>NC_058369.1:120605180-120955180 GCF_018350175.1 Felis catus | reverse complement strand
GGACATGTACATAGGCAGAGCACGGTAAAGGTACCATTACAAAAAATGTCCATGCCTGGTCATTCATGAGGCCTACTTTCAGCACACTGAATCTAATATTTAGAGCTTGGAACAACCAAAATAAATGAGGGGTCCAGTTCCTCTTTTCAAATTTATAGCAGAGAATATTACCCACAAAGCTTCCCAAAGAGTAAAGGGCAGAGATCCCTCTCTCTGTTTTTTCACTATGTCATGTTTGGTTTGAGAAGCATTAGCTATTCATTTTTGTCACTCAGATGTCCCCTGCCATCCTAAAGGGCACATAGGACAGATTTTCATAAGAAGCATAGCAAGTTTTGACCAATGAAGCTTCTAGAATTGAATATTAAAGAAACAAAGGGGCATAGCGATTTAGTTGCAAAATCCTAAGATTCGTATGGGACCACAAACGACCTCGAACAGCCAAAGCAATCTTGAAAAAGAAAAACAAAACTGGAGGTATCACAATTCCAGATTGCAAGTTATATCACAAAGAGGTAGTGATTAAAACTGTATGGTACGGGCATAAAAACAGACACACAGATCAATAGA
Source organism: Felis catus (assembly GCF_018350175.1). NCBI lineage: Eukaryota > Metazoa > Chordata > Mammalia > Carnivora > Felidae > Felis > Felis catus. The sequence goes on along the minus strand of NC_058369.1, from coordinate 120,954,610 downwards.
ATAGAACCGAAAGCCCAGAAATAAAGCCACAATTATATTGTCACTTAATCTTTGACAAAGGAGGAATGAATATACAATGGGGAAAAAGACAGTCTTTTCAACAAATGGTGTTGGGAAAACTGGACAGCAACATGCAGAAGAATGAACTGGACCACTCTCTTCTACCATACACAAAAATAAGCTCAAAATGGATTCAAGACCTAAATATGAAACCTGAAACCATAAAATCCTTGAAGGGAGCACAGGTGGCAATCTGACATCAGCCATAACAACATTTTTCTAGATATGTCTCCTGAGGCAAGGGAAATAAAAGCAAAATTATTTTGGAACTTATTGGGAATTACTGGGACTACATCAGAATAAAAGTTTCAGCAAAGCAAAGGAAACAATCGACCAAACCAAAAGGCAACCTATGAAATGGGAAAAGATATTTGCACATGACATATTTGATAAAGCGTTAATATCCAAAATATATAAAGAACTTCTACGATTCAACACCCCGAAACAAATAATCCAATTGAAAATGGGCAGAAGACATGAATAGACATTTCTCCACAGAAGACATATAGAGGCCAACAGACACATGAAAAGATGGTCAACATCACTCATCATCAGGGAAATGCAAATCAAAACTACAACGAGATATCACCTCACACCTGTCAGAATGGCTAAAATCAAAAACACGAGAAACAGTAAGTGTTGATGATGGTGTGGGGAAAAAAGAACCTTTTGACACTATCGGTGGGAATGCAAATTGGTGCAGCCACTGTGGAAAACAGTATGGGGGTTCCTCAAAAAATTAAACATAGAACTACTCTACAATCCAGGAATGGCACTACTGGGTATTTGCCCCAAAACTACAAAAACTCAAACATAGGGATACATGCACCCCTATGTTTATTGCAGCATTATTTATAACAGCCAAACTATAGAAACAGCCCAAGTGTCCATCAATAGATGAGTGGATAAAAAAGAAGTGATACATACATACACACACACACACACACACACACACACATTCAGCCGTGAAAATAACAAAATCATCATAGCATGATTTATTAAAAAGAAAAATTGGAATCAACCTAAATTATCTAACAATCGGTGACTGGTTAAAAAAAATAAGTTCCATCCATGCAAATGAACTATCCATAACCATTATAAATGATGTCAAATACTTAAGATGTAGAAATGCATTCACAGTGGATTTTGAAATAGAATTAATATAAGTGGTCTGACCACATTTTTGTAAAAAGAAAATATATATTTACACGTATATACATACATGGAAAGAAATTAGAAGCATAAACATCAAAAGGTTCATGTGACTATTTCTAAACACAGGATTTTCAGGGAAGCCATCCTTTTGGCTCGGCCATATTTTGCTCTCATTTTTCCATAAGCATCCTTTTCTTATTCGTGTAATTGGAAAAGTTCGGTAAAAGTTACCAAACATTATTCACGGTGACACTCAAGCCTCATAAGCCTGGCCAAATGCACCTCTATGGCTCCTAACCTGGATTGCTTTCTGGGCATGTGATTACGTTAGTGTTTAAGTCCTCATGTGGCCCAGAGATGGCCTTCTTCCATGGATCTCTGACAATCTGCTCACCATCAGGCCATCTAGACTCTTCAGGCATCAAAGGCAAGGAAATGGGAAGAGCAGAAGATTCTAATACCCACAGAACCACAAAAAAACGGGGCTTTAACTATAAGCTTCAAGTGAGATAGGTCACAACGTTGGTTTCCTTTGTATGAAAGCAACAGGAATTGTCTAGCAACAAAATGCGGCCAGAACATCTTCGGCAGTTAGATATAGAATTAATGTATCTAATGTGGCCCCAGTGGGGGCACATAGGGGAGATGAGAAAAGTCCCAGAAAGTGAAGGTGAACGCAGCACTTATTTGGTGGAACGAACCTGGTGCTATAAAACAGCACAGCACGGGGGCGCCTGGGTGGCGCAGTCGGTTAAGCGTCCGACTTCAGCCAGGTCACGATCTCGCGGTCCGTGAGTTCGAGCCCCGCGTCGGGCTCTGGGCTGATGGCTCAGAGCCTGGAGCCTGTTTCCAATTCTGTGTCTCCCTCTCTCTCTGCCCCTCCCCCGTTCATGCTCTGTCTCTCTCTGTCCCAAAAATAAATAAACGTTGAAAAAAAAAATTAAAAAAAAAAAAAAAAGAATCTTTCTCTCTCCCTCTGTCCCTTTCCAGCTTGTGCTATGTCTTAAAAAAAAAAAAAAAAAAAAGAATGAAGTCCCCAAAGAACTAAATTCTAATATCTTGAACTTCAAACAAGCTGCTTTAAAAGCAAATCTAAAAACATCAAACAGCAGATTAAGTGCATGCTCCGTCGGTAAGAGCTTGCTTACCACAAACTCGATTACTGGCTTCCAAAATGAGATCCCAGTTTGTTTGGATTTACTGACAGGCTTATCCTGATAAATGAGAGTGACAGATCTAAGGGGAGAAAGCTTCAGGTCTCTTTCTTGGTCACACTCAAAACCGCAGCTCCAGGTAAAGGCATAAACAGGCAGCTAGGATTTGCAAAACAAAACACCCCTTGGCAAAACAAAACAGCGCCTACCCAGAGGCAAAGTCACCCCCTGTATAGGCTTTTATCTTCTATGCCATTTAGTTGAATGTAGAGAACACTAGGGTGTATTTGTGTTTGGCAATAGGTCCCAACTCCCACCCCGCCCCTGCCCAGGGATGATGTTTATTCCAAGTATTTTCCCACTGTTCCCTTCCAGACTTTGCTTGTATCCGATTTTGGCCTATCTTCCGGCTCTGAACAGAGGACAGGAGCCTGTGTGCCTCCCTCTCCCGCTAGTGCACTCATGCCTACCCTCAGTCATGCTGGCCTTTGTGAGGCAGCCAGCATCCCCCTCTCGGAGACATCTGTTGCCTTGCTTCAAGCAAGGAGCTTCCTAAGCACGTGATGGGGCCCATGCAGAATCAGAGAGGGCCACCTCCAACAAGAGGCGTCTGTCCACCTCGCCTCTCCCCTGTCATTTCCTCCTCTAGCCTCGGCCTCAACAAGTGGCCGAGCCTCACGCAAGCTGTCAGGGACAGATGCTATGTGAAAAGAGGAAATTGGACTCAAAGATGCTACAGCTTTTTTAATTAAGTCCAACCTAAAAGCCAAATAGTGAGGCATGAAATGAATACTTCCTTGCAAATCGGCACCACACTTCAAAAAAAACCAACGCACTGGTTCGGAGTTTAGCAGGCAACTTCTTAGCTTTCTCAAATGTCATGTTGTTCCTCACTCGATGCCTTAGGTGTTTTTGCTTCTGCTGTGGAAAATTTGTTTCGCGTTGGTACATCGGTATCCTGAGTTTTCTTTTGTCATTTCCTTCCTCCGCCTTCCCTGGGCTGGTTGAGTTGGCAGGATCAAGCGTGTCCACGCACAGCCAAATGCTCACTCACGTCTATTCATCAGTCACCTCCTCGCTCCCTCGCTCCGCAAACACCCACCAGGGTCCACTGCACGCCAGGCCTGGCTTCCCATTCTAAGAAAAAGGAAGAATCCCATTTCTGGCTTGCCCCTCCCCAGCTCCCCGAGCTAATTCTAGTCATTTGCTTTGTCTCCATTTCTTTGTCTCCATTTTCTCCAGTTTACTATTTGTTTCCTATTCTGGTTCCTTATTGTTTCTCTCTGCAAACTGCCTGCTAATTAAAGCGGACTAGAGGCCCGCGGCCTCTGCTGTAATTCTCAGTTTAAATAGCCAAGATCCTTGTTGATGATGAAGGATGGTGAGGACTCAGGGAGAAGAACACAGCGAGTTTTAGAGGGAAACAAATAGGAAAAAGCGGGGGGGGGGGGGGAAGGAAAAACAAAACCCTTCAGATACAGAAGGAAAATAGAGAGGACAAACCTTATGACATACCCTAGAAGTTCCAAGGTAATCACAACACACAAAAGATTTGTTATTTTTCTAATTTCCTTCCCGTCATTTCAACCAGAGAGAAAATGAAATATATTATTTAAGGTGCTTAAGAAACTCTTCATCTGTTGCAAAATCAATAAGCGGGGAAGCTCGGGCATCATCTTGCCTGCTTTACAGATCAGGAAACCAAGGAGAAGGGCTTGTCCAAGACCACCCAGCAAGGTAGTGCCTGAGACCAAGGTAGAGTCCCAGGTTTTCTGATCTTCTCCCCTTCCTATCTGTAGCCCCAGCCAACTACCCTCTTTCCCATTCAGTGTTTTCTATTATATCAACATTTTAGAACACTGCATGGATTGTGGGATAAAGCAGATAAAGCGTATGCTCACTGGGGAAATCTAACGATAATGTTCGGAGTTTTCCTAGGAAATCATGACCAAAAGTATTTTTTAAAGAATTTTTGAGGGGCGCCTCGGTGGCGCAGTCGGTTAAGTGTCCGACTTCAGCTCAGGTCACGATCTCGCGGTCCGGGAGTTCGAGCCCCGCGTCGGGCTCTGGGCTGATGGCTCGGAGCCTGGAGCCTGTTTCCGATTCTGTGGCTCCCTCTCTCTCTGCCCCTCCCCCGTTCATGCTCTGTCTCTCTCTGTCCCAAAAAAATAAATAAACGTTGAAAAAAAAAATTAAAAAAAAAAAAAAGAATTTGTGAAAACTAGGGCACCTGGGAGGCTCAGTCATTAAGCGACCAGTTCTTGATTTTGGCTCAGGTCATGGTCTCACAGTTGGTGGGTTTGAGCCCGGCATCGGGCTCGGCTCTGACAGCATGGAGCCTGCTTGGGATTTTCTGTCTCTTTCTCTCTATCTGGCTCCCCGCCCTCTCTCTCTCTCTCTTTCAAAATAAATATATAAACTTCACAAAACAAAAAGAATTTCTCAAGAGTAAATGTCAAACAAATGCAACTGAGAAGATGGAAAGGAGAAGGAATTAATTTGCTCCAAGATCATACTCCCCCCATCGGTAACGATCAAAAAAATGAATATCTGACTTTGGATTATTTTTATCTTGGTTTTATTACGGAAGACGAAGCGTAAAAGTGAGTTAAGTATTTGATTTCACTGGCCCTACTCGTTAGAACCCTGTAGGTTCAGTGACAGAACACATGGCCCGAGTTGGCAAATGCAAAACAAAGACTGTATTGTTCTAAGAACTGAGACATCCGGAGGCAGGTCTCACTTCAGGCACGGCTTGATGCTGAATTCAGATAGTGACTCACACTTGCATGGTCCATGCTGGGTGCTGTTCTCAGCACTTCACACGACTCACCTTATCCTCACAACAACTCTGTGAGTAGCTATAACAACGATTCCCACTTTACAGATGAAGAAATTGAGGCCCCGGAACTAACTTATCCTGCGCGACTCCATTAGTACATGGCAGAGCAATTCCAACCCAGCGATCTTGCTCCAGGGTCTAGAGGTTCATCACTGCCTCCTCCTATCACCAGACTCCAGTCTTGCTCTATCGTTCATCTCTGCCGTTCTCTACGGTTCCATTCTCTTTGAGATTCTCCCCTCCTGGAAGCAAGAGAGCTTGAAACAGCGTAAGTCTCAAAACCTGACAGTTCCAAGGTCCAGCCAAGGAGACCAAGGGTTTCTTTTCCCTACGTCCCAGCAAAAGTCTCCCCACGTTCTCACTGGCTTGAGTCAAACATGAGAGAATGCTAACATTCTGACCCACCAAACCTGGGTCGCAGATCCCTTACGGAGCGGAATGTGGAGGGAACCCCACCAAAAACACATGGGCAGAAAGTGGAGACTCCTCCAGACACCCCGAGAAACTGAAATAGTTATCAGAGATGGCGAATGAATACTGGTTGGTGAAAACAACCGGCAAACACGACGGGTAAAACTCCACCACAATAATTAAAACACTGCTTTTTCAAGTATCCAATAGGAGCTCTTGGTCTTTAGGAATTACAGGTATTCCATAAGACGTGTGGCTACTTTTGTTTTTATAAAAGAGAAATGTAAGGGCGCCTGGGCGGCTCAGTCGGTTGAGCATCCAACTTCGGCTCAGGTCGTGATCTCAGGGTTTGTGAATTCAGGCCCTGCGTCCGGCTCTGTGCTGACAGCTCAGAGCCTGGAGCCTGCTTCGGATTCTGTGCCTCCTCCTCTTTCCGTCCCTCCCATGCTCATGCTCTGTCTTCCTCTGTCTCTCAACAATAAATGTTATAAAAAAATTTTTTTTTAATTTTAAAATAAATGAAAAAATGAACCAAGATAGGGCAGTCATGGTATATTTATAATCATGGACTATCTCTACCAAGCCCATTCACATTGGTTTTATGATTCCTCCATGAACCCGTGGAATCAGAGAATCTTCCCTTTAGGGTGGATACTGGAACTCGTCCATCCCAAGATCTCGCACAGAGCATGGGCTATTCCCCAGTGCTGCCAAGGACCGTGCCCTCTGTTTCATAAGGTGGGTCTGTTTCTCGTCTTCTCCTGCTTTTAGGTCAGGCGGGGCTGGTGGAAAAAAGGGCAACAGGACAGGAGAAAGAAAGGGGATTCTGCAGAACACATTTCCCTTTACCTCCGCCCCACGGAAACCACAGGACCATAGTCCTCTCTCTTCATTTCCCTCCCCACCCATTCCCATGCGCAGACCTTGCCTGTAACTGCACGCCTCTCCATGTGTCCTAATTATCATACCAGAGCTCTCAGCCTACTTCTCGGTATAAAACTCTTAGGATCTGCTCGTCCTCTGAAGCCTCAATCCTTTCGGCCCCCCACGATCCACCATGATCCTCTAAACAATCTTTTTTTTTTTTTTTTAATTTTTTTTTCAACATTTATTTATTTTTGGGACAGAGAGAGACAGAGCGTGAACAGGGGAGGGGCAGAGAGAGAGGGAGACACAGAATCGGAAACAGGCTCCAGGCTCTGAGCCATCAGCCCAGAGCCTGACGCGGGGCTCGAACTCACGGACCGCGAGATCGTGACCTGGCTGAAGTCGGACGCTTAACCGACTGCGCCACCCAGGCGCCCCAATCCTCTAAACAATCTTGATCTTTTCCCTTGGTTGTCTGAGTGGAAACAAACCAAAAAAAAGGTGACAGAGAATGGGGTTGTGGGAGACGATGTTGTTTACCTAAGGGGGACCAAACCACAGGCAGCACAGGTGATGCCCAACGTGGAACAGATACTACAAAGTGTTGGTGAGCATTCACTAGGAGCTATCGTGACCTCCTGGCCGGGAGGTCAGACAACAAGACTCAACACCTTGCACTTGGACTCCAGGAAAAATTTCATTGCCTTTCTGAGGGTACCCTTACGAGTTGGATGACTTCCAGTAGATGATACAATTAGTTGGATTTGTGACTGTTTGAAGGACCCAAACACTGGAAGTGGGCCATCAAAATGGTTCCAGAGGACTCTGACTTCAGCCCTGTCCAGTTCCAAAATTCTGTCAATAATCCCTTGAGGATATTTATGGCACACTGATCAACTCATTGAGAGTTGAAGGGATGCCGGGAAGAAGAGCGATAGTGTTAGATGACATAATCAGGATCAAGCAAGAGGTGTAGCAAATCCCCAAGGAGACAGAATCGTGATGAATGTTAAGCCTGTCTTCAGGTTAAAATAAACACGTACAAGTTCACGGCTGTGGAGGCACAGCCTAGCAGGTTCGTGTGTGAACAAAAAGGAGTTTGGGTTGACTTTACTTGGGATATGAGTCAGCAAGGCACTGTGGTTACCAAATGTGGTCTACTGCTGTCCTGATGGGGACGGAACATTTGGACTGTGGCTTGTGTCAGACATGCTGTATTTTATGTGAAGCAGACCACACCAGGAGTTTTGTGCTTAGTCCCTGACCTTAGTCCAAAAGAAAAACACAGGCAACCTGACGGACAGTAGGAAAGGGGTGACCGTTATGGTGAGGGACAAGAATAAGGGCATGGAGATGTTTTGCCTGGAAAGCAGAAGGTTGGTGTAAAACGTGAGAACAGTCTTCAAGGATATGATAAGCTGTCTTGGGAAAGAAGGGTTCCATGGGATCTCTGTATTACCTGTGGCTGGACCGAGACCAACAATGGGAACCACGGTGTCCTCTAAGGCCCGCGGCAACCAGCCTGGCTGATCTCAAAGGTTCCTGTTCAATCTTCAAGTTCCAGGAAGTAATAATTTTGAGATGTGACTTAGAAGAGGCAGACTGGGGTAGCGGGGAAACATGTGAGCTCTGCAGCCAGAATCTCGAGGTTCAAATCTTTGCGTATTCGTTTTGCATTGCTGTGCAACACATCAACACAACACCACCTGCCGTTTAAAACCACAGGCACCCATTAGCTCACAGTTTCTATAGGACAGAAGTAGGGACAGGGCTTGAGCGGACCCTCTACTCAGAGTCTCGCAAGGCTGAAATCAAGATGTCAGCTGGGGTGTGTTTCTTTCTTGAGCTCAGGGTCCTCCTCCAAACTGGCAAAGCTCATTCCCCTGAGGCTGACGACTAAGCTCCTCGTTTCCTTGCTAGCTATTGGCCAGGGACCACTCTCAGCTCCTAAGGCCATTCCAGTCGATTCTTGCCACGTGATCCTCTCCGCAGGCTTTCAAAACGTGGCTGTGGTTTTCTTCAAGATCAGCAGAAGAATTACTGGCTGTGATTCGCTCTCTCCAGGGAAGGCCTGGACCCTCTTAGAACAGACTCATCTGATTAGGTCAGGCCCGCCCTGGGACTCTGGATTAACTCAAAATCGAGTAATGAGGGACCATACCTCTATCTTCAAAATCACTTTCTCCTTACCGTATAATGTAACCTTATCAAGAAAGTGAAAACCTGTCACCTTTTACCCGTCCCGTCCACACTAAGAGGAGGAATTTGGTGGGGGTGGGGGGGCGTCTTAGAATTCTGTGGGTCACACATCGCTTTTCCACGCATAGACTCAGATCTCAGGTGAGATGCTCAGTCAGCCTCTCTGTAACCCATCAAGTGGGGATAATTGATTCCTCAGGAGGGTGTTAGGAGGCTTAAATGACTTAATCCGCAAAGCACTTCGAACATAACCTGGCCAGGAATACATGGGATCCTCAGGACTGACTGAATCCAGGGGCAGCCAGATGTCCTATGGCCAATGTGCTCACAGGCAGGGGCTGTTGCGTGAAGTAGCTTCTATCCCACCGGCCAGCTCTTCTCTTTGCGGTCACTCTCAGCATTTGGCTGTAATTTCCTCTGCCCCTTCGGGTGTCTCCACCACCTGCTGTTATCCTTCCTTTTCTCGGGCTTTAGTCCCTCCTCAGTCTTTCTCTTCTTTCTCTGATGCTTCTCTCATTATTCTCTCTTCCCCCCCCCCCCCCGCCCCGTCCCGCACTGGCAAGATTTGCTATTATTAGCCCAGCAAATAAGACTATCTTTCCTTCAGATCAGCGAACACTCTGTCGCGTGATCTACAGGACATTGGTTCTTTTTGTTAGCATTCACCACTCATAAGCCCTAAAAATTGGCCTTTTTTTTTTTTTTTGGTTTGGTATTGTTTCAGATTCCTGAAGTTATTAAATTTTGACTTATTTTCCCTTTAGGTTAAAAATTCTCCTTTACCAAGCAGATAAATCAGAAAATAATGTTTCACCTTTCAAAACAATTCAGCATCAGAAATTCCTTTTCATAGAAAAATCCCCCAGTACAGCTGAAACATCACTCATCTGACAACAAATCGTTTTCGAAAACAATTTTCAGGAACGCTTCTATTGCGCAAAGTGGATCGCTCCTGGTTTGCAATCCGGTTTGCCAATGAAAGCTATAATGAGAGGCTGGCGCAGGGAAAAGGCAAAGCGATTTCAGTCTGCCAAAGTCCACGAAAACACCCAACAGGGCTGTGGCTATCAGCAGGATTGCAAAACACGATACGTGTGAGCCCTGTGCCCTGCACACAGTAGGTACTCGGTAAAACTTTTCTGCACTGAATCGAGATGTCTCAAGAAGCGACAACCATGAATCTGTTTAACCAGTGCTCTTGCTTCTACCTCATTCCTCACTCCAACACGAAAGGCTTTTCCAAACAAACAGAAGAACCAATAGTGATGAGTATCGTTCGACGCGGACGGCTTGTATGGACAAATGAGCTGACAGGTACTATCGGTTACATCTTCAGTGCTCGGCAAAAGCCAGGTGAGGTCATAGCTCCCATTCTGACCGGTTCCATCATGCCACTGGCAGTCAACACGACCGTCTCCACGCTGCTTATGTAGGAGGCCAGGAGGGAGTCGAGAGTATCCCCACCACTCCGGCCACCCCCGGCACCCAAGCAGCAGAAGCTGTCAGGTGGCGCCTCCCTGACAGTCAGCATACTCGGGCAGAGCACCGTCCGTGTGCCAGCAGCTGATGCCAGGAAGTGGCACTGGCCCCACGGCCATCTGCATAACTCGGAGGAGATTAGGACACAGAAGCACCCGCCGTGTAAACCTCCCCCTTCCGCCCCCACGGATAAATATCTCTTAGAGGCAATGGATAGATAGGACTCTGAGGGATCGATCCCCAGGTGGAATTGTTACTGTTTTCCATGCAAACATCTGTTTCCAACTTTACTGCTGACTGTCTGTCTTCTGTGCTAAGCTGTAAGGAATAAAGCCGAGGAGCTAGGTCTATACCCACTGCCCAGCAGAGAGTCTTATGCTCAGTAGAATATTTGTCCAATTAATTAACGAGGGAACAAATGAATGGAGTCTTACATCCTAAATGTAGGAGTAATGGCAAGTTCCCAGGGTATTCAAAACACACTGTAGCTCATCGAGTGGTACAACTTATTTCGGTTCCAGGTGGAAATAGGTCCCCGCGCGTTAATCAACGCTGCCCCGTTCATAACTGATCTGCCCAGAAAGCCTGTCTGCTCTGCTGATTCTCCCTCCAAGTGGGTCCTTAAATCCTGCTGTTCCCTGGGTTTCTACTTGAGACCTGTTCTCTTCCCTTCCCTTCTCTCTCAAACTCTCCTGGGGTTAGTTAACTCATTCACTTCCATGGATCACCATCTGTGTATCATTTTCACCTCCAACCCTCCCTCTTGAATTCTAGTCCGCATCACCCCCAGGCAATGGGGAACCCCAAATGTATGCTCCTCAAACTCAAGAGGCCCCAAACCCAGCTCATTACCCCCTCTAAAGCGCTGTTTCTTCTTCTATATTATTAATCACAGGAAGTGGTCCTCACTCACCTTCATGATCCCATCAATTCGGTCTCCTAAGAGGAATCCTACTTCCTGAACCTTTGCATCCTAGCTTTCACGTTCTCAGCCGTGGACCTCTTTATTTTTTACAACACAGCCTCCCAACAGGGCCTCTGCTTCCTTCCGTTCTCCACACTCTGACTCAGGATCCCCACTGCTACCAGGAGATCCTTCTAAAACAGAAACTGAATTGCATCACCCCTCCATTTAAAAGCCTTTTATTAAGGGGCGCCTGGGTGGCGCAGTCGGTTAAGCATCCGACTTCAGCCAGGTCACGATCTCGCAGTCTGTGAGTTCGAGCCCCGCGTCGGGCTCTGGGCTGATGGCTCGGAGCCTGGAGCCTGTTTCCGATTCTGTGTCTCCCTCTCTCTCTGCCCCTCCCCCGTTCATGCTCTGTCTCTCTCTGTCCCAAAAATAAATAAACGTTGAAAAAAAATTAAAAAAAAAAAGGGGGCGCCTGGGTGGTGCAGTCGGTTAAGCGTCCGACTTCAGCCAGGTCACGATCTCGCGGTCCGTGAGTTCGAGCCCCGCGTCGGGCTCTGGGCTGATGGCTCGGAGCCTGGAGCCTGTTTCCGATTCTGTGTCTCCCTCTCTCTCTGCCCCTCCCCCGTTCATGCTCTGTCTCTCTCTGTCCCAAAAATAAATAAAAAAATAAAAAAATAAATAAAAATAAAAGCCTTTTATTAAAATGTGTTCCCCCAGGGAGTGAGGGGATTCTTTTCCACCAAAACAAAATAACCCCAGAGAAAAGTTCTTCAAATATGGACACGGGAGGCCACCTAGTGAAATGGGTGGCTCACCTTGGACCGCCCCCCCCAGAGAAAATCCCTACAAAGGCAACACGCCCGTGTACACAGTGCCTCACTCAGAAACACTCAGCCCACAATCATCAATACGATGAGACCTTACGATGTAAGAGACCAAGAAAAATACACAACACACACACAAATAGTGTATGAAACAAGGAATTTCTGGAATGACTTCCTGAATTCACTCAACAAACATTTTGAGGACTTTTACCGCAGTTTTACTTCATGCTGGGCTTTATATGGTTAGCTAAATTAGATAGACTTAAATTAGTGGAAAACAACTCAAGTAGGTCACACACACACACACACACACACACACACACACACACACACACACGCGGTCTTGTCTTTCTGGCTCATGTCACCCAGTAAAGCCTGAACTCCCAGACTGGCTTACACATCGCTTTGCCACTTTCCAGATTCAACTCCTACTCTCTTCTCAGAACCACATGCTCCAGTCACACAACCACACCCCATTCTTGCCTGGGACATGTGGGTCCCTCTGCCCAGGATGCCTTTCCTCCTGTTTTCCAGGTAAGGAACCTCACCGAACCAACTCGCCTGTCACCCCCAGGGAGAAGTCTGAAACCACAGACTTGCACCCTAACCTCTCTCTCCCACAGAGCCGTGTACATGCTTCTGGTACAGCGCTTCTGATACAGTTTGTGGTCTTTCTTTTACAGGAGGGTCTCTCTCTCTCTCTCTAGTGAGCCCAGGAGCCTTATCCTGTATCCCTGACACATGGAACAAATTACGGTCTCAAGGTTTGTTGAACAAACGCATTCTGATGTCTAAACAATTAGCTTCTAAATACTGTGTACCAGGACTGTTAATACCTTAGGTGCGACCTATATTAATTGTTTTCTTTCAGTCTGGCATTTTTGTGGTGTCTCTACGCCCCATTACCAAGGACAGTTGACATATGAGGGGAGATAAGGAAAGCATGCTTTGGTTTTTATATTCTTATGAGCTTGGGGCATAATTTCCATCACCACAAGCAACTCAGCAGCTTTATTCTCCCGCTGCCCTTTTGACTTTGTAAATAATTACAACCCACGACTTCAGGAATACCACGTTAATATTCCATAAAAAAAAGTTAATTGATATACCGAGTTCTTCGGGCGAAATGATGCCATTACTCAAGCTGCAAACACAAGGCAGACGTGGAAGGTCTAATGGAAAGGAAAGGAAGGGGGGTCTGGATGAGGAGAGGTGGGGGCCAGACCTCCCTGGGGGCTGGCTCTGGATGGGGGGGGCCCAAGCCCGGGGGACATCCAGCAAGGGGAGGCGTGCTCATACGGGGACTATCCTCCTATCAAACAGGTGGCAGCCTCACAGATCCTGCTAATCTTCCTAATTACAGAGGACCTGGCCCCCGGCCAAGATCAAGGGGGGCAGTTTTGACTCCTCATGGGGAAGGGATAGCAAGCCAGAAAGGCCCCCCGCCAAACAGGTGATGACTCGTGGCAGAATTTCAGACCCCAGGGTGGGGGGGGGTGATGTGGAGGGAGTTAAGGTCCTCCATGAAAAAGAGACCACCGTAAAAGCTCTCGGTCCTGGAGAGCAGGCCAGCACCACCGAGCTTGCAGGCAGGCAGCGGGTTGGAGGGAATGGGGGTGCCCAGGGGGCTCTCCCAAGACACCACAGACGCCAGATCCTCGGAAGCAGGATGAATTCTAATCTCACCGGCGATGGGGGAGAATCTACTAACGAACTGCCTGATTTGATCAGTCGTTGGCAAACTGGGGCTCGCAGGCTCATTTCGGCCAGCCACCTGTTTTTGTAAATAAAGTTTCACTGCAACGCGGCCATGCTCACGGCCGCTAATGCTCTACAAAGGCAGAGATGAGTAGTTGTGACAGAGACCATATGGCCCCGCGAGCCCTAAAATATGTATTATCTGGCCCTTTACAGAAGAATTTTGCCAACCTTTGGTCCAGAAACTGCCCAGGCTGCCTCCCAGACCTCTACCGCCAACGGCTCAGTTTCTCCATCTATCAAATGGGCACAGGAACAACACCTACCTCCTAGGTTGCTGGCAGCATTAGAGGGATGCGTCCTTGTAGAGTCCTCAGCGGTGTGGTATATGACCGCACTTGGTAAAAGGGAGCCAGAATGGGAGATGGGCAAGAGTTGGGCTGCGAGGCGAACTCCATCCTGGCTTACAGCAGCTGGATGAACTCCCAGAGCTGCCACATCGGGTGCCCACGGAGGCATGTTCACCTCAGAAGCTGAGCAACATCTTGAAGACGCTCCTGGGAAAAGCCACAAGCAAACTGCCAGCCCGCGTGGGCCGGTGTGCGGTCCAGGGGAGCTTGAGAGACGCCCCGTGGCCAAACTCGGCACGCATCTGCCCCTGCTTCAGGGGCTCCCCATTCTCGGCCCTGGCTTGCATTCCGGACAAAAGCACTTTGCCTCCTTGCAAGGCTCTGGTCGCTCCCAGTGAGTGCTTGTTAGGGACCAAACCCCAAATCCTGCTGCTTGGATCCCACACCGGGGCTGTGGCACATTTGTGCGTGCCTGATACCCGTGCTGCAGATGCCCGCTCTCTACCCGCCTTTGCATGCCTCCATGCCAGTCTAGGTCTCATATCAGTTTGCCTCAGTCTGCCAAACTCATACTCAGGTAACACAAGGAGGACTCGGCCCGCAATACACAGAGGACTTCTCCGTCGGGCGGACATTCTGGCCCCCAGAGATGCTGCAACAGTATCTGTGCCTCGACCATTCGATTAACAAGGGCATTCGTGCTACAAAATTCCCAGGGGTCCTTGCTCAGCTAATAACCTGCGTCGGGCGGATAGGGTGGTCTGTTCATTTCACAATATGCCTTGTTCAGTTAGTAACCTCTCCCATCTGATGTCAACACGGGTGGCCCCTTAAACGCAGAACCAGAGTTCTCAGGAACGCTGGCAGGGTTTGGGGGCCCACCAAATCAGGAAACGGTAAGCCAGGACCTTTATGCCTGAGCCAGGGGCGTGACTCAGTTTGCTGTAGGACATCTCTTCCTGCATATTGGTTTTAAGGCTTGAGCGAGAACAGGATCAAGCTGAGTGGCCAGTTCCAGAAAAGCCTAGCCAGCACCATCCTGAGCCTAATGCACGTTAAGGAAGGGAGGCTTAGAACCATACCGGTCCCTACCCATGGCGCCCTGTACCTAAAATTGACATCTCGGGGCGCCTGGGTGGCGCAGTCGGTTAAGCGTCCGACTTCAGCCAGGTCACGATCTCGCGGTCCGTGAGTTCAAGCCCCGCGTCAGGCTCTGGGCTGATGGCTCAGAGCCTGGAGCCCGTTTCCGATTCTGTGTCTCCCTCTCTCTCTGCCCCTCCCCCGTTCATGCTCTGTCTCTCTCTGTCCCAAAAATAAATAAAAACGTTGGAAAAAAAAATTTAAAATTGACATCGCATTTGATGATCTATAACGGCTGGGGGTCAAGCCATGGTTAAGGGACAGTCCCTCAACACTACCGGAAAATCCAGGAACCAGCTAGTGGGAAGTTATTATTATATGGATAACAATGATGCTAATGGTTTTTGTTTATTAGGGGCTTATGAAGTGCTGAGGGATTTATTTACATGCAATTTCTCATTTAAATTATTTTTTAATGTCTATTTATTTTTGAGAGAGACAGAATGCGAGTGGGTTAGGAGCAGAGAGAGAGGGAGACACAGAATCCGAAGCAGGCTCCAGGCTCTGAGAGGTCAGCACGGAGCCCGACGCGGGGCTCGAACTCACAAACCGTGAGATCATGACCCGAGCCGAAGTGAGACGCTCAACCGACTGAGCCACCCAGGCGCCCCAATTTTGCATTTAATCTTTACAGCCGTTCTAGGAAGACTTGGAGAATGAAGTACTTGCACAGCCAATAAATAATAAAATAGCTTTCATTTATTTATTTTTTTAATGTTTATTTATTTATTTGGAGAGTGAGCAAGCAGGGGAGGGGCAGAGAGAGAGAGAGAGAGAGAGAGACGACAGACAGACAGAATTCCGAGCAGGCTCCACGCTGTCAGCACAGAGCCTGACGCGGGGCTCAAACCCACGAACCGTGAGATCATGATGTGAGCCGAAACCAAGAGCCGGATGCTTAACTGACTGAGCCACCCAGGCCACACAGCTTTTAAATGGCAGAATTGAGGTTTAAGTTCTGGCCTCTCTAGTTCTAAAGCTCCCAGTCTATATTACTAACACAGCCGCTATATGTCTATATTACTAATACATGCCTCTGCTGTTCCACCAAATAGTGTTGGACTGAGACAGGGA
Organism: Felis catus; assembly: GCF_018350175.1. NCBI lineage: Eukaryota > Metazoa > Chordata > Mammalia > Carnivora > Felidae > Felis > Felis catus. The sequence continues at coordinate 120,938,447 of NC_058369.1, read as the reverse complement.
AATGATATCCACGCGCCATAGGAGAGCCTCTGGTCAACTTGAGGAAACCTGCACCTCTACCCCCGAAGGTTCTACCTCATACCTGAGGCTTAGCCCTGGATTAGGCTCTGTGTGCCTTTTTTTTTTTTTTTTTTTTTTTTACAGGCTCTCAGGGCCCCCTCAGAGCTCTTAAAGTCTTGCATCGGAGCTCCACTTCAAGGATCTGTTCTTGGCTCCAGTCCTGGGTTATGCTTGGGCAACAGTTTACTCAGCTAAGACGGCTTCTCTTCAGAAATACTGATGGCAGATAAAACATCATTATCTTTTACCTTTATCTAAAGAGAACGGAAGACCTAATTCTTTCACGTGCAGAGCACAACATTGTGGCTGGTGGAGACCAAACGGGGATGTAATCCCTGTTCACCTCCTTCCGGATTTCCAGCTCTCACACTATGCTGGTTAAAGGGAGCTATACTGACCAGGGAAGCAGCCCGCCTGGGGTCATTCGTGGCCTGGCTACGAGCTCCCTGAGGGGCCCTGGGTCAACCATCAACTTCACGTTACTTATGTGCAAACCGGGGACAGTGACAGCATCTCCTTCAAGAAGCTGTGACGGGAGGTAAGACAATCTAGTACGTGTAAAGTACTTAGCTCAGTGCTGGCAGAGGATAAACGCTCCACAAATATTAACGGCTATTGCCGGATGGGATTATATTGCTGCTTTCTCCTCTGGTTGGTACTATATATTCACTTAATCAAAATTAGCTGCCCTATTTTCACAACAGGGCAGAAAACCATGTGTCACTGCTCAAGGACTGGACTCTTACACATGGAAAAAACACCCGGGTCCAAAAATTGACTTGTTCTGTCAACTCGCCCCCAAAATACAGTGTATTACTGTGAATGGCACTTGACATTTTTTCCAAGACTTGGCCATATGTTCTCTAACTCATCCCCACGTCAACTTGGAAAATTTTCTTTGCAGATGAGAAAACTGAGGTTCAGAGGCCCGTGGGTGGCTCAGTCAGTTAAGCGTACGACTTTGGCTCAGGTCACGATCTCACAGTTCATGGGTTCGAGCCCCGCATCAGGCTCTGTGCTGCCAGCGCAGAGCCCGGAGCCTGCTTTGCATTCTGTGTCTCCCTCCCTCTCTCTCTGACCCTCCTCTGCTGGCGCTCTCTCTCTCTCAAAAATAAACATGAAAAAAGAATGAAAAAAAAAAAAAAAGAAAACTGAGGAACTGAGGTTCAGAGATGTCAAGTAATAACAGAAGCAATAACAACAACGACGACTGGTAAGTAACATTTATTCTGTGCTTCCTGTTTGGAGAAACTTCTACACACACTGCCTTTCAATTTTCAAAACAACCCCACGACATAGATGTTACTGTTGTATCTATTCCACAGATAGGGAAACAGAGACACAGAGAGGCCACGACATAGATGTTACTGTTGTATCTATTCCACAGATAGGGAAACAGAGACACAGAGAGGTTAACAAAGCACCTAAGGAGCAGGGATCACAGAGAAAATGGGAAATGGATAATTCCACTTCCCTAGTGTGGTGCCTGAGTTCCACGCTAGGCTTGGCAGATGGCAAGGAAACACAATATCCCTGGGCCTTTGCTGTGGTGGCACTATTCCTACCCTGCACCTCCCCCCCCCCCCCCCCACACACACCCTTTTCTCCACACAGGGCGAATCTCTACCCCTCCCTCTTGCTAAAAAATTCTGTGACTATGGCAAAATCTAGAAAGACCATCCTTATGCCAGTTCTGGAGAGGCCTGAGCTTTGATGCATGAACAGTAGTCCCTCCCTATCCACAGGGGATATGTTCTGAGACTCCCCCCCCAACCCCGGTGCCCGACGCCACAGAGGGTACTGAACGATGCACTATGTTCCTTCCCATGCATACACACCTACGACAGCATTTGACTTATGGCCACAAGAGCTAATGATAAAATTGAACAGTTACAACAATGTACTGAAATAAAAGTAATGTGAAGGTGGTCTAACTCTCCTATTGTGCTGTGCTGTGAGATGCTACAATGCCCACGTGAGGGGACGAAGGAAGGAGAATGCCATAGGCGTTGTGACATACAGTGAGGCTACTCTTGAGCTTCTGACGAGATGTCAGAAGAAGGAGCATCTGCTTCCGGCCCGTGGTTGACCACAGGTAACGGAAACCTCAGAAAGCAAAACCACATATGGGCGGGGGCGGGGAGGCCAGGCTACTGTTTTCTCAAGGGACAGAGAAGGACGCTGAATCTTTTCCTAGCCACATGGGAGATGACGTTTCTGCTGTAGAACACAAATGTGATCCGTTTTGCCTTTTAGCAGCCTTTCTTTGATCTGCACGTTGGCTGCTGACTGGCCCCATCCACCGTCCTTCCCCACCGGGCAGAGTCTGGGCCTGGGCGAAGCTAGATCACAATCCCTATAAATCATCACTTTCCATTCATGCTCATCCTGCTAGTGTCACAGCTCTGTCACTATCTTGATTAGTGCAGGAAAAAAGGGAGTCAAGATGAAGTGAGACGAATCTGTGCTGCCCAGGAAATACCAGATGAGTCGGTAAACTGGCCAGTTTCTGGCCACTTGGAAAGCAGATTTGAGCTGCCCTGGGGTCCTGGAAACACACAGCTCGGAGAGACTCTGGAGCAGCTGTCGCTCTCTTATAAAGCTTTTCGTGATCGTAGAGAGGAAAAACATATGTGCTGTCCAAGCTAAGCGGAGCCCATACGGTTGGAGATTTCGCATTTTGAAAAGCACAGAGAGGAGACTGTCTCCTGGTCTGGATTATCTTGTTTGCCAGTCAGTGAGCAAGAACTTGTCCAGACTGCCCAACGGGACATTTGACGTCTATCTTACCCTGGCTCGTCTCTGTGATGCTTTGTGGAATGTTCACATGCACTGTTGAAAGGGCAAAAGATTTGAAAGGAATTATCCACTTGGCTCCACATTACCCACTTTCTGCTAGTGCAGAAATGTCATGATTAAAGATAGCCACATGTTAGGCACGGAGAGAGGCAAGTTTCTGAGAACTTACACCGAGGGAAGCGGTCCTCAAAGGATGGTCTGGCGACCCTGGGAGACCCTAAGAGCCGCCCCGGGGTCTGAGAGGTCAAAACTATTTTCCTAAAACCACAATGACATGGTTTGGCTCCTTCTCATTCCTTCTCAAACGTACAGTTGAGTTTCCCACAACATACATGACACAAGATACGGCAATGGATCGTATGCATAAGCAGATAAGAGACTCCAACCGTCCCTCATTAAGCCAGATGCTAAAGAGATTTGCAGCAAAGTAAAACGACCCTATTCTCGACTAATTCTTTGCTGAAAACATAACTTTTCAATAAGAATAATGTCTGTTAACATCCGGGTGGTATCCTGTTTGAAATAAACTGATAATTTTATGTTTTCAATTCCGAAGTTTCCGTTTCCAACATGATAAATATCGACTGATATAACCCACGTGAAGTATTTGGGGCCCTCCATCATTTTCGAAAGAATAACAAGGTCCCGAACCCAAAAAGCATGAGAACCACCAACTTAGAAGAACCGGGTTATTTTTCTCTGGGCAGAAGCATGCCTTCCTTCTCCACGGCCAAGCATCCATCTGCCTGAGGGTCACCACCTTCCTGGTTTGGGTGCAGATTCTCCCCTTATCACCTGCCTCACCCCCAATCCTTACTGATGAAATGCCTTTGTTCTGCCCATGACGTGGATCCAGGAGGTTCACAATGGTTCATTCTCCCTGGCAAGGCAGAGAGAGTAGCATTCCTCTCCGAGAGCCTCTCAGCTCTCAATCAGGCAGTGCCCAGATGCGTATGAGGACTGCCGATTTTGCCTGGACCCTCAATCAACAAATGCTATGACAGGGGCCGGAGAGAAAGTGACGATTCATAAGGATTGTGATAGATGCACATCTATGGGTCGACAATGGGAGGGTGGTGCACGTAGACCCAGGGGAATCAGAGAGGACCCTGAGCTTGGGCCACAGAGGGAGCCCCGTGTCGGCGATGGGGGACACAAGATGCCGGCCCGTCACTGAGTGGGCGGACAGGACCACACAGATCGAGTGTCCCCTTCCATGCGACAGAGCAAGGCTACAGGCAGAGCCACTCTCTCTTTGGTTCCAGGGACCTCAGAACCCCCCTTAGAAACAAAGCTGGAGCACTGTCTTCCATCACTCTCTTGCAAATCACAGAAAAATATTCGCTTCAACCTAATCCACCTGTAAACAATCACTGAGCTCCTCCTGGACACCTGGGTAAGTGCTGGCGGGAGGAAGTGCAAAGATTAATAAGAAACGCTCTCTCCCTGCACTCCAGGAGCAGGAAAAAATCGTTAATGGAACTGCTTATTAGCAGCAAAATGATCAGACTTGAGTTTCAGCTCCTGTCTCTTCCCTGGTCTATTTTCTAGAGGGAATGCAAGTAGGCAGTGTGAGAAGGCAAAGCAGCCAAACAAAGTGGAGAAACTGAAGCCCTAAATACTGCACAAGACTGGATAATCAACGTCTAAAGTACAAGCAATGATTCTGCAAAAGTAGCCACTCTTTGTTTCTCCTTTACAAATGGTATTTCTTAACCTCACATTCCACTGTTGGCCTGGACAGAGACAACCTGATTTACTACCAAGCTAGAGCACTCCCACGTTTGACCTGGTTATGCTCAGGTTCCCAGGCAGGATTCCCCTAAGTGGCTCTTCAGAGGCATCCAGCCAGTGGGACACCCGGCCCAGAGGGCATCTGAGAGATGGAAAGGGACCCGGAACATTTCTGAATGGCAAAATGGCTTCATCTTGAAAGCAGGCTCTGGAATCATGAGGTCTATGTTACGATGGGCTGCCGAAAGGTAACCTGTTTATTCATCATGGCCAGAAGCACACAACCAGGGGGCTTTTCACCAGATACACGTGACCACCAGCGCCTTGAACTTGGGTGCTTGCTATTAGAAGCACGCAGGGGCCCGCCACAGCCAAATTTAATGCACTCGGTATGTGGCGACGAGGAAGACGACCCAAGGAGTGTTGTTGGAGAAGCATCTCTGAAGCCGTTTTACCCATCTCCTTCCCTGCCACTCCCCTGCCCACTTCCCTGCCTCTCACCTCCTCCACCCCACCTCGATTGCAATCATTTCCATTCAGCAAGGTTTTTCGATGCTGGAAATGGTCTCACTGTAACCGTCTTCTAATCTTTTATGAAGCTTATCAAGATCATGTGTTTCCAAATCTCTTGTACTCTGAACATCAAAAGCCCATTAACTAATGAATTATATGTTTTTAAGGATTAGCTGTACCTAAAATATTAGAAAATCACTATTCCTTTCACACACAAAAAACTACATCTTTTCCTGGCGGTCGTATGTTCTCTTTCTTCCTTCCTCTCTTACTCTCTCCTCTCTTTCCAGAGACCCTCTCATTCCCTCTCTCTGCTCAGCGATCACATTAGCACTCCATGCCCATTGGCCTACGGTGCAAACAGGAGAAGCTGATAAAATTCAGCAATCGATACAATATTAAGCCGTTTGAAAAGTGTCAAAACTGGAAATGAAGGGGCGCCTGGGTGGCTCAGTCGGTTGAGCGTCCGACTTCGGCTCAGGTCATGATCTCGCAGTTCGTGAGTTCAAGCCCCGCGTCGGGCTCTGCGCTGATGGCTCGGAGCCCGGAGCCTGCTTCCGATTCTGTGTCTCCCTCCCTCTGCCCCTTCCCCACTCATTCTCTGTCTCTCTCTGTCTCTCAAAGATGAATAAATGTTAAAAAAAAAATAAAAATAAAAATAAAAATAAAAAAATAAAATAAAATAAAATAATCAAATAAATAAAATAAAATAAAATAAAATAAAATAAAATAAAATAAAATAAAATAAAATAAAATAAAATAAAATAAAATAAAATATTGGAAATGAAGAATGTAGCCCCTTCATTTCGAAAGCAGCTTAAAGGGCAGTGGGAAGGGCTTTTCTAGAAGACCATGATGGATTCGGAACCCAGTGCCGACGTGAACTGAAGCAATGAGGGCCAACCAGCAAGGTTACCATGAGGATTAAATAAAAATAATGCCTGCAAAGCATTTGCCTCAATGCCTCGCACATGAAAAGTGCTCGGCAAATGATAGCTATCGTTATTATCAGGAAGTATTTACAACTGAGGCCATAATTCAAAAGAGGAAGAGAATTAGAAGGACAGACACCATACATACCAGAGATTGTTTGTTAATCCATCTGTGTGTTCTATTTAAATTGGCCTGACAGTGGACAAAGCGCTTACATTAACTTTTCCGATCCCCGGAACAAACCTGTGAAAGTCGGTAGAACAGGTGATATTATCCCACTTGATAAACCAGGACAAGACAGAGGGCCTGAAAGCTCTTTTTTTTTCTTTTAAATGTTTATTCATTTTTGAGAGAGAGAGAGAGAGTGCAAACACGAGCAGAAGAGGGGCAGAGAGAGAGGGAGACACAAAGTCCCAAGCAGGCTGCCGACGTTGGGCCCAAACCCATGAACTGGGAGATCATGACCTGAGCCAAAGTCTGACGCTTAACTGACTGAGCCACGCAGGCACCTCAGGGCTAGATAGCTCTTGAGATGGTTTTGGTGTATGGCTTAACCATCATTAAGTGGACCAAGGTGGACCAGAACAGGAGCCACATGGCCCAAGGCCGTGAAAGGGAGCTGTGTTCTCCATTTGGCTGAAATCCTCAGTCTTTCTAATTTATGGTCCTGCCTCACCTTAAGAACCAGTCTCTAAAGAATTTAAGATTTCAATGCCAAAGTCAATGCAATAAAAAGCTAACCCCCCGATTATCCAACTGTGGTTCAGTTGAATGACTCAAGGTGTTTCCTCCCACCTACCAGGCAGGAGTTACAGGCACCCTTCCCTACCCTTTCCTTCCCTTCCCAGAGCAGTGCACCCCATGTTCGGGATCGGGGACCCTGCACATGGTTATAGGAGGACAGCCATGCAAGTGCAGGGACTTGACTCCCAGCAGCCCAGCTGCTGTGTTGCCTTCTGTGGCCACAGCCCCAATTTAGCACAGAGGATTACAGGCTGGCAGCTGTGAATTATGCAAGCCAGATCAACTCCCCGTGGCATTCCACATCTGGAGAAGCCTTCCTTGGGAATCGGTACAGACGCATCCAGGCATTCTCGCTGCTATTATTATCTTCAAAGCTACCTAGAGAATATCCTCTTTCAAATGCAAAGATTAAGAGAAGTCGAAAATGCATGGCATAGTTAGTAATTTTCATTAAAAAAAAAACACACACTCTATAGCCAATGCTGGTATCCAAAAAGACACTATTTTTTTTAATGGCATGAAATACAAAAGACATAAAAAGCACCATTGAAAATGCTGCTACACTATCAAATAATTTATACTTCCTCCCACGTTATCTAAAAATAAATGACACTTTTGACGCAATCACATACATTAAATATGGGCAATTTGTTTCCCAAACCTTAATTCCAGGGTTTTAAATAGGCAAATGAAATAAAGAAGATAATCGGGATGACTTCTGTCCCATAACATGCGTAGGAGAAACAGGCAGGGTGCGGGGAAGAAAAAGGTTTTAGCACAAAATATTCAGCCATCTCAATGGAAAAGAACCTTCCACAACACACATCAATAGATCGGGCTGCCTCTGCTTGCCCTGCCCAACTGGGGACTTTGCTATAAAATCTGATTACTGTTATCAGCAGGATGCTGATTTGGCTGTCCTGCTTCAAGGAGAGTCATCCAAATTACAGATCAGCCAAAACACAGGCTGGGTGGTGCTGGCAGATGTAGACAGAACGCTCTGGAGTCTCTCCTTATCCTAAGGTAGGGAGAAGATCCTGCGGCCTGACTCAACACAAACTGTTCATACAGGTGACAAATACCAGACTCCCGGAACGGGAACATGCTGACCTCCCACATGGTGGAAAACTAGAGAAAATTCAAAAGGGGGCCGGTGCTTGGTTCTGGGTGCTAGGATGCACACCCCACGAGTTCCTCCCTGGAGAGAAGCAGTTTGCTTTTTGCATCCTTTTGTTGAAGGACCTTTGGGAAATGTGTATTTAGTACCTAATGTGCAGAAGGTCCTGGGCTGTCCCCTCAGAGATATGGAGAAGTGTATCCCAGTGACATGCCTGCCAGGGAGACATACAGAAGAGGTCAGAAGGCACTTGGTGAGAAATGCCAAAGGACTACAAAGTTCTAAGTGCTCCTGGAGCTGCAGGGGGAGTTGGGGCTTGAGCCAGGTGGGAAAGCATCAAGGAAAAGGAGGCGTTTGACCCACATTGAGTTCTTCCCTTAAGAGAGGAGCAGAGCCTCAAGTAGAACATGACTTTAGTTAGCTTCTCATAGTAAACGGAGAGAAGGGCCAATATAGTCAACTGGCTGTTTTGCAAAAGATGATCGTGCAGCCCCAGGCTGGGTGTGAGGGATGTCACTGCTAGAAGAGGTGGAGGCTTCAGGAAGGGGTTCTGGTTCTTGCTGTTGACTATGTAGGAAGGGACGGAAGGAAGGGAACCGGAGGGCAGCATTCATAACCAGCCTGTCACTCACACCGAAGATACGCCACAGTGGGAACTCTTGGGGAGTAAACCTGGGCTCAAAAATCCTACTCCACTCTTTCTGGCTGGGTGGCCCTGGCTAAATTACAGTCCTCTGTCCCCAAACCTCAATTCCCTGGACTGTGAAACGGGGCAGTGCCTGTCACAGTAGGGAGCTCATTAGCATGAAATAATGCATGTATATCCTGGAATACAGTATCTTGCGTACAAATAGTCAATAAATGCTACATCTCACCTGACTCTTCTCACATCATCTTGCCACACACTGGAATAAAGACTGGGATCACCAGCCCTGGATTTTTCTGGAAAATGCTTAATTTCACAATTCTTATCTTGTTGGTCCACACGACAGGCACCATGGCCAACCTGAGACTTAGCGAATGCATTCTTTCCATTCATAGGTAATAACAGCGCCTATTTAGTATCTTATTGGATCATCCATTCCCTAGACATTTTTGATGCGGGGGGTGGTAGGATAGAGAGGAGGTGAGAGAGGAGAACTTGGGAAAAAAGGAACTATGTCCCCCTCTGGTGTGTGCTCAGTGAGTAAGCCCTGCCAATGGCCCAGTTTCCTAGGAAACTCCGCTTGGAGACCTCATACAATAAACGTATCGGCAGTTTGCTTTGTAGAAGACACACACATCTGGCAGTCACTTTGGCAATGTGTCACAAGGCCAACGGCATGCAGAATACCTGAATCGAACATTTTTGAGGTGAATATTCACTCAGGTGGCAATTTTTTTTTTTTTTACATTTAAAACAGACTCTATTCAGTTGACTCAAAACGTTAAGACTTTTCCTTCTCATCATACTCATCCACCATGGCAAAGGGTGTCACTGTACTTAGTCTAGTTGGCATCAATATTCTTTACTCACTATTGAGCTCTTGCTCAATGCCCAGGCTGCAAGACTCTCCTCCCTGCATGCTCAAGAGAGGCCCTGGGCTCCCGCTCTCCTGGACCCGGACAGACGCCCCTCATCTCATTTCCCTCGAGAAGACTCCTCCAAGCTGCAGCAAAATCCTTTGGATTCAGGGAGTGACAAGGCAGGTACATCTACCCTAATCACAGAAGCTTTTTATTTAATCATCTCGTCTTTGTTCTAGAAGTCCCTATTGCCCACCCACATCTCCTAAACAGTTTACACAAAGCTCTGTTAGTTAATTAACAGCCTGCCTAGCTCCACAGCCAAGATCCTTAAGGAGGCAGAAGTAATGCTGAGAATAGACCAAGGTTTTAAGAGGTTTTATGACAGTGAGTTTGGTCAGTCTAGTCGAGAAGAGCAAATGAGAGTTGTGCTCTCTCCTCTGGTATCAGAGTATAAATGCACCTGCTGCCTTCTCGTCCCTGGATGAAAACGGACGGTTTCTTAAGCATAGTGTTCCCTCTCACCTGTGTCCCAGTCACCTCACGGCTTCTCTTATTCTTGCTCTCTTTTGTCAAGATGGAATCTCAGTTAGGTTCTGAGACACATTTTTGTAAGAGCAGTATTATCCTGCGAATCCTTGCATGATATCTTGACGAAGAGCCCCTCCTTGATAAACTTTCTCTGAAACCATCAGTGGATGAAAAGCAGAACTGACTTCAGTCAGAAACCCTGAGACTCAAAAACTCACGGAGTGGGATGAACACAAACATGTGCTATGACGTAAGGCTGAGTGGACATCGAGGGCTCAAAGAGCACAGCTTCCCGAGGGAGGAGGGTAAGGAAGCCAGGCGGGAGACAAGGGTGCCCAGAGGAAGCAAGTCAGGAGGCAATTCGGAGCCTTCAGAAAACTGGAAGCTCAGTAAATGGGTGAATGCTGTGTGGAGTCAGGGGACGTTGGGAGTAAGGGCTATGTCATGGACTATGCAGGAAAAATAGGCATGGCACCTCAGGAGAAGGGCGGGGGTGCAAAGAGCTGGGATGGAAGGGGAGGGTCTTTGAGGTTCTCAAGGGAGAGTCTGTTTCAGGGTATGGTTTGTGACTTCAGCAATATACAGCCAACACTCAGGAAATGTTTGCTGAGTCAGAAAGCCCTAAAACTCAGAGTGATGAGGACAGAAAAGCTCTGGGCTCTGTCCTAAGCGCTTTACGTGTACTAGCTCATTTAATTCTCTGAGGTTGGTACCAATATGGCAGGTGAGGAAACTGAGGCATAAGCAGGTAAACTAACTCGCGGGGGATCACGCTGGTAATTGATAGTGGCATCGGGATTAAAAGCCAGGCATTCCGGCTGCAGATTCTGTGAATTCAACCACAACAGCACACAAACCACAGGGAATATAGTCCTCTGGGTAATTTCTCGATCACTTTTTGAAAATATACCCACCCCAACTCCGCAACTGAAAGTATCTGTAGGAATTATGCTAGTTCTTAAATTATAGCTTACTAAATATGTGAGTTTTCAATTTTTTTTTTTTGTCTAGGAAATACACATGGGGAAAGAAGGAAAATTATGGTCTGGTTACCACGAACTGAATTAGGCAGAGAGAGGGTTTTTTGCTGTCTTTTTGTCTGTTTGTGGAATTCTCTATAACAGGTACTTTCCACTCTCATGATTTCACTCTGACTGAGAGAAATAGATTTGGTATCATTTCTCAATTGATTGAATTTTTGCTGACAAACAAGACATTTTTTTTTTAATTTTTTTTTTCAACATTTATTTATTTTTGGGACAGAGAGAGACAGAGCATGAATGGGGGAGGGGCAGAGAGAGAGGGAGACACAGAATCGGAAACAGGCTCCAGGTTCTGAGCCATCAGCCCAGAGCCTGACGCGGGGCTCGAACTCACAGACCGCGAGATCGTGACCTGGCTGAAGTCGGACGCTTAACCGACTGCGCCACCCAGGCGCCCCTTAACAAGACATTTTTTAAAAGGCCAATGACTTATCCCATCTAACTCTAGTTGTTTTCCTGTGAAGTCAACGGTCTTGTCCATTTTCAATGTTTTCAATTATTTTTAAAATTTTTGGTTAAATAGACATACCGTAAGCTGTACCATTTTAACCATTTTTTTTTTCAACGTTTATTTATTTTTGGGACAGAGACAGAGCATGAACGGGGGAGGGGCAGAGAGAGAGGGAGACACAGAATCGGAAACAGGCTCCAGGCTCTGAGCCATCAGCCCAGAGCCCGACGCGGGGCTCGAACTCACGGACCGCGAGATCGTGACCTGGCTGAAGTCGGACGCTTAACCGACTGCGCCACCCAGGCGCCCCAATTTTAACCATTTTTAAGTGCACAGTTCAGTAGCATTAAGCACATTCATACTCCTGTGCAACCATTACCACCATCCGTTTCCCAAACTCTTTCCATTTGTCAAAACTAAAAACTGTACCTTCCTTTTAGTCAGGAAGTTTCCCTTTAATAGACAAAACTAAAAGAAACAATTAGGCAAAGAAGAAAGGGGTTAGTTTGCTGAATGAGGTCAACCCAAAGAAAACAATTATATTCAATCTATTCTCTATAGGACAGGTTTAAAAACAAAACAAAAAAAGCCAGATCTTTGTCACTGAAATTGACAGCTTAATCTTCATATAATTCAATTCTCTTTAAGGTGGGGTAACTTATTGTAGCCTAGTAAAGAGAAAGTAGTTTAAAGTATTAACCATGTGGGTTATCTTTGTGACTGACGCAAAGCAGGGCTAACATTCTCTTCGAAAGGCATTACCCCGCTGGACCCCACGCTCCAGATTCTGATTCAATTGATTACCAGTATTTCTTGAAGCTTCCCTGAAGAGCCTCATGTGCAACCATGGAGGAATCCTAAAGTTTAAAGCAGTGATATGAGCTGAATGCCAATTTGAAGCCATGGAGTAAATATGCATAAATCAGCCTTCTGGTTTCTCTTTATTCGGAGACCACTTTGAGAATGTGATGACGTTTTGGATCATATCCTAGAAATGCATGTCTACTCACACATGCTCACCAAATTCATATCCCTTTGCAGGGGCCTTTGGTCCACTAGAAGCCCACTTTTACCTGCTGAGTGCGGAATAAGCAGAGACAGCAGCCAAGGAGGAAACCCTGGAGAACACCAACAAAGAATGAGCCAGCTGAGCAACCCAGGAGACCGGACGCTGCAGCCAGAGAGCTGGAAGGAAAGCCAACTGAAGGCAAGAAACGGGAGGATTTTTAAGAGAAAAGGGTAGTGCAGAGTCAGATGCGATGAACTGGCCAAACAATGGCATCGGAGATGGTTAAGAGGAGACAGCAGGACCTATGAAACCATCAAGCATGCTCTGTTGGAAGACAGGCTGGAGGGCAGATACCATAGATGTACAGAGGTGAGTAGGACAGAGAGGCCAATGGAAGCAGCCATTGGGATTAAACTGCAAAGAGGTATAGATGTCAGAGGAGTCTCAGGACAGTGGTGGGTGCAGGGCCAGAACGCTGAGGGCAGGCATGAGGAGATGGGGTTTAGACATGATAAGTGCTCATGTGAACAGCTACTGGACCTCCTTCTCCAGATCCCATCTGCCTTCCTTCCCACGCTTGCCTGTCTGCCTCTACTTCCTGGTTTTGCCTGAGGCACACTCGACTCCCTGACCTCCAGACTCCAAAATATCTAGCCATCTCTCTCCCTAACCCCACACCTTCATCCAGTTGCCTGGTTCCCATGAATTCTACATCTGGTTGCTGTCAATACTTTCCCTAATGTCCACATCCTACCCCTTTCTCCCTTGCGCAAGCTTCATCCACCCATGACTCTGTTTTAACTCCACACCACTTCCAATGTGTTTTTTATCTTCTGTCACTGTTAGAGATGGGCCATCCGAAGTTCTTCAGGTCAGATTCTATTTTCCAAAAATGGCCTACAACAATATTTCCCATCCCACATGATCTCCTACAATGTGGTAGTGACGCTCTCCCTCCCCTGAATCTGGATAGAGTGTGAGCCAAGGAGGGCAGAGAGAGAGGGAGACACAGAATCCAAAGCAGCTTCCAGGCTCTGAGTTGTCAGCACAGAGCCCGACGTCGGGCTCGAACTCCCAAACCATGAGATCTTGACCCAAGCTAAGTCAGACGCCCAGCCGACTGAGCCACCCAGGCACCCCTAAGTTTGCTTCCTGTTAAAATCATTCCATTAGATGAGCTCTATGAGCATTTATTTTAGCACATATTTAAGCTAATGTGTCCTGCTCTAACAATGTGTAGTTCAAAGGTAAGTAAGTGAGCTCTCATTCTAGTTAAAACAAGACTTTGTGGGACTCAAATTTAAAACAAAGTCCTATGTTCTGAGGAATAATGTTTTGAGGGAAAAAAAAAGCCACCATAAATTTGGGTAGGTGCTCTGGAAAATGTGTATAAAGTAGAGGAATGATTCTGCGGTCTTTTTTTAAAAAAGTTTATTTATTTTAAGAAAGAGAGAGAGCATGAGCAGGGGAGAGACAGAAAGAGAGGGAGAGAGAGAGAATCTCAAGCAGGCTCTGCACTGTCAGTGCGGAGTCTGATACGAGGCTTGAACTCCCTAACGGTGGGATCATGATCTGAGCTGAAATCAAGAGTTGGTGGCTTACCCGACTGCTACCCATGCACCCCTCTTGCAGTCCTTTAGAAAGACAGAGCTCAGGGTGGTAAGGACGATCTCCAGGTTATAAGAGGGAAAAACTGAATATAGAGCCCGGCTGAAAGGAAACCATAGTACTCCAGGGGAGATTTAATGATGATGCTTATAACTGCTCTCAGTACATTTAGAAATGATGTGAAAAGTACTAGCAAAGGTAGAAGTGACAAGAGTTACGGAGGCAGTGAATATACTGTAAACATCAGCTCTACAGTGTGAGGGACCTGAGTTCAAACCTAAGCCTGTCATTAAGTAGGCTGTGTGACCTTGAGCAAGTTACGAAACCTCTCTGTGCTTCAGTTTCCTTCATAAGAGAGGTGTTGGAAGAATAAGATCACATAGAAGAAAAGTAAAAAGCCAGCTGATTAGAGTGTTCCTAAAGACACTTCCTCAAGGACATCTATGTCCATTATGGTTGGTAACTGATTGGATGCGGGGGTTGGGAGTGAGGAATCATTATATCCTAAGTAATAATAATAATAATAATAATAATTTCCTCTTAGAACAGGTCATTCCACACATCTGCCTTAAAAAAAAAAAAATCATGTCCTAACCTTTTTTCCCCACAGTTTCAAAAAGTACATTAGAAGAAAACAGAATACAATTGCAAGGTGGTTAATTAATTGGGGATTATTTCTAAATGACATTCTTAAAAAGCTGTAAATTACATTTGATGAGAGGAACAAAGGATCTATTTCCTCCCTGCCTCTGCTACTGGGAGAAACCACCACGTACATCAGTCATTAAATAAAACAAATCTGGTGTCCAAAATTATCAGGCTGGAAAATCACACCGCTGAATAAAATGTTCACCTGAAACCCAAACTCTAAACTCTCGAAGGCCAAGGGCAATAAGAGGGGTGCACTGAGATACGAAACCAGAAAATGGATAAACTTCTTATAAGGAAACCTGGTTCACAGAGCAAAATCCAGGACTGCAGGATGGGAGCCTGGGCGCTGATCCCACACGGTGGTCATGCCTTCTCCAGGCTTCCCCTCCTTGCTCCAAAGTGCCCTCCTTCGTGGCAGAAAGAGTTTTCTAAAGCATAGCTCTGCTATCCCTCCCTGGATGGTTACTCGGCCCCGCAAATTCAAGCATGAAAATCCTGCCAAGGATGGGAAGCAACATTGATCACACTTTCCACTTTATAAAACAAAGAATTCCATAAAATAAAGTACTTAATGGTACTCGGGAGATAGCACACAATACTCGCTCTTCTGTCCCTTGTTTTGCACTTGTGTATGTCCTATAGATCTCTCCATATTCATATGTGGACATCGTTCTCTATCATTTTCTCCTTTCATTCTCTCTCTCTTTCATTCTCTCTCTCTCTCTCTCTCTCTCTCTCTCTCTCTCTCTCTCTCTCCCTCCCTCCCTCCCTCCCTCCCTCCCTCCCTCCTGCTAGGTGATACTCTACTGTGTGCATATCACAGTCTATTCAACTAGGTCCCCATTGCTGGATGCTTGGTTGCTCCCAACCTTTTAGGATTACAACACTACCCAGGCAAAGAGCCGATGCAGGTGTGGCTTCACTGGGCGGCCGGAAGTATGGTTGCACTGGCATTTCCACCAGATAATGCCGAGGTCCCCTTTGCAGAGGCTGCCCAGCCTCCTACCCTCTGGGGTAAAATAAAATTCTGATTTGCATTCTGAAGGTTTTGCTCATTTTCATGTTTTCCTTCTGTGTTATTGTGTGGGTCCTTTGAAAACAGACATATTTATAGAGGGGCTGATCAGAGACTATATCCTCACTACTAAGGCAAAAAAGATCAAAACGCTTCATTTCACTGCTTGGAAGGATCAAATCGGTAGTACAGACAGCAAGTGTGAGACTGTATAGGAGCTGGACGTTCTCGGCAGATGCATCGGACTTAGAAGATTTTATGGAAGAAAAGGGACTTGACGAGGCCCTTGAAGAAAGCAGAGGTGCTAGGCAAGCAGAGGAAAACCTTCAGGTTCACAAGCAGAAATATACATAAAGTGCACAGGGAAGGCTGGGCAGGCGGACTGCAGCAAGGTAATTGAGGACAGATCCTAGACGTGTAACCGGGTCATGAATGCGGAGAACCTTACATTCCATGGGGCAAAGTTTGGCCATCCTGATTTAGGATTTCTGATTTAGGCTGTAGGATGGGTGGACTGTCCATCTTGGCTTGCCCAGGGCCGTCCTGGTTGGTGTCTGTTGTCTTATTATCTCTATCACGTTCAAGAATCCCAGTTTAGATGCTAAAAGTATATAACGAGTCATCCTGCCAATAGAGACCACCAAAAAATCTGTGGATGAGAGAGAAAGATGACGAAAGAAATATTTCAGCCAAATAAACGTGAGTACCAAACACACAGACCAGAGGAAGGGACAGAGACTGGAGGAGGCAGCCGACCAGGACGTCACCGGGCAGGGTAGCAGGAATGCGGAACCAGGAGGAAGGACGGTAAGCCTGGCTAGTTTGAAACAAAGCTATCTGCTTAACCTCTCTGGAGCTGCCATTTCCTCATTCGTAAACTGAAGATATTGGATGAGTCGCAAAAGGGCCCTTTCGGTTCTAACACTCCAGGGTCGGAGGAGATTCTCGCTCCGGTCTAGGTGCAGGGACGTGTGGACGAGTGGGAACAAGATGAAGGGACGGTGAAGGGCAGGGAACAGTCAGCATAGCTGAGCACGAGTGACAAGGCCAGGAGAGTTACTGCCGCTGATGGATGAAAGGCACGCAGACGCCTGAGCTGAACTGTGACCCAGTCCGTGAGGCTAGCTTTACACGTGCTGTGTCTGAGATGACCAGCAGGCCACTGAGGTGGCTACTTAAAGACACCTGTAAGAGGACACCGTGATGTAACCAAGCCAAATGGAGACGAGGGTCGGGCTGCTTGTTCTCTTGTTTGCCAGATTTCTGGTGACTGGCCTCGGTGAGGGGAGGTGTTACTCACTCATGGTGCTCAGGTCTGACGCAAAGACCAGAGGTGAATAAATGAAGAGTGGGAGCCTGAGCCTCAGGCCAGATAGTCCGGGAAAGAAGGGTAGGTTCTCAATGGCAAGATGAGTGGACAGTCCCAGCCACTGTCAAAAGCTCTGAAGGAAATGGACTGCTTCTATTCAGAATGTATTTAAGGTAAAGCCATGCCTATATCTGGATGGCTTTTGAGTCTTAGCAAGTACTCTATTCCTTCAGGTTTGCTTCCCCAATGACAAAAGGGATGTGCAGCCACAACTCCTTACCATTAAAGAGTCTTTGGTTAATGGAGGGTCCTACAGGTAGATTTAGGTCCACGGGATGTCTGTTTCTCCTCATAGGCCATAAGATTGGCTCCTAGACTATCTAAGTTCCCTTACCCTAGATCTCATGTGTCCAGGTCTCAAAAGATCATTGAAGATCATCCTTACTAGCCAAGCCTGATGCAGCTATAATTTATGTCGAACAGAAAATGGGCTTTTAAATAATTCCTTGAACAAATGATCCATGAGCACCAGCTTCTTAACAGAAGATATTGGGGAATGAAAAGATTTTCCCCCTAGGCTTCCACTACCCAGTGATGAGATCAGAAAGCAGATAATTAAATCACCCGGGGGCATGTTGCTCTACATAAATTCAAAACCATAAGGTAAGAGTTAAAATATTGTAATTGTGTTCAAGCTGAAAGAATGGGAAATGGCTTTTTTCCCCTCCTTGCGAATGTTCATGCGCAAACTTTTCCTTCTTAAAAAAGAACGTTTTCAACTGAAAAAGAAACACTAAAATCATGTGCGAATGAGTCATGAAACTCCACATTTATTAAAGTGTTCCCACATGATCACGAGCTTCTGTAATTCTGAAATAGGATGACAAGTCGCCTGGGGCTTGAGGACGGGACTGTGTCTCATTCACTCACTCAGCAGATACCTGACACATCCATGATGCTGAAGTCAAGTGAACATTTCTGATATGGCAGCTTCTCCGTGTCTAACCCAATGGTTTCATGCTCACCGTAACAGCGCACTGAGATGTTAACAGGAAGTGACCAAAGAAGAGGAAAGAAAGAAAAAACGGGGCATCTTTTACAAGCCCAACTGCTCTGAGAAATGTCCACTCCAGCTGTCAGGGACTTAAATACCAAAGGAAAGGTAAATTGGATTAGGTGCATTTGGAAGAGAGTTCCAGTAAGATGCTTGGTAACTTCTGATTACATTTAATGGCATTACACGGAATCTGCTTCTAGAAAATGGGGTTTGCATACCGCAAGTTGCATTTATAGATCTTGTCCTTACAGGAGGTATACCTGAGTGCAGGGCCTAGATGCATGCCGCTTGCAAAGAAAGAAAGGATGTCGGGAAATCAGTCAAATCCTCCACGAGGCCTACAAAAAAGAGTACGCAAAAGGGGTAGGGGTGGAGTGGGGATAAATCAGGACTGGGTTTTTGGGGGCTTTTTTTGTTTTTCTATAAAAGGTCCTTTCTGAACTTGAATCATCCAGCTTATCATACTGACTGTCTACAAGATGAATTCTTTTTTTTTTTAAGTTTATTTATTTATTTTTAGACAGAGAGAGAGAGAGAGAGAGAGAGAGAGAGAGAGAGAGAGAAGGAGGGGCAGAGGGAGAGAGAGAATCCTAATCAGGCTCTGTGCTGTCAGTGCAGAGCCCAACATGGGTCTCAGTCTCCCGAACTGTTGAAATCATGACCTGAGCCGAAATCAAGATTCGGACACTTAACCCACTGAGCCACCCAGGGGCCCCTACAAGATCAGTTCTAACTAACTGCCCAGGCTGTCCCACTGCCTGTATCACACAGTCTACAAAACACGACTGACACCGAGAAAAAGACGAAAAGGAAGGAAGGAAAAGCACACCTCCAATCAAGTTTCTAGGTTTTTCTCGAAAAATCATTCGGCTTCTTTCTTCCGACCTCATGCCTGGGAGTTACTAACAAAAAGTTCTTTAGTGTGGAGGCCACTGCTTCTGCTCCTTGCCTCCTGATCTTTCCTGCCACGGCCCATGTTTTAGGATGAGCTGGAAGGTCATACAGGCCAGGGCACGGGAACAGCATCGCATAGCTACCACATGAGCCCCTCCCTTGTCATCCCTGCTTTGTTGGGCTGGATGGGGCTGGTCGGGCAGCGAGGCGAGCTTGCTGGCCCTACCTGGACCCAAAGCTCTGTGTGCAGCTGGGACAGGGCCCAGGTGAAGGGAAATGCAGAAACGTGTCTCCCTCTGCACCCCATCCACACAGGCACGCCCAGGGACATCTACTTCCACCTCTCCCTGACTCTCTTCAGCCCCCCATTAGCAACCCACTGTCTGGTCCTGGGTGCCTGTTCTGTAGGCTCCTGGTGTATGTGGACCTGAACTCCTCACTGCGTCCCTCTGGTCTTCCAATGCCTCCTGCACATGGCCTCACCCCTCTGTGGCCTGCAGGCTGTCTTGTTACGGCAACTACATGCAGCTGCTTAGAACGACATCCGTGCTAGACGTTGCGCATTAGCTAGCTAAGCACCCTGTCCAATCGCCTTTTAGCAAAGCTGCCTGGACTACAGAGGCTGAGAGGCTAAAAACTACATTTCCCAGTCTCTCTTGCAGCTACGGGTCTACATGTGACATAGACTCTGATAAGCAGACACATTCACGTGAGATTGGGAAGGAGTAGGTGCCGAGCCGTGGCTGTGCAGGGAGATTGGCTCTAATTACAGACATGGTGTGTGTGATTGTCTGGGCAGCTATGGCAGATTCTTATGTCCCTTACCTAGTGACACCAAGGCTGAGTATGAGCAACGTAGTAACTTCTAGAACAGTCTTCGTTCTTCAAGTTTCTTAATATCTTGTAACAGACGGCAGAACTTCCCTTCAGTATAAACTGTGTAAATGCCTTGAGGGTAGGGAATGATTTACTAACTGCGTCTTTGAATCTTCTAGTTGGAAGGGCTCATGTAGTCCAATCTTCTACCAATTCCAGAATCTCTTTTATGGCTAACTCTGCTAAGTGGCTACCCTAAATCCATGGCACCTTCCTTACAAATAGAAGACCTATGTTGTTCAAAGCAGCGCTGCACCCGGCTAAAAAACTAAATTTTCTGGGTACTTTCATATTTAGGAGATGTCATGTACTCGGTTCTCGCTAATGAGGAATAATTTTAAGGTACTGAGGATTTCTGGAAAATATTTGCTTTCTTAATGTGGGCTGTCCCTTCTAGACACAACCTTCTTCATCCTGTTATAATGAGCATGTGTGGCTCAAGGTAGGGCAACCAACTTCAAGGAGCAAGGATGAAGGACACGTAAGGAGGGCAGGGCAGAAAGAGGGAGTCTGGGTGCTTCATGGTACCCTGGTGCCTCAATCCTAACCGAGGGGGTTCACTCAGGAATTTTACTATGTGAGAATTTTGTTGGTTAATCCCTATTTGTTAAGCCACTGCGGTTGGGTTTCCGTAACTTGGACTGAATGCATTCTCTAATTGATAGAGACAACACTCTAAATGCCTAAGACTCTGCTTAAACCATTTCCATGATGGGAAGCCGGCTGCCCGAAGCAGTCACTTACATTTTTGGTTGGCCTTGTGGAAAATAGCGTTTCCTCTCCCTAAAGTGCAATTCCATCCTGTACAAGAGATAGCACGCTGGTGCACAAGAGTGAAATTTAAGACCAAAAGCCATGTATTGAATACTTGTACATAGACGATCTTATGTAATCTTCCTATTATCCTGTGTCGCAGGTTTTACTGTGCCCACCTGAGGATAGAAAATAGGGTGTCGGTGCCTTTAAGCACACCCCTGACAAGTGACCATATTCATTTCCTTGGGCTGCCGTAACACATTGGCCGCTCTAGACCAATAGAACTTGATTCTTTCACAGTTCTGGAGGCTGGAAGTCTGAAATCAAGGTGTCAAAAGGTACATGGTCCCTCTGACAGCTCCAGGGAGGAATCTTGCCTTGCCTCTTCCAGCTTCGGATGGACAAGGACAAGGACAACTCTTGGTGCCCCTTGGCGTGTGACAATGTTGCTCCAGTGTCTGCCTCTGTCTTCACACGACCTTCTTGCTTGTGTGTGTCTTCTACCCTCTTATGATAACATCAGTAGGAGATTCACGAACCGCACTCATCCAGTATGACCCCACCTTACGAATGACATCTAAAAGGATCCTATTTCCAAACAAGGTCACAGTCTGAGGTTCCAGGTGGACATGATTTTTTTTTTTTCTAAGTGTGTATAGCGCGGGGGGTAGGGGTGGGGTTGCTATTTAACTCACTACAGCGGCAAAGCCTTTACTCGGGGCTTTTCTTCAGCTGTTTAGGAGTTAAAGATAATGAGTTTGTATTTAAACCTGTACATCCAGCATGGAGGGTTCTTGACGTATAAAATTTAAAACACCGACAAAAAGCTAAAGCAAACCACTATCACTGGATTTTTAATTGCTTAGATCTTTAAGATAAGTGTCATGCATCAGGTCCTATACTGTCTTGAATTATATATAATTAACTTCTATTTCTATGATGCCAACCTTACTAGTTCTAAATTTGGCTTCACTTTCCTAGTTGAAAATAAATGTTCACAGCTTACACTTACTGATATATTCCCCTACGCTTGAATCTTAAAACGGTATGTGGGGAAAGAGTGAAATCTCTGTTCAGAGTCAAACATTACTAATATGTGTGGGTTGTCTTAACTTACTCGCTTACATTCCGCACATATGTCACACAAAGCTATCTTAAAAATTCTACCTAGCCTGTACTTAGCATTCAACATGCTGGGTATTTTATGACATCTGATTCCTATAACAACCCTAAAAAGTGGTCGTATCAGAGGCAAGTGTTTTAAGTCACGATGCCTTGTAAAGTATCCTGCACAGGAGACAGATAAATAACAAATGGTTTTGGATTATTTTTATTATTTTCATTCAATTTTACCACCCTTGCCTATAATTAACATATAACGGGAATATTACTGAATTGTAAAGAAATTTCAGGCCTGCAAAGGAGGGAAGAGCCTTCATAGTAGGAAATGTCAGGGTTTAATGGGAATTCAGTCCCTAATCTAAAATCTTTAATTATTTGTCAAGTACTTTTATACCCTTTAATGAGTCGTGCTATAATTCATGCAAGTCTCGCATCTTCTGTACGTTCCTGAATCAGAAACTTCCGTTGGCTATCCCTGGTTCCCTGAGACATGCACTCCTTATATCAGTGAAGCCTAACCAGGTTAATCTCCTCTCTGTAACATTTGAAAATAAAAAGGAATTTTCACTCTCTTATAGAATTATCAAAGAAGTACCTTTTGCTCACTGAAGGATTAGGAAGAGAGCACTTCTCATCCAATAAATCTCCTATCTAATTTTGGTAATGGATATCTAATTTCATTTTTGAGATGCGGATACAAGGATATTAAACATGGGAATGTATCAATAAAGATATTGCTATAACAGCTATGAACAGCTGACTCCTATCATCTTCCTCGTCTCAGAGAATGCCATAGAAGTACGCTTGTTAACAGAAACCTGAGCTCATTGGGGTTTCTGCCAGTGAACAAAAGCAGATATAACAGGAAAACAAAAAATAAAGATTGCAGATGGACAGTAAGATCATAAACCTGTGGTATATAAGGTTACATCAGTAAAGGCCTGACAATACAGATGTTCAAAAGCCTGACACTCTCTTACTAAGCAAAACAATGACAACTCAAAGTGTGACTTGTTTAAACTCACATTTCTAAATTTAGGGAAAAAATGGAGATGATTACAGGTACTCAGGCCACCACCACTCCTGAGAGATCGTCCCTTTTTTTTCTCTCGGAGATGGAAACTATCACATAAATGAATGTAACATCTGTGTGTTTTTACTTGATTGTCCGGTTACGTAACACCTTTTACATTAGAGCAGCTATTAAATATAAGTTAGTTTCCTGAATGCTTTAAGATACACATGGATGAATAAAATATACTCTCTACATGAGGAACCTGCAATCAACCCAAGGAAAGACAGATGGCTTAGAACAGAAAGGCCACGGGACCAACCTATGGGGTGGAAGAAGAAATCACGTTTGGCTACCTGGAACATGAAACTCTTCAAGGAGAAAATCACATCTGATCTGAACACTGAAGGACAGATAAAGCTCCAGTGATGGGAGAAGGCACACCAGGACACAGGAAGATAGGACAAAGGCGCTGGTTCCCTGAACCTGGTTCAGCCGGTCATGGGGCCAGAGTTCTAAATGTGAAGTATCCAGATTCCAGTCCCCAATTTACTGGTGTGTGTCCCTCAAGGTGGAGATTTTGTATTTTTTTTTAAAGTTTATTTATTTTGAGAGACACAGAGATAGCATGAGTGGGAGGAGAGGGGGAGAGAGAGAATCCCAAGCAGGTTCCACACAGTCAGCATGGAGCCTAGCACAGGGCTTGAAACCCACAAAACTGTGACATCATGGCCTGAGCTGAAACCAAGAGTTGGATGCTTAACTGACAGAGCCACCAGGTGCCCCAAGAACTTGTATGTTTAACCAGCTTCCCATTAGATTCTCTGGACAAAAAGATGAGAGTAGAAGCCCACAGGAAATATTCAGGGTGTAAGACGTAGTTGTATTCTAAGAAGAGAATGAGACAGAAAGTGAAGTGAGAAGCAACACAGACCACCCGTGGCCTTGAAATGCCAAGCTTAAGAGTATGGAAACCACCCGAGATCCATGGGTGAGGGAACGATGTGATCAGAGCTGTATTTCAGGTGAAGGCCTGGCAGTATCCAAAGGGCAGATGTGATGGGCAAAGACTCTAGTCAGGGAGTCTTGACCGCAACATGAACATGAACACCGCAACATGAACAGGAACACCGCAACATGAACAGGAACCTGGGGAAAATGTATGGTCTGCACTGCTGTAAGGGAACAGCAGCAGAGTCAAGAGGAAGAAGAGAGTGCTAGAGAGAGAACTGGCGAGGCCTTGGGTAATGGGCTAGAGGCAGAACAGAGATACAAATTGGCAGGTGAGCAGTCTGAAGGCAGGTCTGACTGAGGGGCCCAGGGTCCAGGTGGCCAGTCTGGAGCTCAGGTCTCCGGGTGGATAGATATCAGATGCTGCTTCCTGCTGACATCGCCACTACCTGCTCGAGTACTGCCTCCAGACCCTCTGGATTGCACCTTTCACATGCCCCGCCAGACTTCCTCCCATCACCTGAAAGAAAGTCAGATCCAATGAGTGCACTTCCCTCCGGTGGACAGGGTCTGCTTTCCAAGCTCCAGGAGCCTTCCAGCGCCCCCCTGAAACCCCCTGTTAGCCGGCTGGTCTCTGAGCTCCGCTCTCACGGTCATGGTGTGCTAGTTCATCTCAGGCACGGACACCTGAACAAGGCCGAGCAAGCACACAGGCCCACACGCAGTAATACTCTTTCTATCAAAAAACGGTCTCCACTGAAAACTGACAGCAGAAACAAAACCAAAACTAAAAGTGTAACATTGGCCACCTGAGGATTAGAAGTTGGGGAGGAGTTGGAGTCTGATCCTTGTTTTGCTTTGTTTTGTCTTTAATTGGAAAGCAAAGCCACGGAGAGGGAAAGCTGGCAGAGGAAACAATAGAACAGTGTCAACGCTCCTGTCTCAGTGGATCAGGCTGTGATACGATGAAGGTCAAGACTGGCTAATAAAAGGTCAGGACTCGTGATGCACCATCGGGGCCAGTAAAGCTTTTGTTTGTTCTGTTTTGTGTTCTGTAACTCAGGGGCTGGCAGTCATTGTAAGGGAGCAAAACAAACAAGTTCTGGCCCCTTCAAGGCCACATCCAGCACCGCACAATGCTGGGGCGCCAGGGTGGTCTGTGGGCATGATGCACCCCCCCCCCCCCCGCAGCTGCATGGTGCAGCAGCCCGCATCCTTCTGGCAAGCTGAGAGCAGGAAGCAGGGCAGGCTGGCCATGGGCAGAAGGCTGGGGAAGGCATGTGGGCACAGGACAAATGGGCACTTGTTCTCTGGCCGGTGTTGGGCAACGGCTTTCATAAATGGTGAAGAGGGGAGGAAGGAGGCATTGACAGCATGCCCGTGTGTCTGATACAGCAGGGAGGAGATGCCTGTTCTGGTATCTGCGGGTGACTCTGTTTTTTGCATAAACACCAGCAATATTTGAAACAGAAAAAAACCTGCAGTCCCCCGGCTCCAGATACGTCATCCTGTTTTCTCTCCTCTCTACAAGTGCTTTCCCCCTCTCCTGGAGAGCCGGCATCCCACCCCTTCTCAGCCTGGGGAAAGTTCCATTCAGCGTTCAAGTCCAGGCAAAGGGGTCCAGATTCTCTGGAATCTTCTCTAACGCTCCTAGGCACAACAGACTGCCTCTTCCTCTGGGCTGCAATGGTATTCGTGCACGCTGCCATCATGAGCCACACGCTAGGTGCCATACTGCACTGAAGTTGCGTACGCTGCTGTTTGGCCCCAGTTGTGCTTTATTTACCTCCGAATCCACAGCACTTGCAAAAGCAATGGCTCTACGGTCACCGTGGAAGATGCAGAAACCACACACCGACCTCACCCACTTACTCATAGGAAGATCAATGAATATAAACTCTGCCAACAGCGGCCTCACTTTGACCCTTCGCTCCCGGATGGAGGGAAGAAGCTCTAAAACTCGTCCAGAAACCTATTCTGGTTTTGCAACTCCAAGCAAATAAGTTCCTTCTCAGACGCTGTCCACTGCACCCCGGTGCCTACCTCTCACCCCTCTGGGCTCCATGGACCAGGACCAGGACCAGGAAGAGGACAGGAGCACTCTGGGAACCTCTCTGCTTCTGCCTGAGGCAAGAGTAATTCTCTCCGTGCAACATAAATCCCAGACAATGATCTCATCATGGGTGTCAACACAGCCTCTTCTATAAAGCAGAGAACAGTCGTTCTAATACTGGGAGAGTCTTCCTGTATGTGCTACCAAGGTCTTGCCAAGTGCTCAACAGATGTTCGTTCAATAGAACAGACTTCCCTGGTCACTTTTCATTAGATGTTCTTACCTCACCCTGAGAAACTTTGTAAGAAAAAAAAGAGATGAAGTTGGGATTAATCCATTCGTTTTACATAAGTGTAGACAGTCCCACATTATCAGCGGCCCAGCTGGAAGAGTGAGGCAGAAAAGGCTTCAAGAAGGAGATATCTGAGGGGCGCCTGGGTGGCTTGGTCAGTTAAACATCCGACTCTTGATTTGGGCTCGGGTCATGATCTCACAGTCATGGGTTCAAGCCCCACGGCAGGCTCTGTGCTGACAGCACAGACCATGCTTGGGATTCTCTCTCTCTCCCTCTCTGCCCCTCCCCACTCTTTCTGTAAATAAATAAATACACACGTTTTTTTAAAAGAAGGAGATATCTGAGACTGACATACTTCAAGTGTGGGAAGCATGTGCACAAGCTGAGAGGTGTGGAAGGAGAGAGCATTCCAAGTGGCCTAAGAGCATGGGCAAAGGCTTGAAGATGAGAAAGTAGAAAGCATGCTCAGTGAACCGCCTGTCCTCATCATATGCTTCCCTCTAGGGCAACAGTGGCGTATTCTAGAATCAGCACAGGTTATGAAGCCAGTCATCCCACAGCTGTGTGGCCTTGAGAAAGTCACTTAAACTCTCTGGGTAAACTCTCTCACAGTAAAATAGAGGTGATGATGCCCGGTATGGTTGTTCTAAGAATTTAGGATGTATGTTAGAGATGTGGTAAAGCATATGTACTAAATAGGGGCACCTGGGGGGCTCAGTCAGTTAAGCATCTGACTACAGCTCAGGTCATGATCTCGCGGTCCGTGAGTTCGAGCCCCGCGTCGGGCTCCGTGCTGACAG
This sequence comes from Felis catus, assembly GCF_018350175.1. Taxonomy (NCBI): domain Eukaryota; kingdom Metazoa; phylum Chordata; class Mammalia; order Carnivora; family Felidae; genus Felis; species Felis catus. Next base: position 120,911,608 of record NC_058369.1, on the reverse strand, counting down.
CTCAGAGCCTGGAGCCTGCTTCGGATTCTGTGTCTCCCTCTCTCTCTGCCCCTCCCCTGCTCCCACTTGCACTCTCCCTCTCTCTCTCTCAAAAATAATAAACATTAAAAAAAATGTTTTTAAAGAACACATACTAAATAAACGGAAGATATGAATGATGGTGATGACGATGTTGGGATGATGAGCCATAAGGTCCTTGAAGACAGAGACTATTTCTCACTCTCACTTGCGACCACTGAAGTACCTGCCATCCTGTTTGGCCCCAATTCAACAGGGACTTGTGTGTTGACTTAAACGATTCTCCTTGCCAGTTTATTTCTATTGCTATGTTCCGGTTTTTGCTGTGCCATTTAAAGGAATGTTTACTACTTTTCGTAAGCCTAATCAGACACCGAAGAGAGTCCACGGACAGGAGAATGCACGAGACGCAAATTCTGCCCACCGTGCATTTGGGGCTGAATCTGCAGGCAACCTGGAAGGCGCGTAGACGATTGACACGTATTGTCAAGTATTAAAGGTTCCACAAAGAAAAACGTTCTACAGGCTCAGAGTCTCAAAAAAAAAAAAAAAATGAGAACTTTGATCATCAGAGAAGAGGGGAAGGCGCAGATATTATATGTAGAGAGATTATTGAAGAGATCACAGTGTGAAAATACGAAGCACGTTTGAGAAACCGTGGGTATCTGGCCTGGCCAATACGTATAGGAAACTGAAGATACAGCCTGAAGAGTAGTATTAGGTCAGACCGAGAAAGACCTACAAGGCCAAGACGAAGGTTAAGTACTTATTTCCCTAGCAGCCTGGACTGGGATCACGGAATTCGAGGCCTGGAAGGTTCAGAGAGTCTACTCTCCCCCTGAGAGACCAGGAGAGCAAGGCCAAGGGAAGTTAACTCGCTCAAAGTTGCCCTGCTCATTAGGGGCAGAACTGAGAGGAAAATGCTGGTTTCCCCATTACCAGTCAGGAGCCGGCACCCCCACCACAGACAGACTATAACATTTAGCGTATACACCACCATCTCCTCTTCCCGCACCCAATGCGGACATTTCTAAACCTACTTTTCTCCTGAGTCCAGACCAGCCTTACCATCCTCGGCCCAGCCCTCCGGTTTGTTGTCAGTAGGCTATACTGCTCCTGGAGACAAGACCCATCGGCCATCATGCTGGACTCAACGTTTGTTGTCTTCATATACCAATGTCTGCCTTAAAATTCTTACAGAGGATAACGGAAATGACTAGGGAGGTTTCAGTCACCTCCAAGAGTCCCTGGCTTAACGCATCCCGCTGTGTGGGAGGCGAACTAGGTCATCATAGGCACAGACGTTTCATTCCCCAGCCAAGGACAGTAGGTAACCCCAGTCCCTTCTGCCCTCCATGCCACCGTCTCTCCCCAGCAGCCTGTCTTCTGTGTCGAAACTACAACCAAGAAGGAGCAGGGGAAATCCCACACTCAGAAATGAGAGCAAAACAGCATAAATGAGAAAACTCACCGCTTACGATTCAGCAGGGAGAGGGGCAAGTGGGTGTGGGGAGGGAAAATAACACATTAACCCACAGACCTGAAGTTAAGCACCCTTCAGTGTTTCCTTTTCAGTTTAGAAACCACCAAATAAAAACGAAGGAAAAAAAAATCAGGAAGTTCCCTCCTTAATGTTAACAATAGAACAATCCAGTGTGCCGTTACTCGGGGCAACTTCTTTATAAAAAGGAGGCACTAAATGTTCAGATCCTGCAGGACCCTGCTTGGTAGCTTGACTTAGGTGTACTTTTGGTGTCTAAAAATAGATTTGTGAGCGCAAAGAACTGCAGTTAACTTCAGACTTACTTAGATTATGTAATTTTCGATGGAAAGGCTACTCTGGTAAGCACACTAACAAAAAAACGTGGGAACTTTAGATTCTCTTCCCTCGATAGCCTTGAGGCTTGGTGCAATTCTTGTTTCGCTGTTGTAATTTGTTCCGCCCAACAAGTGATAACACCCACCCACACGTATTTTGCAAGCAAATTTCTGGGGGTATTTTAAGATTCTTCTAATTCAGAATCTGTATAACATACACAGAGTAAAGTTATGTCACTTGTCAATACAAACAGGCCTACTTTATGACAAACTGGAATACTGACATCTGGAGTTTAGAAATAGGGAAACTGAGGGGCACCTGGGTGGCTCAGCCGGTTAAGCATCGAACTTCGGCCGAGGTCATGATCTCGTTGTTCCTGAGTTCAAGCCCCAGTTGGGCTCTGGGCTGACAGCTCAGAGCCTGAAGCCTGTTTCAGATTCTCTCTGTCTCTCTCTTTTCTTTTCTTTTCTTTTCTTTTCTTTTCTTTTCTTTTCTTTTCTTTTCTTTTCTTTTCTTTTCTTTTCTTTCTCTTCTCTCTGTGCTTTTTATGTGAGTGCATTTTAAAAGATTCAACTTAGGAAACTGATTTGTACGTAACTGTTCAGGAGAGTGCCTGGGACCCAAAGTGAAGTGCACCTACGTTAGGTAGGCTACAATGATCCCAGGTTGGTGAAAAATGTCAGAAATCAGATTTGTGCTATGAAAGATGAAACAGACGAACAGAAGCAGCAGCAGCAACAAAAGATTGTGGGGTTTTTTGTTGTTGTTGCTGTTCTTTGCATTTCTCCATAGCATAAAAAAAAATCAGCTAGTTCCATTTTCTGAAAAGTAATTTCCTCCCCTTACCATATTTCTTAAATATAGTAATCACGGATTATATTACAATGGAATTCTAAATAACTAAGCTACCCTACAGAAAACACAAAATACGTCTATTTTAAGTTTTTACAAATGCCTCTCAGTGGTATTTTTTTTTCCATGCCCCTGTTTGTTGATTACATGAGCAGTAAAGGCATTAATGAAAATAAATTTGTTTCCCTGCATGTGGGAATACTTTTAATGTGTGTGGAAGGTCTGAAGTTCATTTCCAAAAAAAAAAAAAAAATTTTTTTTGTCATGCCATAAGAAGACAAGCATTTGCCCCGAGAACCGAAATTATTGCTTTCCTCATAGAAATGCCATCTGACTCCTTCTCTTTTCTGTCCTTTCTTTTCTTTTTTTTTTCCAAGAAGAAAAGTCAGTGCTGCAGACTTTTTTCAGGCAACAGTCAAAGAATCTCACTTTGGGATTTCAGCGTTTAAACTTGTGCCATTATCCAAGACGGCTCTTAACTAATGCACAATAAGCATCAAAGAGAAATTGCAATGCTTTCTGAACATAATGGATACTTATTCCACCGAAAGAGCCAACCGACCTGAACCCAGCCCTCCAAAGTTTTTGAAGAAAATTATCAAAAGTACTCAGAGACCTATTCTGTTTTCATCAAGACAGATCGCGGACTGCCTTAGAAAATATGGCTGTGGGCTGCACTATTTCACATACATGTGGAATAACACTGAAGCCAGCAGTATGAAGGGGGGCAGCCATAGTTAAATGTGCTTTGACTTAAGGCAGGGTCCAGACGCCTGGATGGCTCAGTCGGTTGAGCGTCCGACTTCAGCTCAGGTCATGATCTCGCAGTTTGTGAGTTGGAGCCCCACATCAGGCTCTGTGCTGACAGCTCAGGGCCTGGAGCCTGCTTCGGATTCTGTGTCTTCCTCACTCTCTACCACTCCCCCACTCACACTCTGTCTCTCTCTCCTTCAAAAATAAACATTTTTTTAAAAATTGAATTAAGGCAGGGTGTCTGATCATTTGCATTTATAATTGTTGCCATCAGCAAGTGCCAAAGAGATGATTTTACATAAACAACAACAGCCCCATCTCTGGTTGCCGGACATTTACTCTTCACCTTCCAAAGCCTCTGGCGAGAAAGCCCAGGACATGGCAGACACAGCATCATAGAAGAAGAGGTCAGGGCAAGAACTCTACAGGCGGCCAGCATGGGTTCCACACCTGCTCTGTCACTTACAAGCTGTATGACCCTGGACGAGTCACTTAACTACACTGGGACCAACTACATCATAGGGTGGTTTCGAGAATTCAACGAGGAATAGAAATGCATTTGTACATGGGGCCCTGGAAACAATGCCTTGCAGAGCAAACACCCTATAAGCGCTTGATACTTTTATTATGTTCTATGTCTTAGGTGAACGGCCTGAGGCCTCAAGGCAATTAGCGAAAGTTACGTCAACTTTTCCTTTTCAACAGCTTCAGGTCGACAGTGGCTCTCCTCTTGACATAAATTATGGAAGACAAGACGGGATTTTTGTCGGTTTGCCTCTCAACTGAGACAGAGCTGGCCACAGGAGCCTCCAGCGAAGATGCGAAAACAGTGGCCCCTCTTTGCTCCTCTTTGGCAAGGCCCTTTGGGACCTGGAACCTGGCACCCTCTCCCACCCTGTCCCACCACACCTGGCTTTCCCCTTCTCCTCACAGTGTAAGCTCTCGAGAGGACTAGAGTTCCTTAATAGCTCCATGTGGCTCCATACCTCTCAACCATTGCCCATTTCATTCGTTTTTCTAGGATGCGTTCCTCTGGTGGTCTACGTGACAGACTCCTCTTCGTGTTTCAAAACGTGGCCCAGCTCTCACTGCCCCCCCAAAAACCCTTTTCAGACTCTCACTCCACCCCCGGTCTCTGCTCTGCGGCATCTCCATCCTGCTGATTCTTTCGCACGGGCTGCGATGTGTTTCTTGTCGTATCTGTCTCCGCGACGAGGCTGCGACTCTCTTAGGAGCAGACTGTGTTCTACCCTCTTCCGGCACACGCAGCACATAGCGCAAGAAGTGGCACCCACCATGTATTCAGTAAATAATTGTTGAAAAAAAATATAGTTTCTTCTACCCGTCCTGAGACTAACCTTCTCCCTCAGATTGTCTTTTAGCTACTATTCTGCAATCCTTTCTACCATCGGGCATTTGAGACAGAGGTGCTGATTCAGTCGTCTCTACCTGTCTCACCTACGAGATGGGATCAATACTCATTCTGCTTTTGAAGTGAGCGAGATACAGTATCACAAGGGAAGGGGATGCAGGAGAACAGGACACAAAATGTTCTTCAGAGAGGTCCTGGGGAAGGTGCCTTGTCCTTTCCAGAAAAGCAGGGCCCTTAAGAGCTAGGCTCCGGGAGGGGCGTCCCTTGGGAATTCCCCATGGTACGTAGGTCATGTCCTCTGCCTGTGCCGGGGGAAACCAAGGCGGACAATCCAAGAGGTTCTGTCCAGGGTCCAAACCCCAAACGCAGTCATTGGCCTAACAGGCTCCTCAGTGGTAAAAGGCTGATTGCCCTGTGGATTGGATTTGGTCCCCAAATATATTTTGTTTGGCCCAGAGTCTTGAAAAAAGTATGAAGTTAGCTGCCAATGTCTAAATATTAGGAGACTGAACGTTAAAAAAAAAAAAAAATCTAGATTTCTGGCTTGATTTTTGGAAGAACCGGCAACACTGGGTCCCCATCCCTGGTTCGATACACACACGTGGGAGCAGAACAGGGCTGCCCTCTGTAGGCGGGGCATGTGTTTTTCAGTCTACCACGCCCCCTCCCCCATGTGACTCAAGAACTTTAACTGCCTGAACGCTATATAGCCTCTGCGGGGCTAGGCTCAGCAAGAAAAGCTAAGCATTGATGGAAGCAGATGGGTCCGGGAAGAAACAGGCCAGAATATGGACAGAAGCCTGGAACCAAGGGGACAAGAGCTTTTTATAGGATCTTTATTATTTAAGCCAAATGTAAAGGTGCTGTGAAAAGCAGTGACAAGTGAAAGCTTGAATTAATGATTTTTAGCAAGTATAACAGTGCAGACTAGAAACGGTGGCTTTATGGTATGTGCATATATGTGAATATAAATTCATATCTCCAACCAGGACCTCTCTTTTGAACTGTAGGGCCATATATAGATCGGCATGCCTACCTGATGTGTCCAACGAGTACCATCAAATTAAACACGTCCAAACCGGACCATGGATGGTCCCTCCCAAACCTGCTCTTTCTACCAACTTTTCCACGACAGTAAATGTACCTCCATTCCTTCTTCTAGTTGCTCAGGCTAACAACTTTGACATCACCCCTGACTCACATTCTTTTGCCCTCCTGCCTAGCCCATCAGCAAATCCTGCTCCAGCTCTCCCTTCAAAATATTCCCAGGGTTCAATCCCATGTCACCAGCCCCACTGCCATCGCTCTGGTTCAAGCCATCATTTGTCTCCTAGATTATTGGAACAGCCACCTAAAGGCCACCCCTAATTCGGCGCGTGCACCCTGCAGTCCATTCTCTACACAGAGGCCGGAATAATCCAGTGAATAAGAAAGTCGGGTCATACCACTGCTCTGCCCAGCACCTTCTAATGACTTCCCATTCATGTGGAGTGACACAGCCCCTGCTGTGATCGACAAGACCTCCCGTGACCTGCGAACCACACTCCACTCACACACACCGCTGTCATCTCTTACCAGCCCTGCCCCTCTCGCCCACTCCATTCCAGCCACGCTGGCCTTCTTCTATTCCACAAACACTCCAGGCAGAGTAGCCCCTCAGGGTCTTTGTACTTGCTGTTCCTCTGTCCAGGAAGTTCTTCCCCACCAGATACTCACTAACCAACCTCCTCATTTCCTCTGGACTTTACTAAAAGGTCTCCCTCTCAGAAAGGCTCTCTCTGATCACCCTATCTCAAATTCAACCCTCCTTGGCACTCTCCATCTCTGTTCTTGCCCTCTTGTTCCTTCCCTAAATTTTACCTTGTTGTCTGTCACTCCAAGCTGGAATATGAGCTCCTCAAAGAGAGAACATCAATGTGTTTTGCTAAATACTGTATCCTCAGTGCCTAGAAGAATCCTTGGTACACAGTCCGGTAAATATTGGATGACCAATAAATATTTGTTAAATAAATGAATTTATACATATACTTTAAGGTCATACTTATGTATCATTCCCAGTGGGGAAAAAATGCATGGTCTGCCTGACAACATTAAATTTGGGGATAACACATATATTAGGCCTAAAACTCAAAAGACATGAATAGACACTTCTCCCAAGAAGACACCCAGATGGCCAACCATCACATGAAAAAATTCTCCACATCACTCATCATCAGGAAAATACAAATCAAAACCACAACGAGATACCACCTCACACTTGTCAGAATGGCTAACATTAACAACTCAGGCAATGACAGATGTTGGCGGAGAGAGAGGATCTCTTTTGCGCTGCCAGTGGGAATGCAAACTGGTGCAGCCACTCTGGAAAACAGTATGGAGGTTCCTCAAAAAACTAAAAATAGAACTACCCTACGACCCAGCAATTGCACTACTAGGTATTTATCCAAGGGATACAGGGATGCTGTTTCGAAGGGGCACATGCACCCCCATGGTTATAGCAACACTATCAACAACAGCCAAAGTATGGAAAGAGCCCAAATGTCCATCGATGGATGAATGGATAAAGAAGATGTGGCATATACATATGTATACACACGATGGAGTATTACTTGGCAATCAAAAAGAATGAAATCTTGCCTTTGCAACCACATGGATGGAACTAGAGGGTATTATGCTAAGCGAAATTAGCCAGAGAAAGACAAGTATCATATGACTTCACTCATATGAGGACTTTAAGACACAGAACAGATGAACACAAGGGAAGGAGCAAAAATAATATAAAGATAGGAAGGGGGACAAAACATAAGAGACTTAAATATGGAGAACAAACAGAGGGTTGCTGGAGGGGTTGTGGGGGGGGGTGGGCTAAATGGGTAAAAAGCACTAAGGAATCTACTCCCGAAATCACTGTTGCACTATATGCTAACTAACTTGGATGAAAATTTAAAAATAAATGAATATATAGAATAAAATAAAAGGGGTATAATAAGGGGTGGGTGTCAAAATGTAAGTGAGTAATAGAGACTCAAATGATTGAGTGGCAGCAACTTACAACATCATATATACAACGCTGTGCTGTGCAGTAAAAAGTTCAGGTTCGCTCCTTTTAGACCTTGCCCTGGCCCCTTGGAATCACATTCAAAAGACACTGTGGTCAGAATTTTTCATGCACAAGATGTATCCATTCTGTACCACTTTATTCAGCTCCTTCTTTGTCCCACTTTTCTCTCTTCTTCTCTGGTTTTGAAACATCCATTCGTCTGGTCCTAGGCCAGCCCCATTGCCTAATCTCCTGGCTCAAAGCTGATCTCCTACCTCCAGGCTTGGCCTTGAGACCTGTTTTCCTCTCCGCTTAAGCCTAGAGGGTAGATGTTAGACAGAAAAGAACCCAGGAACGGTTTTGGCAAAGGTCCTGGCTCCATCGAAATGCTTTATTTTCCCCTTTTCTCTTTGCTACCAGACTTTTGAAGTTATCTGGAAGAAAACACAAAGCTCCATGATGACACCTAACTATGAGAACATGAAGGTAAAATCTTCGGCTTTAGAAAAACACATATTGAAAAGGTATGTCCTATCTGTCCAAAAAATGCAGTGTGAGGTATACTCTAAAAGGCAAGAGGATGAGGGGTTACTGAAACAGTCAGGAATCTGATGAAGAATTTACAGACCTGCAAAGGCAAGGCACAGAGCCTGGAAATCTGCCGTTTCCCCACTTTCCCCCACTGAGCCAAATGTGAGATAAGACATAGCTAATTCTAATCACATTAAAACATTTTATATCACATAGACTGTAATGGAAAAATGGTCCACCTTGGGGTTATAAAGGTTTTCTGGCTCCAAAACTGGATGGGGCTGAGGTGTTAGTTTGAAGGCCTTTAGCCAAGGACTCTGGCTATTTCGATGCCGTCAGCCTTGTGGTACGCAGAATAATGGCCCCAAAGGTGTCCACATACTATTCCCTGGAAACTGGGAATATGTTACCTTACATGGCAGAAGGGACTTTGCAGATACGATCAAGTTAAGGATTCTGAGATGGGAAGATTATACTAGATTACCAGGGTAAGCCCAATATAATCACCAGAGTCATTATTAGAGGAAGGCGGGAAAGAAAATGTGAGAAAGGAAGCAGAGGCCAGAGTGACGGGGGGCCATGAGTCAAGGACTGTGAGCAACCTCTAGAAAGCGAAAAAGGTTAAGAAAATAGATACTCCCCTAGAGCCTCCAGAGGGAATGCAGCTCTGTCAATCCAGTTTAAAATTGTGACCCTCCAGAACACTAAGAAAGTAAATTTGTGTTGTAAGCCACAAGGTTTGGGGTCATTTGCTACAGCAGCAACAGGAAAGGAATACAAGGCTCTGTTTTCCCACAATGGGTCTCAGTAGGCTAATACCAAGGTGTTGGCTGGGATGTGTTAATTCTCGAGAGAGTCTATGTCCTCACTTTTTCCAGCTTCTAGAAGCCACCAACAGTCCTTGGCTGGAGACGTCCTTCCATCTCAAGGCCCATAAGAGCCCATTGAGACTATCTCACTTCATCGACTCCTTTGGCAAATCATGGTTGAGAATGTCCTACGTGTTCACGCAGCCTGGCCAAGGTGGAAGATGTTGAAGTTGTCTGTGAAATCACAGGTCACTTCGGGCAGCTTTTATCTTTCTGTAAAGAAGAAACCTCACCAACAGCTATGTCTAGCCCCAGCATAAGCTTGTGAGAAATGCCAGACACGCTATGTGACCCAAGTATTCACCGAGTCCCAGAGACGTGCTTCAAACCAGGTCTGGGGTCATACTGATGGTCTGTGACCATTCCATGGCCTGTCACTTGCACACTCTTTACATGGACTTTTAAAGAATAGTCTGGGGGCGCCTGGGTGGCGCAGTCGGTTAAGCGTCCGACTTCAGCTCAGGTCACGATCTCGCGGTCCGTGGGTTCGAGCCCCGCGTCGGGCTCTGGGCTGATGGCTCAGAGCCTGGAGCCTGTTTCCGATTCTGTGTCTCCCTCTCTCTCTGCCCCTCCCCTGTTCATGCTCTGTCTCTCTCTGTCCCAAAAATAAATAAACGTTGAAAAAAAATTAAAAAAAAAAATAGTCTGGATCCACTGGAAGAGCAATCCAAGATGAGTGAAGGTATTATTTACCCGCCTCTTATCATCCTTTCTTAGCTTCGTACAGCAATCCCACTCTTCCCCCTCAGGCTCTTATCATACTTCAAACTTCATATTCTCTTCAGTGAAAGCTTATTTTCAGGATGAGATCTGATAAACACATTCACTGTCAAGGGCACAGGGACTGTGACATTTAAACCATACCTCCAAGGGGTATTTACTTTTTAACAAGGATCCGAAGAAGATTGTAAGTGTCAGAATAAGGTCTACATCCACCTTCTTTACCACTGCCATCCTTCATTCCTAATCCCATGCCTGGAATTTAGTCAGTCTTGGATCAAAACGTACCGAATGAATGAATGAAATCATGCTAGCAGACAGAATACGTATGCCATCTTCTAGAGACATCGGCGCTTCCTAGGATGTGGGGATAGAACCTGCCTTCATGACTGCTCAAAAACAAACAAGACCTCGGAAATAAGGCATATTATAGTAACGATCACTCTCATGTTACCTTAGCTTTCAAATTACTTTTTAAACACCAAGTTAACTCCTCTAGTGACGACAAACTTTTCCTAAAAAAGGAGACAAGGAGTACAGAAGGGCCACGTGACTTGGGATTGAATATGGTCACAGCAGACTGAGAAACAGAGAATAAGGTTCTAAGCTTTCAATTTGACTGAAAAAGGAGCCCAAACTTCTAAATTACCTTCACATTCATAGAGCCTTCTGGCTACTCAGAAGAACCTCAAAGCAATAGACCACTCTGACAGTCCAGAAGTGAATGCTCCTAGACTCATTGCTAAAGCCTCGTCATTGGTTAAGTCTTACTAGATCCCAAGCAAACCTACGTTTACAACCTGGAGTCATGGCGGGCTTCTGTGTGGTTTGTGGTCCTCAATAAAATTTTATGGAAAATTTTACGTCTCTGTGCATGTGAGCTATTTTAAAGGAGTGAGTCTGACCAGGGAAGGTCTAGAACCCAGTGCTTTAAGAAATGGTTCTAGCCATTACATCTTGTTAATGTCCAAGTTCTTTCTCTGGTATCTTTCTTTGGTGTCATTGTCTTAAACAATTAATCTTCTCATCTGGTCAGTTGGTTGCTGTGTTAGTTTCCTATTGGCTGCTCTAAAAAATTACCATTTACTTGGTTGCTTAAAATAATACAAATTTAGGGTGCCTGGGTGGCTCAGTCGGTTAAGCGTCCGACTTCGGCTCAGGTCATGATCTCACAGTTCGTGAGTTCGAGCCCCGCGTCGGGCTCTGTGCTGACGGCTCAGAGCCTGGAGCCTGCTTCACATTCTGTGTCTCCCTCTCTCTCTGCCCCTTCCCTGCTCATGCTCTGTCTCTCTCTGTCTCAAAAATAAACAAACATTAAAAAAAACAATACAAATTTATTATATAACAGTTCTGGTGGTCAGAAGCCTGAAATGGGTCTCACTAACATAAAGGTGTTGGCAGGGATGTGTTAATTCTGGAGGCTCTAGGGAAAAGAGGATCCATTCCCTCACCTTTCCCAGCTTGTAGAAGCTGCCAACAGTCCTTAGCTGGTGACCCCCTTCCACATTCAAGGCCCACAATAGCCCATTGAGACTTTCTCACTTCAAATCCCTCTAACATTGACCCTTCTGCCTCCTTCTTTCACATTAAAAGGACCCTCGTGGATACATCAGGCCTACCTAGAAGATCCAGGAAAATTTCCCATCCCAAAGTCAGCTGACAACAACCTCAATTCCACCGGCAGCCTTAAGTCTCTCTTGCCATGTAACATAACATAGTCACGGGTTCCAGAGGTTAGCATACAGACATCGTGCCATCGTTCTGCCTATTACAGTTACTTAACACATTCTTTAAGCACCTGCTTCTATTATGAGGTTTTTGTAAGGGATTTTGAAGATACACTGTGTTTGACCAGGTGCGTACTCTTCAGGAGACGATGATAAGAATGATGATAATAGGGGCTCCCGCGTTGCTCCGTAGGTTAAGCGTCCGACTTTCGTTCAGGTCATGATCATGATGTTGAGCCCCGCATCGGGGTCTGTGCTAACAGCTCGAAGCCTGGAGCCTGCTTCGGATTCTGTGTCTCCCTCCCTCTCTGCCTCTCCCCTGCTTGCTCTCTTTCTCATTCTCTCTCTCAAAAATAAATAATCAAAAATAAATAAATGATAATAGCTGCCATTGTCGAGCATTTACTATATGCCAGGCTCCTTTCTAAACACATTATATAACTTAACTCATGCAATATTGCAACCACTGAAGGAGTTTGGTAATTTTATGGCAACCATTTTAGGGAAAAGGAAAGGGAGGCACAAAGAGACAATGTTTCTTGCACAGATCATGTGACTAGTTTGGTGACAGGAGGGGCTCTGGAACCCAAGCTCTGAACCTCCGTGATTCGTTTGTCCTTTAATGTAACACTGAGAAAAATGAAAGAGAAAAGGGCATTAACTGGGTAAACAAAAACAATATAAATTGTAGAGATAATGAAAACCTTCAAGCAAAAAAGGATAATAGAAATTAAGATAAGTTATCACAAGGAACGTCAAAAAGACTGACCATATTACAGATACATGAAGATAATTCAATGAATACTCACTGTCATCACTGTCCCTTTGAAATAATGTCTGTCATAAAAAGAACTGAAGTTTTCACAGGGCGCATAAATAACAGTTCAGAAAGAAGCCTGCAAAATTTAAGGGCATCCGTGTTCAACGGACATTCGAAAAGTCTAAGATATGTGAGTGCACGCCAAGGGGACACACGGTCAGTGCCAAGGGAAAGAGGCAGCCTCAGTCAAACCCCAACACTTTGAAAAAGATGCTCTCTGCTCTCAGATGGAAATAAATATCAGGTCGCTCACGTTGTTTGCAGGTTTGAAACTTCCAGAACGAAATTTAGTCGGTGAAATTTAAGGATGACTGCTTCTTAGATGTGGAAATTGTATCTGTTGAATGTAACGCTACAGGGAAGAAAAAAAAAAAAAAAACAGAGCTTGCGTACATTGTTTCTCAAAGGCAGAAGGCACCTGTGAGTCTGGGAGAATGATTTAGGAAGGCTTCCTGGCGGTGCACATAAAAGGATGAGAAGAAATCTGACCAGATGAGAATAAGAGCTGGCCACTAAGCTAGAGAGAAGGTTAAGGAAATGCAAAGGAATGGTGTTTTTTGTTTTGTTTTGTTTTGTTTTGCTTAAGTAGCTTTTAAAGGAAGACTGGAAGACAGGGTAAGAAAAGAGAAATTTTTTTTTCAATATATGAAGTTTATCGTCAAACTGGTTTCCATACAACACCCAGTGCTCATCCCAAAAGGTGCCCTCCTCAATACCCATCACCCACCCTCCCCTCCCTCCCACCCCCCATCAACCCTCAGTTTGTTCTCAGTTTTTAAGAGTCAGAAAAGAGAAATTTTTATTTTAATGTCCCATCTAACTCTAATTCTATAAAAATGACAGCAAGGTCCTGAATCTATTCTCTCCTGATGATGTCCTCATAAAATGTCCTAGGTCTACAAATCTGCTTACAAATCCAAAGATGAACCTCCTCACTGGCCTCTCTCAGCCACAGTGGGGACACTGGGGGCTCAGTAGTCAAAGCGTGTCCTTTCCACTCCTTACAGTCACCAGGAATTATAGGATTCGGAAACAAAGACACTGGGGGGAAATTTTGCTGCTGTGTGTGTAACGAAAAGTGGTTTATGCTTCACATGACTGACTTATATTGTAATAAAAATAAATACTTAAACTACAATAACCTGAAGACATACAATAAGGAATTCAATTACTAAGATGATCTCTGCATATAGAAATCATGATCATACACCATGATAAACGGTGAACAATAAGCAACATACAACCAAAAACGGAAGCGGTGTTCACTAAAAATGCAGAATGTTCAAGAAGCAGCCTACATCTCCCTTATAGCCTGTAACCAATAATCTGAAGTGCTAATGATAGTATCAGGGCTATAATTTGGTCCCCAAAGAAACATCTAACAGGCTAAAGTGAATAAGTCAGGAAACATCCACCCCCAAAAGTGCAATAGCGATTGTTTTTTGTTTTTTGTTTTTTTTTTCATACTTACATAGCAGTGTCCCCATGCCATCTTTGTACTCGGCTGAGAACAATATGTTATTATTAAGGAGCTATCTCTTTGTTTTTGTTGCTTAACATCTTCATTAAAGACTCCAAGAGAATTAACACCAAACGGTGACGAGAAAAGAGAACTGTAGAGACTATCTTCAAAGACAGACTCCAAAATCCAAGCAATTTGGGCAGACTACCAAACTCAGTACATCAGAAGGGGAAAACAAATAGCACAGCCAGAACACGGGGATGGTAATGTTGAAAAGACGTGTAGATAATATTACTTCTGTATACCAAGATGGCGCCACTCCTCCCGCAAAGCACACACCTCTTCTCCAACTGGTGATGCATTTTTGCAAATTTAACCCCACTCTTGCCCTGTTCCTCTGCTAACACATAACCTGTTTGCTGTGGCCGCAGAACAGTAGCTATAAAATGAAGGACAGGATAATTCCCCCTCAATCAAGCAGTATTGTGTCAGACACATGCAGTATAGCTTGGAACTGTTACGGGACCTCCTGCCAGGCTCACTGCAAAGCAACTGGCAGTGTGGTTCCCTTGAAGAGGTTTGTCAATTCCCGGCTGTGTGATCACAGGCCAGATATCTAACCTTGCTGAGCCTCACTGCCCCTCACCTGCAAAACGGCCATGGGAAAAACTAGTTGGCCTCCCAAGGTGTTCCAAGATGCAAACTGATTATATGCCTTAATGAACTTTGTAACAGGTAAATGTTATCAGAGTACAATGTCCAGTTCGAGGTAAAAGAAATATCATTACAAGGAATGCAGAAGAAAAAAGTTCCAAGGTTTGAGAACGTTAAAAAGGACGGACTTCATTCTGGCAGGGGTTAGTGGGGAGAGACAAAAATTGGGCCATTTGATCGTCTTTAAATATAGGAAAAGCTTTCATTGAGCAGCTAAAACAAAAACCAAACTAAAGATAAAATTAAAAAAAAAAATAAAAAGAGGAACTGGGTTTACATTGTCTCATGAAGGATCTAGGTAAATTACATTTACAAAAAATTTTTGGTTGCTAATACAACGAGGCAATTCAATCTTCATCCCTGGAATCTTTACTAACTGGAAAAATACTTTAATTTTTTTTTTTTTTTTTTTTTTTTTTTTTTTTTTTTTACTTTAGAGAGAGACAGAGAGGAGAGCCCATGTGAGTGAGAAAGGCAGAGGGAGGGGGAGAGGGAGGGAGAGGGAGGGAGGGGGAGGGAGGGGGAGGGAGGGGGAGGGAGGGACAGGGAGGGACAGGGAGGGAGAGAAAATGCCAAGCAGGCTCCATGCCATCAGCACAGAGCTTGACACGGGGCCCAATTTCACAACCCTAGGATCATGACTTGAGCTGAAATCAAGAGTCAGACACTCAACTGACTGAGCCACCCAGGCACCCCAAAAAATACTTTCCTGAGGCAACAAAAATACAATCATTCCTGAAAATGAACAAATGAGTTCAGATCGCCTTTCTAAAGCAACGTCAGCAAATGTTTTTCTGGGTAGGGTCCTTTAGTAAATATTTTAGGCTCTGTTGGCTTTACAGTCACTCTGTCACAAGTACTCAGCTCTGCTGGTGTATGTGAAAGCAGCCTTAGACAATATTTAAAAGCTCATGGATGTGGCTGGGTTCCAGCAAAACTGTATTTACAACAACAGGTGGCAGGCTGGATCGGGCCAGGAGGCTGTCAAGTTTTCCAATCCCTCGTCTAAAGGTTCCTTCCAGTCCTAGGACCCTAATCTGTAAAACACAGCTGTAGCAAACGGTGACAGGCAAGCCAAAGAAAAAATACCATCATACTCACTATTGCAGCTCTATGCTGAAGTGGGTGTCATTCTTTCCACCTAGATCTTGGGAATATGATTAATGAATCTTCATCATCAGCTCACTAAGATAATATGTCATAGTGATTTTTTTTCCTTTTTAACAACACGTTAAAATGTTTACATATGTTTATGGCTGTAATATCCAGACTTTGTAATCCAAGTGTATAATATTAGAGTCTGGTGCACTAGGAAGCATTTGCCATATGCTTGGCTTCACTTGTCTGCCTATGGGAAGCATTTTTAGATCAGGTGAAGACACGTGCGGGAAGATACCCGGGAGGGGTATCCTTCCACGTGCGGGAAGGGACCTTTGTCCCTCTATGTGTTACTTTTTCATCTCAACCTTCTTCCGCACCCCGCCGTGTGCTTGCAAAGACAGAAATAGCACCCTCAGCCCAGGGAAGAGGTCAAGAGCGGACAGGCGTTGGTCCAACCACCTGGGGGGCATAGGAGCTCTAAGAGTTAAAGCCAGATATTAAATCCATCCTTGAGTTCATGGGCCAGAAAGGAAAGCACGTCAGTCTGCTTGGAAATCAGGCCAACTTGGAACAGAGTGGGAGCAAACGGAAGAGAGGGCGTGAAATGAGAATGCAGTAAGGAGAATCGGGCTCCAGTGCCAGAGGCCCACTCACCTGGCACCTTGCCCTGACATGCGTGGGTGGACTGGCCTCCTAGAAACCTGGGGTCATAGGAAACAAACAACCCCCTTTCCTATTTTGCCTGCAGCTAAATCATCTTGGACTTTGGTCACATCAAGTTCTCTATCTTGGCGTATGTGTTTCCTGGTATTGCCCAGTGGGAAGGTTGGGTGTTTCTAATCTATAGGTGAAATTAATCAAATATTGTTGGCCTAGTCATTCTAAATGTATAACACACACGCATATACATATATACACGTATATGTGTGTGTGTGTGTGTGTGTGTGTGTGTGTGTGTGTGTGTGTGTGTGTTTTAAGATCGCTTCTCTGTGAATTATAAGCAATGGCTTGTAGGTACCCTGATTTTAAGCAACATGATACCATGTTTAGCACTTAAAATACATTCAGAGCTGAAAACTTACCTGTAGTCCAACCCAAGGCCTCAAATCCAATAATCAGCTTGGTGGGTGCAAGCATCCATGAGTGTGAAAAGGTTCTGCAGCCTCGATGTATTAGTGGGAATACCCAGGATAAAACAAAGAAGGATTGAAATTCTTTTGAACGTGGACTATAGACTCTAGGTTTGTATCACTTAGCATTATTTCTTTTGCAAATGACAGATGACAGAAGCCCCAGTTCCAACTGATTTAAACTAGAGGGGGAAAAGCTATGGTAGCTAGAAGGCCAAGAGTAGAACTTCAGCCGTTACTGGATTCAGGTTCAAACACCATGAATCGGGACTCCATTCTCCACCTCTCAGCTCTGTCCCCAAAGGGGTGAAGTCTATCCCAGGTCCCAAGGGGATAACTGCAAATAACCACAGTTTAAATCCAGCAAGTGAAAGCCAGAGCAAACAGTTTCTGGTTCCGGTGGGGTCATGTGTCCTTTCTAGCCTGGTCCCAGAAGCCCTTCTCAGTGAAGCTGGATGTAAGTTACCCTCAGAAGCTCCAGACCTGAGAAAGTTAGGAAAAAGTGGGCGCCCATATGAAAACTGGGGAGCTTTTGCCACAAGAAGTAGGGAGTAATGCTGGACAGGAGATAACCTTTATCAAAGAACTCAATACCTCCATTTCTATGGAACAAAGAACAACTTAAAGGAGTGCGAGTGGCTACTGGCAAAAAGATCACTGAGTTGGGAAAGTGACTCTGAATAAAAAAATAAAAAAAGTATGAAGGTGGAAAAGTTGATGGTTTTATTGAGCTACAGTCCCCAGCAATTCAAGGAAACATCTCTCTGAGAAGCTGCCTGCTCGAACCAATCTTTGACAAAGCAGCAAAGAGTATTCAATGGACAAAAGACAGTCTCTTTGGCAAATGGGGCTGGGAAAACTGGACAGCAACATGCAGAAGAATGAACCTGGACCACTTTCGTGCACCACGCACAAAAAATAAACTCAGGATGGATGAAAGACCTAAATGTGAGACAGGAAACCATCAAAACCCTAGAGGAGAAAATAGGCAACAACCTCTTTGACCTCAGCTGCAGCAACTTTTTACTTGAAGTGCCCCAATAAAAGCAAAAATGAACTATTGGGACCCCGTCACAGCAAAGGGACCAATCAACAACACTAAAAGGCAACCAACGGAATGGGAGAAGATATCTGCAAATGACTTATCGGATAAAGGGTTAGTATCCAAAATCTATAAAGAACTTACCAAACTCAACATCCAAAAAACAAATAATCTAGTGAAGAAATGAGAAGACATGAATGGATACTTTTCCAAAGAAGACATCCAGATGGCCAACAGACACATAAAAAGATGCTCAACATCACTCATCATCAGGGAAATGAAAATCAACCACACTGAGAAGACCACCTCACACCGGTGGCTAAAATTAACAACTCAGGAAACAACAGATGTCGGTGAGGATGTGGAGAAATGGGAACCCTCTTGCGCTGTTGGTGGGAACGCAAACTAGTGCAGCCTCTCTGGAAAACAGTCTGGAGGTTCCTCAAAAATTAAAAACAGAACTACCCTATGACCCAGCAATAGCACTACTAGGAATTTATCCGAAGGACACAGGAATGCTGATTCGTAGCGGCCCATGTACCCCAATGTTTATAGCAGTGCGTTCAACAATAGCCAAATCATGGAAAGAGCCCAAATGTCCATCAACTGATGAATGGATAAAGATGTGGTTTATATATACAATGGAATACTACTTGGCAATGAGAAAGAATGAAATCCTGCCATTTGCAACAACATGGATATAACTGGAGGGTATTATGCTAAGTGAAATAAGTCAGCCAGAGAAAGACAGATACCCTACGCTTTCACTCATACGTGGAACTTGAAAAACTTAACAGAAGACAGTGGGGGAAGTGAAGGGGAAAAAAATATAGCTTCAAACAGACAAGGAGGCTCTTAAATACAGAGAACAAACCGAGGGTTGATGGGGGGTGGGTTGGAGGGGTGGGAAAAATGGGTGATGGACATTGAAGAGGGCACTTGTCGGGATGAGCACTGGGTGTTGTATGTAAGCAAGGAATCATGGGAATCTACCCCCGAAACCAAGAGCATATTGTATAACTATATGTTAGCTAACTTGACAATAAATTATATTAAAAAAATAAAGAGAAAAAGGAGCTGCCTGCTGTCAGTGGGATGCTGTTATAGTGGGAGCCAATAGGGAAATAAGACCCACAAACTCTGCCAGAACAGTTATAGTCTGTGCTAATGCCGAACTCAACACTGAGGTGGCATGGTTCCAGAATATTCTAACAAAATGGCAACAACGTGTCACATCTCATAGCAGATCTAATGACTTGAAATCATGGAACTCCGATTATTCCTTCCATAAGCACAAAATGACAGAAACTGCCTATATGTACGCATTACAATTTGCTTCTGAAAACATGAATGCCCTCTCTGTATTGCACAGCATCAGACAGGCTTTTTCATTCTGTTTTATAGATGGGGAAAGTAAAGACCAACTTAAGAAATTCATTTTAGGGACTCCTGGGTGGCATAGTCAGTTGAGTGTCTGACTCTATTTCAGTTCAGGTCATGATCTCCCAGGTTCCTGGGATCAAGCCCCATATTGGGCTCCATGCTGATGGTGTGGAGCCTGCTTGGGATTCTCTCTCTCTCTCTCTCTCTCTCTCTCTCTCTCTCTCTCTCTCCCCGCCTCCCCTGTGCGCTCTCTCATGAGTGAACTCTCACTATCTCTCTCTCAAAATAATTACACTTAAAAAAAAATTCTTTCAGAGGGAACAAAGGGAAAAATTGTATCATCCAAATCTATCTTCTAGCCTTACAATAAAATTATCTTCTTCATGTTAATTGTTCTGGGCATATATTGAGAAAATTAAAAGCAAAATTAAAATCCTCAGCATGATTCCAGAGAAAACCTGAAAATTCATACTATAGGCAAATTACTATGAATTTGATTCTGATTTACATAAGTGGACATTTTTACTTTAATGGTATAAATTGAGTGTTCAACTTGCTACTTTGCTTTGCTTAAGAACACATACAGCATTTTAGGGGCACCTGGCCAGCTCAGTCAGTAGAGCATATGACTCTTGATCTCAGGGTTGTAAGTTCAAGATGCATGTTGGGTGTAGAGATTACTTAAAAATCAAGCCTTCAAAAAAACCCACATATGACATATTAGCCAAGATCTTAAAAATTACAAACCCAACCTGATGCTCAGCGTCACTGGGCATGGTAAATAAACAGGATAAAGCTCTTTGAAGTTTCCAAGGAGAAACTAAGAGAGTAACTGTCTTCATGTCAGGAAATAGTGTCTATTTTTCTTTTCTAAAAATCACATTGAAAGTGCGTCTTTTCTAGCTGACTACAAAAATCAGTGACTCACCTCTGTGTTTTCTTGCTATCATGCTCTGTGGGCTGGTCTAGCCTGGACTTACCTAGCTTACATCATGGAAGTTTCCAAAAAGTCTAAATTCTTTAAGACTTTAATTCATTTTTCTACACTCATAATAATAGATTTCTGAAAGATCATTTTAAAATGTTGAATTTCCCTTCATTTTTCAAAGCATTGGAATGCTACAGGCAATCAGTTGAGAAAAGACAGCTCATTGTTCTATGTTTTTTCCCCACAGAGAATTTATGTCTCAAAAGATATTTTTTAAAAAGGAAGGTTATTTAATACGTCTCCCTGGCCAACCCAGAAACTGCTATAAATTCAAAAGTCATTCTTGTACAATGTTCTTAATTATAAGATAAGTAATCTTTCTGTGTTAGTTTAATTCCGCCCTATTTATCTTCTCAAGTGGAATGACACATTGCAAATACCATTTGGGGAGTTTTATTAATAAAGGCCTAATCCCATGGCTTGTAGGACATGTCTTAGAATAATATTTTAACTACAGTAAAGCTCAGTGACTATAACACCCACTCAGTAATTATAACTGTCCCCTACGCGAGGTAAGTTGCCTTTTCTAGCATGATTCATGGTGAGTCCTCAAAATGGGTCTCAAAGAGCTTACAGCTGGTGATGAGCTTCGGGCTTCTTATACCTTAGAGATGTGGTGAAATTACCAGCTTTGTTGTACTTCTAGATTCTCTAGATCATGGAAAATTAAGACAGAAACCAAGAGGGATGCTAAACTACAGCACTAATATCCTGTAGAATCTAACTAGTGTTACAAAGAGAATCTTTGGAGGTATTGCTCTAAACACATGTGTACTTATCTCCATACAGATGGACAATCAGAAGGCACGCGTGCGTGCACACACGCGCGCACACACACACACAATTTTTAATATATTGGTTTTGGTTGACTAATGTGGGAACTTAATGATAATAGACAATATTGTCTTCCATCTCATATGCACATAAAAAGTCCAGCAATTACTTTGCAATAAAGTTTGCGTATTGGATAGCTAACATATTACTTTGCAATAAAGTTTGCGTATTTGATAGCTAACATATCTTTCCAGCTAACCCACTTGATGGAGACAAATCTTGGATTAATGTAAATAATTCGTGAAACATTTAAGCAGGAAAGAAGATGGCGTTCCTACTCCATCAGCTTGAAATCTATAAGGAGTTTGAAAAGGGTTCAGTTTCAGAGTTTCAGAGCTCTGGCTTTAGCAATTCCCTGCAACCAAAAGCAATCTTGCTGTGATTGAAAATGGAGGTGTCAACTCGGGCAGGCTACAAATTGCCAACAGAGGGAATAGCCATTTTAAATTACTTCCAAAGCCCAAATAAATTCTCCCGAATGGAAATCTGCCTTTATCCTTATTTTCTATCTCCAGGAGATGATACGTGTTTTACTCATTATGAATCATACTCTCCATTCCCTATACTAAGGCAAAGGAGAATGAGGAAAATGTACTTATAGACTGAACTACGTTGGGTTCTGCTCATGACATAAGATGTATAACAATAAGATTATCATATGAAAAATGACTTATCATATGAAAAAATATTTGAATAGCACTTTATCAACTATAGGATTATGTTAAACATAAAAATGAAAATATGTGGAAAAGTGCTTTGTTGACTTTCTCTACATGGATTAGCTGTTACAGGCACCTCAATTGCTTCTCACAATAATCTTTTTTTGGTAAACAGGATATAATGTTCCATAGTTTTGCAGATGCTTAAATACTGATACAAAGATATTAAGTGACTAGGATCATACAGCTAGTAACAACACAAATGGCTTCTGACTTTCTCTCCTGTGATCTCTCCTTAAGCAACAACACAGGGTGTAAAAAAACAAAAAACAAAAAAACAAAAAACCATAAACAAAAAAAAGAACAGTTTTTCCACTCAACACAGAAAAAAATGCTTGTATTGTGAGGTTTGTTCTCATCATAACTTCACTGTATTAATCAATTATGTATGTAACTCAGTTAAAATTTAGTAGTATATGATGACCTAAAAAACTATCCTTTTCAGTTATATTTACTGTGTTCACATGTAATATCACTTTATCAGAGATTGTTTCATAATCTTTCATAATTGGAACATTTCTGGGGGAAAAAGAATTAAGTTAATGAGTAAGAAGTAAGGGCTTCTTAATTGGGACAGTAATTTCACCTAATTGTGCCTCTTTCAGTTAAGTGGCCTTAGGATGATCTGACTTCAGCATATCAGTTGGGACTGTCTCTCCTGTCATGTCTGTTTTTTAGTTCGGCTACTGCAATGGTTTTGACACTCTGGTCAAATATAATTACTTTTCTCCTGATGAAAAGGCTTCCTATTCTTAAAATAGAAAACCGTTTGATATTATCGCCCATAGAGCTTTAGAGAACCAAGTCAACAGAGTTTTAAGCCACAAGAAATGAGGCATGGGAGTAGTGTAAATATATGACAGCTGGAATTTTAATGCACTACTGGGCGGAACACTAAACTGGTGAAACTACTCTAGAAAAACCGTTTGGCAGTATCTTATAGAGTTCAATATATACACATTCCATGACCTAACCATTCCACATATGAGCATATACGTAATAGACAGCGTATGCACATACACAACCAAAATATTCATAGCAT
The DNA here is from genome assembly GCF_018350175.1 of Felis catus. NCBI lineage: Eukaryota > Metazoa > Chordata > Mammalia > Carnivora > Felidae > Felis > Felis catus. Next base: position 120,888,672 of record NC_058369.1, on the reverse strand, counting down.
CATTTTTTGTAGTAGGCCCCAATTGGGAACAACCCAAATCATTAGCAGAAAACATAAGGGTATGGAAATAAACGGACAGAAATTGCCATATTCCAGAATAGTGAAAAAGAATGAACCATGGGTAGGAACAGTATATGGGTGAATCTCAAGACATAATGTCGGGTGAAAGAATCTCAGCACAAAAGAGTTTTGAAGTGAATACTGTAAGATGCTATGCGTATAAAATTCAAAAACAGGGGCGCCTAGGTGGCTCAGTCGGTTAGGCACCCAACTTCGGCTCAGGTCACGAACTCACGGTTCACAGGTTCGAGCCCCACATGGGGCTCTGTGCTGACAGCTCAGAGCCTGGAGCCTGTTTCGGATTCTGTGTCTCCCTGACTCTCTGCCCCTTCCCTGCTCATGCTCTGTCTCTCAAAAATGAATAAATGTTAAAAAAAAAAAATTTTTTTTTAATAAAATTCGAAAACAGACCACAATTAATCTAGGATGAGAAAGTCAGAATAGCAGTTACTTTGTGGAGTGGTAGCAATGACAAATCACGGTGAATCACTGAATCAGTGAAACACTGATTCACTGGAAAGCGTACGTAGATTGGCTATAGCTACTTGGGTGACATGAGAAGGCTGTGGGCCTTGGATTTATCTATTTATCCTTTGAGCTCTGCCCATGTTTGCTTTATATAGTTTGAAGATGTATCATTATGTGCCTATAGACTCAGGATTGTTATAACCTGCTTTTGTTGTTTAAAAATGTCCTTCTTTACCTCTCATAATAATTTTTGCTTTAAAATCTACTCTGAGGGACCCTTGGCCTGCTCAGTCAGAACAGCATGTGACTCTAATCTCAGGGTCGTGAGTTTAAGCCCCGTGTTGGGTGTAGAGAGTACTAAAAAAAATTTTAATTAAAAAAAATAAATCTACTTTGATAGTAACATGTTGATGTAGGCTTTCATTTGGTTACTGTTTGCAGGGTATATCTATCTCTAACCTTTTCCTTTCAACCTTTCTGTGTCTTTACAAAATGCCTTAAAATGTAAACCTTCTACAATTGGTTTTATCCAGTCTGACGATCTTTATCTTTTCATTGAATGTTGAAACCAGTTATATTTAATGTAATTACTAATAGAGTTGCTTTTAAATCTACCATCGTGCAATATATTTTCCATTTGTCCCATCTGTTCTTTTCTCCTGTACTTTTTTCCCTTCCTTTTAAGTCAATCATCTGGTTTTTAGAATTTTTTCTCTCTTGTTAGCATTCCAGTTCTACCCTCTTAAAATGATTATTTTAATAGTTACCCTAAAAATTACAAAGTGCATCCTTGATTTCATCTTTGTTAAATTAGTAATTTTGCCTTTTCCTAAACAATGCAAGACCTTTGTAACAGTTTAACTTCATTTACTCTTGCCATCGTTTGTGTTATTATTCATTTACTTTTATAGATGTTATAAATACAACAAAAATTATTGTTATTGTTGCTATAAAAATGTTTATTTAGGGGTGTCTGGGTGGCTCAGTCGGTTAAGGGTCTGACTCTTGATTTCGGCTCAGGTCATGATCTCACAGTTTGTGAGTTTGAGTCCTGCGTTGGGCTCTGTGCTGACAGCACAGAGCCTGCTTGGGATCCTCTCTCTCCCGCTCTCTCTGCCCCTCTCCTGCTTGCTCTATCAAAATAAATAAACTTTACAAAATATTGATACTCACCCACATATTTGCCATTTCTGGAGATCTTTGTTCCTTCCTGTAATTATGTTTTCCTACTAAAGACCATTCCTTCTGCCTGAAGACATTTTCTTAATACAGGTCTTCCATTTTCTTCATCAAACCAATTAAAAGTATTTTGAGGCCCATTTCTAGTGATTCCAACATCTGGCTCATCTCTCAGTCTATTTTTATATGTACGTTATTGCATCAACAGCCTTTGAAACCCCCAGCCTTCTCACCAGGCTTCTCTCTGCTAGACCTTCCTGCCTTTCACCCTGCAACATGCACAGTTTACGGGGGAGCCAAAAAGCCTAAAGAAATGTTTATGTGGATTTAGGGCTTCTCCTCCATCGCTCTCGCTCTCCCATCTCTGGAACTCTGACCCTCAAATCCTTGATGCCTGATCTTTGTTTCCTCTGCCTCGAGGCACTGAAGTCGATATGGGTTTTATTTTCCTGAATCTTGCTTTGAAAAATGCTCTGAGAGAAAGCCAGTGTGCCTATGGGATCTCCCAGAGAACTCTCCTACCTCTTGCTCAATGATTGTATTTCTGTATTGGTTGTTATCCAATGCCTGAAAAAGTGGTCTACATCCAGCTCTGACAGTCTTTCATCACAAGAGGCTGGGTCCAATACTGGTTATACCATCACTCCCAGGACTTCGAAAGCGGAAATTCTTTAACGTTTGTGAATACTGTTATACTATTGATACAATTCTCTATTTTTCACTTAAGCTTCTAGTATAAGTATTTCCCAAGTTGTCAAAAACTCTTCCCAGACTTCACTTAAGGTAGCAAAATTTCATTGCATGGCTATGTTTTGCCTCACTTGATCCTAATCACCTGTCCTAATCACTGGTGTTTTTTTATCCTATTTCCCTCTCATTTATGTCATGGCTTTTAGTAAATGTTTCTTAAAGTACACACAAAGTATTGGGGGATCTTGTTAAAACTTGGATTCGGATTCAGTAGGTATGGGGTAGGCCTGAGATTCTGCAATTCTAACCAACGTCCACAGGGTACAGGCATCAAGGACCATCCTCGGACTGTTCAACGCTCTAGGTGACTCATGGATTCACTACGTTGGGGAAACACTGAGTGTTTCATTACCTTAGCTGCACAGGAGTATCACTCAGCCTTACCTCTAGGAGATTCTGTCTAATGCTTTAGGTCTTGAATGTGGTCTAGGCCACTGTTTTTTCCAAAACCAATTCCAGCGAATCAGGATTAAGAACCACTGAATCAGTCTCTGATCCTTTAAAGGTTCTGGGGATATAACCTTTGAATACAGATATTATGTAATCCCACCAGTCCTCATGCCTACCTTTCCTAAGCATGACTTACACTTTCTAGCACTTAGGACTGTGGTGCACACTTAAAAAAAGAAAAAGGAGCCAAGTCAGGAGCTGAGAACAGAGGTGCAGCCGTGTGGCAGTGGTGAAGGTTGGGGGGAGCGGGGGGGAGGTGGAAGGGGATGTCACAATCCAAATAAGATGAAAAAAAAAAAATGGGCCCGGGGCCCAGGGCCCTTTCTAGCTTTGTAATTAATTCCAATTCATTGTTCTGCTTGAACTGTCTTTTTTTCAAATGTAAGATAAAGAGGGCTAAAGTTATAGGCTAGGCCTTGTTTTATTGATATCTGAACTCCACCAGTCACTTTCGTGTTTTAAACAAAAGTTAAGTGCCTTCTAATTGCAATGCTAGCTAATCAGGATAATAAACCATCCAAGGTATCCTGACGAAACTGCTTTCCTGCCAGTTCCTTAAATCCAGGAAGGGATACATCCCTTCTTGCACATACACATTAATTCACATTCACGTTAGGTTCTTGCATTCCAGCCTGCTGCCCAAGGGATGAAGCTGAGATGGCAAATTATCAGAAATGTATCTTTTATTCAGATATCCTTAGAAGCATGCATACAATCTAAAGGAAATCATTCGTGTTTGCTCTAAGTTACTAGAGGAAGAACCTGGACTAAAAACAGTCAACCCAAAAGACCTTAGGGCCTTACAGACATCCTGTTACCTATATCCCAACTAAATATTTATATTCAAATGAAAAGCATTGTTAGGACCCTTTCATGTTGACGATTAATTTTCCATTTTAATTAAAAATATCTGCCACATCACAACTTTCAAGGCAGCTAATAGCGCCAAATGCTTTTATTTTCCCAGCGGTCCTCCTGTCCCTAAATGTGGCCACCGGTCCTGGTTTAAGGTTTCTTTCCCATTCAGACTGAGAGGGTGCTGCAGAGTGCTTGAGTAGCCTCCAGATAGAGGGCTACTGGAGCTAAGGAATGTCCCGTATACATATACTTAGTGAAAAACATGCTAAGTCTTACATAATTACCGTGTTGGAGAAAAGGCAAGGGTAGAGCAATAGGTCAGATAACTACCGTGGTTTGCTCTTTGCAAGGCACAGCCTGAGATAATATAAAAATAATTATACATACAAACCAGATTTTCCAAAGTGCTTATTTAGTTTTCTAGGTCACTGTAGCTGGTCAGATCTCTCTGAAAGTTAAGTTTTCCAGCTGACCGCAAATGGTGAGTTTACTCACATTATTTCTGTAAAGTGCTGCATATGTTTAGAAGCTCAAGGGACCGTGACGTACATTTTTGGTTCTCTAAAGGGTGTTCCCCCCCGCCCCCCGCAGTGAGGACTGTTAGTAGAATGGGAAGAAAGAGCAGATCAAAGCCACGCTACTGTAAAAACTTAACATCATCTTCATTACCATGTAATTAAACCCGGAGGTACATACAACTAGGTTCCAAAGGATTTAAAACTGAACCTACTCAATAATCCGAACTTCGCATTTGCATGTTAAAATCAGTACTATTTTTATAAGTATAGCCAGCTCTATGAGAACATGCCAATTATCCCTCTGTTCCAATTTCTCCTGCCCTCAATAACTTGCACCCCCCAAATTTGCAAGTTTTCCTTCATAGAGGAAAAAGTTGATGCATCACTTGGTCCTTGTGATTCCCAAGTTACACCAGTAGTCTCAGAAATGTAAAGGGCAGAGGACAAAATCTCAGCCAAATAATGAGTGAAAAGGTGACAAAGAAAGCACTCTCATTGGATACCAGATCTTACTTGAGGATTTCCATGAAGAGACAATAGACGGTTTTAGGAAACACGGTCAGTGGGCTTCAAAATGGGCACATTTGTTCCATTAAGGAGAACCAACAAGAGACACGGCTTTGGCAGGCTTCCCACCTTGTCAATTATCTCAGTGCTGGTGCAATCTTCAATCCTGATGGGATTTCCACCTACACGAGGGTCCTGCCAATTTCCCCAATCCTAATTGTCTTTTCCTTTCTCTCAGATACACTGCAGAGTTTCCGTGTCTCTGGAAATTAATCACTATTTGAGAGATTAATTGGAATTTTAAGACTATTAATTGTAATTTCCTCTTCCTCTTGCTTTTTTAATTTTGAGGGAAATCTACAAGGACTCTTTCAGCAACTAAAACGTCTATTAAAAAAAATGTTCCAGCCCCCCAAAGTAGCTGCTTCTCTGAAATTTTGATTCTATGACTTGTCATTCATCATACCTGGAGAATTACACATAGGCTGTGTTATATACTCCACCTGGGGGTTAAAAATAATTGGTTTACATAATAAGATTAATTATATATAACCATTAAAATGTTAAATGATATTTCCAATCTCTAGAAGAACTTTCATATTCAGAATCAGTCACTTAAAGAGGAAGAGTAAATAATTTGAAACCAAAAGAAAAGATAGTAGCTAAAAACCTGCCCCACAGATTATGGTCTTCTGAAAGTTTTCTTTCCCCTGGAAATTAAATCTGCCTTGGGACACAAACACACACACACATACGTCCCACATCCCACAAAGATGTACACATATGCTGACACACACACAAAGCCAGACATACACACACACACACACACACACACACACACACACACACGACATTAATTTTCACCACAGCAAATCCTTGGAATGACATAGCAACAAGAATTTTTAATTTCTGTTTAACCAGTAGTAAATACCTCCGAGCAGAGCACAAACGAAAAATTGTAACTCACACGAAAAAGCCTTGGGAAACAGACTTAGGCTCATGTGCTGGTTTTAAAAATGCTTTCCTCGTGGTAAAAAGTTTACAACTACACGCCTGCCTCCAGGCTAAGCAAGACCCTTAATCAGGACATCCGGGAGGCCTCCCAAGACTGTGACGTTTGCAGACCCAGAGAGAATAAGAAACTGGGAGGGCCCCGTCTGGCGGAACTGCACATACAGGAGAGGTAGACAGCGAGTGCAGGGGACAGCTTCCCCTCACACACTTGTTTCCAGTTTAGAGGCCAGACAGGTGCCACTGTTGATAAGGATCCGAAGGCAGAACCTTCTGGCATCTTTAAGAGAGTACAAAACACTCACAGGACCGTGGTCAAGACGGGTAGCAACTTAAGGAAAGTGTTTTGAACTATGAATAATTATAACTGAGAATGACTTTACAAGTTCTATAAAGTTCCACAAAGTCCACATTCACTACCACACCTGGGACTGTAAACTCCTTGTGGTGAAGTCCATGTTTCCATTCATGCAGTTATTCACCCAAAAATGTTTTTTAAGAAGGTGTGACGTGCGCCCAGAAGGTGCCCTCTGCTGAGTACCCGGTGACCTAAGGATCCCCGCCTTTGCGGTGTGACAATTCACTGGGAGCCCACTCTGAGTAAGAAGTTACAAGGAGGCCGTTTCTTATCCCTTTATGTCACCAGAGCCATTCATGTGGCTGACACGAAATAATGCACTCCATTTTCATTGAAAAGAGAATGGTAAAAGGAAGGGGAAAACAAAGATGAGAAGATTAAGACTCGGAACGTGCCACCTATCCCTACCAATTTTATTTTTTTAAAAAAAATTTTTTTTCAACGTTTTTATTTATTTTTGGGACAGAGAGAGACAGAGCATGAACGGGGGAGGGGCAGAGAGAGAGGGAGACACAGAATCGGAAACAGGCTCCAGACTCCGAGCCATCAGCCCAGAGCCTGACGCGGGGCTCGAACTCCCAGACCGCGAGATGGTGACCTGGCTGAAGTCGGACGCTTAACTGACTGCGCCACCCAGGCGCCCCACCCTACCAATTTTAGAGAGAAAACATTTGGGTAATTAGGTAAAAAGGGATACTGAACATAGGATTAGTATACACCATATACTCAAACATAAAAATATTTCCTTACCTCCATCCAAAATTATGACGGTTACACATATTCAGAAATGACCATGTTTTTAGGAATATAGGCCACATCAAACTGGTCTCTGGTCAGTTAATTGGTGGAGATTAGGGCAGATACCACAGGAAGACGAATGCCACGCCCTGCTGATTGAGGATAGCAAACTCAGGGAACAGAAGAGACAACGGAAAGCTCCAGTCAACACGTCAATGCCGATCCAGAAAGCTCTCCACCCTGGTAAAGATGAGGCTTCCGAAAAAAGTCAGGCTTTGCAACATACGGCCAAAGGAGTGATGGGCCAGAGGGTGGAGGAGAGGTTACTCCAAGCAGCATTTAGAAAGGAAGTCAAACATTGACAAAAGTGTGAGGGCTGTTGGGCCAGGAACCGTGTTCAGCCACTGGGCAGGACAAAGTCGGGAGACCAAGGCCTTCTCGCAAACTGCTTACCGTCGATTAGTCAAGAGGCACAGAAAAGGAGGCCATATTTAAGTAGAAGTGAAAGTACAAAAGGGAAAGAGGCTCAAACGGACTCATTTTTGAAAGAAAGCGTTTCTTAAACAGAAGCTTTGGCAGTGTCTAGAAACACCATCTTCAGAATCATCGGCGGGGAAGCATGACCACAGCTTCCTTTCATTAAAGTCACTTGTATTTCCCGCCTCAGAATAGTGAACCCGGGTGTTGGTGATAACACTAAAAGGCAGAATTATGGCCAGGGTGTGTGCGTGTGCAAGGTAATAGTAACGTGGCATATTTTTTAAAAACGAGTCCTCATCTTTTTTTTTTTTATTTTTTTTACTGTTTGTTTATTTTTGAGACAGAGAGACAGAGCATGAATGGGGGAGGGGCAGAGAGAGAGGGAGACACAGAATCGGAAGCAGGCTCCAGGCTCTGAGCTAAGTCCTCATCTTTTAAGATACCAACTGAAATGTTTACAGATGAAGTGACCTTGGCCCTGAGATTTGCTTCAATATGATCCAAATGATGCAGGTGATGCTTAGATGACCCCAGGCCATAAACTGTTAATTGTTGGAGTCGGGGGACACAGGGTGTGTTGTACTTTTCTCTTTAAATACATTTGAAATGTTCTATACACAAAGTTATTTAATATACGAGTTGCAGGAAAAGATGAAACTTTTAAGTGATCGTTCAATAAAATAGTGCTCTTCGGTGTAAGTTAAAAAATGAACAAAAGCGCCTTGAAAACTATTATTAAATATGAATCTTTAATAATATGGAGACAGGGTGTCACGTATCCCACAACCATGACTTCAGCAAAGAGACTTCATCTACTACATCTTTGGGGTTCTAGGCCAATTTATAATCTGCTTTTCAAATTGCCTGTTGCCCCCCTCTAGCGGATTCTGAAATCAATTTGTGGGCCCTGACCAGTTTTTAGATGAATCAATTGAAATGCAATAGAAAGGCAGATAGGAGAGCACATCACAGGAAGGGGTAAGCCCTGTATGTGGAGCTTTTGTCTCTGCGTGTGTGTGTGTGTGTGTGTGTGTGTGTGTGTGTGTTCGCGTGTGCACACACACACCCAGTGTTTGTGTTTAATCTATTCTCACTATGGTAGCCAGAGTGGTTCTGTTAAAACCCAAGTCAATGTCACTCTGCTAGGACCCTACAGGGACAACCCACCTCACCCAGTGCAAAAGCCGATGTCCTTAACATGGCCTACAAGGCCCACCATGATCTGCCCACCCATTTCTGCCCAGTTCCATTTAACTCATATTCACCCCAGCCCTACTGAACTTATTTCTGTTCCTGGGACACACCAGTCTGTCTTGCAGCCAGATATCTGTAATTACCCTCTATCTGGAATGTTCTTCCTCCAGATATCTGCATGCTGGCTCCCTCGCCATCAAATGTCAGCTTTTCAGTAAGGCCGTCCCTGGCCGCATAGTTTAATATCAGACCCCACCCCCACCCCTACCCCAGTATCTCCTATCTCCCTTCCTGCTTTATTTTTCTCCATAGAACTTATCACCTCCTAATATACTATACAAACTAGTATTCATCTACATTATAAATACACAAAATAATGATACACATATTTCATAGATTACATATAGTTTCTTTTGCTTATTCTCTCTTTCTGTATTTAGAAACTTCATGAGGATGAGGGTTTTTTGTCTTTTTTGTCCATTGCAGTAACATCTCTAACAGTAAATAATAAATACACATTAAATTGTGTGTGTGTGTGTGTGTGTGTGTGTGTGTGCATGGTATGTGTGTGTGTGTATGTGCTGACTTGTGATATAACATGTACTTCTTAGTGTGAGTTGCATTCCAAAAGGCTTGGATAATACTGCCCTGGAGCACACTTGGAAGATCTCTGGGCTTATGCAGCAGAGTGAGGGTTGAGACGTGAGTGCAGCACAGACACCCAATGGTTGTGACGTCTTACACCCTGGGTGCCCGGGACCAATGCTGTCAACGGTAATTGCTATGTAAAGTATGTGTGTGGGGTGGGAGGCTTGTTCCCTTGGGGATACCGCCAACGCACTATAAATTGACAAGAAGAGATAGGCAGAGTCAGAATATCATAAAATTTTCAAGACCCTCAAGATGATCTGGTCCAACCTAACAATTCTACAGATGAGCATCAGAACGTTACAAAATGATAATGTAATTTGCCCCAGGCCACATGAAAAGCAAATGCTGAGACAGAACTGGCACAGACCTGGGTCATATGACTCCTTGTCCGATGATCTTTACGCACTTTGGCCTGCTATAAAAATGAAAAATGGGAGGGGCGCCTGGGTGGCTCAGTCAGTTGGGCGTCTGACTTGGGCTCAGGTCATGATCCCACGGCTTGTGGGTTGGCTTGTGGGTTCATGCTCCATATCGGGCTCTGTGCTGACAGCTCAGAGCCTGGAACCTGCTTCAGATTCTGTGTCTACCGCTCTCTCTGCTCCTCCCCCACTTGTGCTCGCTTGCTCTCTCTCTCTCCCCCTCTCAAAAATAAACATTAAAATTTTTTTTTGTGTGAAAAATGGAAACCTGCTCTCCAAAATCCTTCCGCCTGTTCTTTTTTCTTCGGAAATAACCTCAGATTCTTTCTCCAACTAGGTGCCAATCATCTATTCCACTCAAGACTTGACAGTTTGCAGGGCTCTCTGTTTTAAAAACAAAGAGCTGCTAATGATCACCATTTCTCATAAATCAAAGCTTTAAAAATTCCTTGCCATAGCAACCAGGAGTGGTTGAATTATCTACTATTATTCCCTGAATTTCTAATAAAACAATTTCAACTTACGCCAGGCCCAGGGAAGTTAAAGTCAGTCTCAAGAATCAAAACCTTCAATCCTTATGGTCCAACTTTTCGTCAGAGCTAAAGAATCTATCCAGAATCAACTCTGTATTTTTCCATAACCATAACACCAAGTGTTTCAATCCGTAAGGCACTAACAAGTAAAGGCAAAGCATCAGTAAAAGCTGTTTGGTCACTTTAATGTGGAAGGGAAGCAGAAACATCTTGGTCCCAAAGTGAATATTAGTACAGACTAAATAAGATCACCAACTGTTTGGTTCTCAACTAGACTAGAATGAGTCCTTTGAATGGGAAAGGCCAGTTTTCTTAGAACTCTCAGTATTTCTGTGATGGCCTTAAAGATTCCAAGGGCTGAGGACATCGGTGACGTTGCTGTGCCCGACACTCTAGATTCCTCTGTCCTCCTTCACAGAACCCGTTCTGTTCAGGTGTCCTCACCCCTTTAGGAGAGGCTAGCCCCACCCCCATTCCAGGAAGGAGCTTATGACTGGACACTACGCAACATGGAAATCCTAGTCTCCTTGCCAGTGACTGCCTTGCAGATGAGCATGTGACAAGCCTGTGACCCAGCAGACAAGGGGAAGTCTGCTGGGGGGAAGGGGAGCTTCTGAAAAAGGTTCTCTCACTTTTCACACAGCCAGCAGCAGGAGACTACAGATATCCCCTGCCGCTCAAAAGTTTGCATGATGCTATTTCACTTTTACAAAAGACCTACATTAACCTACATTTCCACTAACCAAAAGAAATCCAAAAAGGTTTTGTGCAGTTTGCAAAAAAAAAAAAAAAAAAAAAAACACGAAAAGCAAAGAGAGCATTCAGCATTAGTTTTGTAGTGAGCAGTTACAAAGGCAGAGCAGACCCCCAGCAGCGAGAGTGGTCCCACCGAGTACCTTCCCCAAAACTACACCCAACGTCCCAGCATCTGACCACATAGCTTTGAACCGTGTCTGTGAGCATCTGAGTTTTACCGTGATTTATTTTGGACAACCACTAGCAAGATGTGTCCTAAGGTATCAGAGAAATCAAAAAGAGGTTATTCTGGGGGTCTGGGAATGCTCACAGATTTTTCCATATAAATGAATGGTAAATGCCTCTTTGCTTTGCGTCATTTTGCTTACAAAAGCTTTCATAGGGACTCTAGTTCCAGAAAGTGGGGGAAACCTGTACTCCTTTACTCTTTTTAATATTTATTTATTTTGAGGGAGGAGGAGGGGCAGAGAGAGAGGGAGAGAGAGAATCTCAAGCAGGCCCCATGCTCTCACCACGGAGCCCGACGCAGGTCTTGGACCCACAGACCGTGATGAGGACAAAGGTCCTCCGCCAAGAGACTGCAGAGAAGCTGACAGCCACAGTGGTTTGGTTCCCCTATCTCTCACCTCCTTCAGGGTTTTCTGTATTTGCAGCAGAAACATCCTAACCCAGACAATAATTACACCCTGACATGTTCTAAAGAGGAAGTGAGGAGGTGTGAATGTGTTAGGCATTTTGGTGTCAGCACCAGAAAAGCTCCATAAACAGCAGCTTTTGTTAAGGAAACTTTAGCTTGTGACATTAGAGAGCACAGTGGTCCCTGCCTTATCTATGGAGTGGGGGTTGGGGGGGGGCTGGAGGGGGTGGGGAGGGCGTCTTCTGAGACCCTCAGCGGGTGCCTAAATCCACAGATAGTACTGACCCTATATATATATACACACACACACATATATATACATATATATATACACATATATATATGTATACATATATATACATATATGTATATATATATATACATATATATATACATATATATACATACATACATACATATATATACGTATATACATACACATATATATATACGTATATATATATATATATATATTAGTTTTGTCTGTACACACACACACACTTATGATAAAGTTCAGTTTGTAAGCTGGGCACGGTACGAGATTCAAAACAGTAACTAATAATGAAACAGAAAACTGTTAACAGTATGCTGTAAGAAAAGTTATGTAAATACAATCTCCATCTCAAAATACTGCACCGTGCACACCCTTTCTCGTGGGATCACGTGAGCCGAGGACATACATGCCCACATGACGAGACCTGGTGAATGACCTGGGCTCTGTGAGCAGCTCGAGTTAGGCTGCTATTGACCTGCCGATTCATCAGAAAGAGGAGCGTTTGCTACCGGAGCCTGTTTGACCACAGGGAAGTGAAACCGCAGAAAGCAAAACCACGGAGAAAGCAGGACCGCTGTAGGAGGATCAAGGTGTCAGATCCGTCCCTGGAGTGAAATGTGAGAGCAGGTGCAGAGGCCAACACCTGGCACAATACCTTGCCTACGCGTGTTGCTGTAGGGAACCCAAGGCAACCGGATGTCCCCGAGGGAGGACGCAGAACAGCAAATCCACTGTAGTGCATATGCCCACTTCCTCCTCCGGCTGCCAGAAAAACACTCTGAACAAGACCCGAAGAGGATGTTTTAGTACTTGCTTTGCCATTAAACTCCCATGAATAGGTGCCCATCTCTGTCGTCCCATGAGGAGTAAGAAGGATAAGCCATGAACAGTTTGAAGTGGCGCCAGCCTTGCTATAAACTCCCGAGGGCCACTGAAGATTGCAGCCTGCCCGTGAAAGTGGCTGCCCCGGGGACTCTGGTCCCCAAAGATGCTCCAAAAGCTCCCCACCAGAGCCCGATCTTCCTCCAACCAGCAGAAAGTATACCTTATCCCACGAGTCACTGACCTTGAGGGGAGAGGAAAGGGACCTTTGCAACAATCTGGCACTCAAAAGCAGCAGGTATTTTTAAAATTCATATGGATGGGGCGCCTGGGTGGCGCAGTCGGTTAAGCGTCCGACTTCAGCCGGGTCACGATCTCGCAGTCCGTGAGTTCGAGCCCCGCGTCAGGCTCTGGGCTGATGGCTCAGAGCCTGGAGCCTGTTTCCGATTCTGTGTCTCCCTCTCTCTCTGCCCCTCCCCCGTTCATGCTCTCTCTCTGTCCCAAAAATAAATAAACGTTGAAAAAAAAATTTTTTTAAATAAATAAATAAATAAATAAATAAATAAATAAAATAAAATTCATATGGATTAGATTTATTATCGTGAACTATATGTGGTTCTGAAAAACGTCCTATTTGAAGTGTTCCTATCGTGGATCAAATCTGATCAAATGCATGCTTCTTTGCTTGTTCAGGGTTAAAGCAAACACTACTAACATCTGAGACAACTGTACCCGTGTAATATTCTAGTCTTTCTAACAAAGTATTTACAGTACAATGCTGTGATCTGACATGATCAAAGCGTGCCCGTTCTTTGATTATTAACAACAAAAGAGCCCACAGATGATACACACGCATCCATCCAGCGGGGGCATCTGGAGGCAGCCGCAGAAGCATCACAGTACTAGTCAACTCAGCAGTACCAAGGTTACACGGTAGGAATCTTGGTTCCCAGATGACTCATGTTCCGCGTTGAGGGTGTAAGAGTTGTGCCCGGGGCTTGAAAAGCTGCACAAAAATCTAATTAACTAGTCATGAGAAATGCACTAATTGCTTTGTCCAGCATCAGCAGAGGAGACCTGCTGTTGGCCCTCATTCCTCAGCCAGAGGGAGAGGATACCGCAGGCTTTGGGGGGCACTGGGGAAGGAGGCATTGCGGGGTGCAGGCTGAGCTGACCCCAGGAACCAACAACCACAGAGAACACCTTCTAAGGAGGTCGGGGGCTGTCAGAAAAAGACAACTCTGGAAATAAAAATGGGAAGAGGATATGAACACACCCCCACGTGTTGCGATCAGTGAATACGGAATGAATGTCTCCTATGTGATTATGAGTATCCATCCAGGAAGGACTTGATCTGTAGGACTTGATCCATCCCCCACCCCCACCACCCACCCCCCGCCCCCGTCTGCTAACGTTACAAACTTTTCACCTTCTCAGCCCTACTCTGCCCTTTTTTTTTTTTTTTTGCTTCTTTTAAGTAACAGTTTTATTGAGTATAATTCACATACCCTGCAATTCACCTGTTTAAAAGTATACTGTTTGGTGACTTTTCGTCTATTAACAGACATGTGCAGCCCTTACCACAGACAATTTCATCATCCCCCAAAGAAACCCCAGGCCCATTAGCAATCACTCCAATTTCCCCCCAGGCCTCCCCGCCTTAGGAAATTATTTATCTACTTTCTGTCTCTATGATTTGCCTGTTCTGGACATTTCATACAGGTGGAATCATACAATATGTGGGCTTTTGTAACTGGCTTCTTTCACATACTGTTTTCAAGGTTTGCTACTGCTGTGGCACATGCACTATATCACTTTCTAAAATCTTTTCTGTAGGTCTCCCCATTGAGCTCTAGCTTTGCTGCTTATATTCTTTGAGTGGTTCACTATTTACTCCTGAAAAGTAGTTGTGAACTACACATCAGGTTTAAGGAGCAGTCTCGGTTCAGAAAAGTCCATGTGATTTTGTTGGGAGTCTTCTATTGCACCTTAGTGCAAATATTCCACATTACAAGTTTTTACAAGAAACCCTAACTTTCTAAAAGTCATTAAAGGCATGTGGCTAATGTGAACCAGTGATGGGGTCCTTACAGAGCTGATTTACATACAAAAGATAAAGGAGGGGCTACTGCAGCATTCCTATGATGGAGTGCTTGGGATATAGACATATTCATTTACTCAACAATTATTGAGTGCCTCCTGCACGCAAGACACTGTTCCAGGTACTGAAGATTGGCAGTGACCAGAACAGACAGAAACATCTGTCTGTGAAGCATGGGTTTTTGGTGATGTGACAAAATTATTTGAAGAAAGAAGGGAAACCAAGGTAACAGTAAACAGGAAATTCAT
The DNA here is from genome assembly GCF_018350175.1 of Felis catus. Classification (NCBI taxonomy): domain Eukaryota; kingdom Metazoa; phylum Chordata; class Mammalia; order Carnivora; family Felidae; genus Felis; species Felis catus. Next base: position 120,873,660 of record NC_058369.1, on the reverse strand, counting down.
AGTGGTTACTTTTGGAGGAAGGGAGTGAAAGAAGATGGTGGGGGGGAGGAAGGGGGAGGGAAGGGAGAAAACAGAAGAGTTTCCAGGAAGATGCCAGGGTAGGTGATGCTCCCAGACTGAGTGACTGACTCTCTTGAGAGTTCTCTTCCTGTGCTTTATAACTTACATGTCTGTTGCAGGGATGTATTTGCATAGATTGAATATTACACCAAATTTAATTTCAAAAAGAGACACTCCTCTGGATCAGAAAGTATAAACAGTGGTGTCTCTTTGGGTGAGAGATTTGTCTGGGCTAATTTAAATGTTTATGGGAAAGTGGGATGCCTAGTGGAATCCTGCGGCTGAATGGAGAGATTCTAAACTGATAGGCTTACACTTCAAGGCTTTGAAAGGCTGGTGAAGAGCAAGGTGATATGTTTAGAGGAGATTTTTCAAGTTACAGTAGACAATTATGAACTCTTGAGTGATCATTGATCACCCAGAAAAGGAACCAACAGAGCGTCTCTATAAGAACGGAACTTTTTTTTTTTATATGAAATTTATTGACAAGAACGGAACTTCATGAGACCAGAGGTTTTTATGGGTTGTTCCCAAGTTTTCAATGTTCACATTTCTTTCACAGACACTATCCCATTTGATTTTCACAATATTATTAGCCCATTTTATGGATGAGAAAATTCAGAGGGGTCCAAATTTAACACAGCCAGTTGGTGCTGGTGTTTGGGCCAGCTCCCCAGCTTTCCAACGCTTGTCACACAACACCATCCTTTTTTTTTTTTTTAATGTTTATTTAGTTTTTGAGAGAGAGACAGAGTGTGAGTGGGGGAGGGGCAGAGAGAGAGGGAGACACAGAATCCAAAGCAGGATCCAGGCTCTGAGCTGTCAGCACAGAGCCCAAAGCAGGGCTCAAACCCACAAACCGTGAGATCATGACCTGAGCCAAAGTCGGACACTTAACCGCCTGAGCCACCCAGGCGCCCCCATCCATACACAACACCATTCTTGAAGTCCAGGGTTCAAATGAATCCACATTTATTTATAAAACCCGAGGTTGGATGTTAGAAATAAGTTTCAGAGAGTTACATTTAAAGCAATAAAAAGAAATAGCAGTCTACTCCAGGGGTGGAAAATGGGTGGAACTCGTTACTATAAGGAGGGACCACAAGCTGAAACTACATATGCTCTCAGAAACATGTCTATATGAATTCCAGAGTGACAGATTTACACTCAGCTATTTGTGAGAAGTAAGATGTCTGCAGGGCATCTCTTCCTTGAAAAGCTGCTGAGCATCTTTACAGAAGACCCTTAGAGCTATTACTGGGGTTAGAATGCGGAACCAAGTAAGTACTATGGCAATTATTATATTCTTACGACAAACTGCATTGTCTAATTCCAGATCACGTCTTCCGATTGTGATTGCCTAGGATTTGCTGTGGTTATGTTCCTAATCTTAATCTGATATTATTGCAAGAAAGTTTACAAAGTCCCTGTCAATTGCTTTTTTTTTCGCTGAGGAAGAATTCACGTTTGGAAAAAAAGAAAAAGGCATGTGGGTTAGTTTCGCTGCTTAAAACAAGCATAGGGCACTCGTGTGGATAAAGTTCAAGCCTTAGGCATATTAACGTCACACAAAAGAAAAAACCTCTGTGCCTTGATCACTGACAGTACCTCAACCTTGGACCTTGATCACCAGGGCGATAACAGAGAGGACACCTGGCTTGAACTAACCAGGTCCCCAGCCAGAAAGTAATAACTCACAGGGCGCTTCCTGTGGGAGACAGGATAATGCTCTGTTTGCATATGAAAGTCAGCAAAATAGTGTTATTTACCCACTAAACATGGCTTAACGGTTTCACTGTCTGCAGGGACAAACACTATAAAACAAATGGCTAATTTTTCTATGATAAAGTGAATTTGAATGAGCAACTTAAATCAACATTAGGCAGCCGAATTATGTGTATTAATATCTACACATCATTAGCATAATCCCAAGTGAATATTTTCATTACTAAAAGTAACGCTAGGCTTGACTTTGCCTTTCCCTTGATATTAACTTATATAATATATATTTGCGTGGAAATAACTTTGTGAAACCTAATCCACTTCTGCTTTCCGTATATACATATACCCACAAACACACACGCACAGACATATATACATGCCTACAGACATGTATCACACACGGACGTGTTTTATACACATATACATATTCATGGCAAGGAGCCCCTGGAGAACATGATCACAGGAGAATTTTCTACATACGTTGGGAGAAAAATGTGTCCCTTGTTCTCTCGGCTTCTCTTCCCAACTTCCTAGCACTGCAAGCTTTCTTCGGAAAGAGGGATGCACAGAACTCTAGCAAGTAAATATGCGAAGTCTAGAGCTATAGTCCAGCATAGAACAAGGCACAAAATCTGTATCAGTAAGAATCTGATGGTGTTCCACCCTGATCCTCTCTGTATTATTTCATTCCAAAAGCTCTGTACAGACCCAGACAAGGAAGGACATATCTCAAGGCCTGGCACTAAAACAGAACAGGGACCTGAGAATGGGGGCTGACCGGGGCCTCAGGGAAGGGAGGGTACCTTTCTGGCTTAGACAGTGCACAGGGCTCCAACTATGGGAGCGATGCAGTAGTGAATCAGCAGGTTTTGTGTAGTGGATTCTCACTGGAGCCATCCAGGCCAGTGGCGATCCAAGTATGACGTGAGCTGTGCATCCAGTTTTGAATAGTCTAGAGCCACATCAAACATGTTTAAATGAACAGGTGAAAGCGATCTTCAAAATACCTTTTTTTTTTTAACTTAAGATCCACAAAATGTTATCATTTCAATGCATACGCCACGCAGCAAGGTTGTTCGTGAGACACTTCTTGTCCTGTTTGGTCTCTACTAAGTCTTCAAACTCTGGTGGGTATTTTGCCCTTGCAGCGCAGCTCCAGTCACGCTAGCCACGTTTCGAGACCTAAACAGCCCGTGGGGCTACCGTATAAGGCAGCGCACGGCTCAGCCTCAAGACTGTGATAGGTCAGTGTGGCAGCCGCACGTTTGAGTATTTGCTACAGAAGATTTACCAGTAAAGCCCTACTCCCTTCTGCCTGGTTCCTTGTTGTCTCAAACACTGATCGCCTGAGTGTATTTCTTAGAAGCAAAATTACTTAAGAAAAATTACTTTATATTGTTAGTATGCAAATATGTGAAATGAATAAAGAATGTCAGGTTTTGTTTCCTCGAAGAACACAGTGTTCAGCCAGTCCCAAGGGTGCAGAGGAGAAGATGAAATCCAGGTACCAGGCCTCTGATGAGAAAAGAATTGCAGGCAGTGATCAAGTGATTCTGTGATTCACACCGCCCTAAATTTATGACCTGAGTTATGTCAATAAGGACTAAGCCATACATGCCATAGTCCTCTGGCTATTATGTTTAAACCCAATGGCCTTGAACTATTTCTTGGCGGTTGTTTGACCCTTTAAAGACACCATCTACCTTTCCATTTTCTTGATGCACTTGAAGACGGCAACAGAAGTTCAAGGAGGAGGACAGCTTCCTTTTCTTAGCAACTGCCATGTTCTTGCATCTTCTTGGCACACGTTTTCTTCCAATTAAATGTGCCGAAAATTCCAAAAGCTAACTTTATTTTCTAAAAGCTAGTCCATTTGCTTTGCCCCATATGTGGGCCTTCTGCAGAAGTAAACTACTTCTAGGCAAATGGTTTGCTGATGGCCAACTTGGTAGAAAACCTCCTTTAAATAGCATGACTTGGATATGCCCCTAGCAACCTCAGTCCACTCATTCACAATTTTCCTATTTTCCTTATGATGTTTTGGAAGATTTACAATGATAAGATCCAATCTACTTCTGATCATGGGCATTTTTTTTTTCCTCGTTGAGGGTGAAATTATAACTCACTGTAGGATTTTTTTTTTTTTTTTTTTTTTTTTAAGAAACGGAGTTGTCATTAGGGAAACTGCAGACCATTTTTTAAAAAGCTTGCAGGACTAGAAGAGTTTATAAATATTTTAACTACTCTCCCCAACATCATCCTCTGGCTGTCATTCCATTGTTCCCCCTCAAAGTTATTAAAAAAAAATTACTTTAAAAGAAAAGCTAATTTGCAAAGTTAGTGAAATATAACCTAAGTAGCACACAGAGCAAATACAGGAATGGGACACCATTTCCTATCCTTAGCTTGTTAATTTTACATCAGTAATATCCCTGTCTTAGAACCACCTTCTTTCCAGGGCTGCCCAATAGAATCTTCCACAGAACGATGGGAACGTTGTATTTCTGCGTGGTCTAATATGGTAGCCACTAACCACAGGTGCTACTGAGCACCTGAAATGTGGCTCGTGCAACTGAGGAACTGAATTTACATCAATTTAAATTTAAACAGCTACATGTGGCTAGTGGTTACCATATTGGACAGCACAGCTATATAGTCAGGGCAGACGCTAGATCGCTTAAGTCTGTGCCTCTACTGGCACACTGCCTTGAGACTTAAGCCTCATTTAAAATACAAAGCACTTGGGGTGCCTGGGTGACTCAGTCGGTTGAGCAGCCGACTTTGGCTCAGGTCACGATCTCGTGGTCCGTGAGTTCGATCCCCGCATCGGGCTCTGTGCTGACAGCTCGGAGCCTGGAGCCTGTTTCGGATTCTGTGTCTCCCTCTCTCTGACCCTCCCCCTTTCATGCTCTGTCTCAAAAATAAATAAATGTTAAAAAAATTTTTTAATAAATAAAATAAAATACAAAGCACTTTATAACTTCTGTTTTGAAAATATTAAATAATTAAACAGAACAGCCTCAATGAAGCCAACCCCCGGCCCCCCTAAAAAAAAAAAACAGTGGTAAGGAATTCTCTTAGGATAATGCTACGCTTTAGGATCAGTCAGCAAGTGGGGATGGAGAATGAATGTTCTGGGAATGTGGGTCCTAGAGGTCAGTTCCAGTTCTAGCTCCACTATCAACCTGCTGAGCAGCCCTGGGCAGTTCCCAGAGCTCCTCAGACCCCGATTCTCTTTGGTAATTCTGGACTCTGCTCAACAACCTGCAGGCTCCCTCCTCCCTTGAAACCAACAATGCAACGTGAGGTTAAACCAGTTCGGGAGGGGGGGAAAAAAACAAAATGAAACAAAAAAACAAAAGAAAACATTCTCAGGTAGGAAATGTTCCACATGGTCTACCTGAACGCCTTCTGTAATTTCAGTTCCCTTACTTTTTCGCTTAAAAGAAATACGAATCCTTCCCCCTGAAGATGCAGAATCTGGGAGGTTCATGAGGTGACCACAAGACTTGAAAAGCTCACACAAAATGGAATGTTTTTAAAGCTCCAGTGAAGAAATCACCTGGATGCAAAGCAGTACTATTCTTAGTACTTAGTACTTAATTACTCAGTGGTACTATTCTTCCCCTACCCCCGCTCTGTCTTTTTTCTTTCATTTGGAAAATTTTCAAACCTTAGAAAGGTTGCAAGAATAGTGCACTGAACACCTATATCTCCTTCACTCTGGGAGACCATTCTTAAGTACAGATATCCTTAAGTCCAATCCCCTAGGTACCTTGGTAACACCTCCCAGTCCCTGACACCAGTGAGAATAAGCTTTGGTCAGGCTGGATGTGGGTCTGGATAACTACCGAGGACAACAGAATGAAGCACAACTGTGTTACTGTATGTTCTCTGTTAACAATGAGCATGCATTTCAGCCTTAAACCTTAATATCAGACACTTTTAAACACACAGAGACAAAAACCAACAGCGTATGTTTCAAGAGGAAAAAAACCAGGATCTTTGAAATTAAGTACACTTGGCTCTATCATGGCAACCTTGAACCCCAGCCCTGTGCCCTGCCTGAACGTAACCTCTTTGTTTGCAAAAAAGGGATACTCTGTCTACCTCAGAGAATACTCTGAGGATTGCATGTAAACAGAGTGACACAGGGCAACCATTCAGAATTGTTGCTTTTATAATTTACTAAGCATTTCCCCCAAACAGTACTTCAGGAATGACAATCCTGTGGGATAAATTCATCAGATAGCACTCTTTCTGGTTTAAAGATCAGAGAACTAAAGCCCCAAGATATTAAGGGTGGGAGAAAAGGAAGGAGGGGCGTTGACATCTACTAAGCAAGTATGATAGCCCCATCTGTGGGAGACAATGCTTCCCTCACCCTATTAATGCTCACATCTATTCCTTGAAACAGGCTGCCACAGCTATAGTTTCCAGAGAGAGGTATTTAAGGCTCAGAGAAGCTAATTTCACCAAAGGTCACGTAGCTAGCTAGTTGTAGGGCTTGGTTAACTACCTGGTTTAAGTGACTACACTAAGGGTTTGGGAACTTTGGTTAAGGGCTCAAGGGTCCTGGTTAATGGTTTAAGGGTGTTGGTTAAGGGCTTAAAGCCTCTGACCAACAGTTTAAGAGCCTTAGTTAAGGGTTTAGGTATCCTGGCCAAGGGTTTAAATGGCTTGGTTAAAGGTCTCAGTGTCCAGGGGCACCTCGGTGGCTCAGTTAAGCATCTGACTCTTGATTTCGGCTCAGACCATGATCTCATGGCTCATGAGTTCCAGCCCCACATCGGGCTCTGGGCTGACAGTGTGGAGCCTGCTTGGGATTCTCTCTCTCCCTCTCTGTCTCTGACCCTCTGCTGATGGCTCACTTGCATATTCTCTCTCTCTCTCTCTCTCTCTCTCTCAAAATAAATAAACTTTTTATAAAAAAAAGTTTCAGTGTCCAGATCTTCTGAGTTCAAGGCTCTTCCTGCAACATCTAATGAAGATGCATTTCAGAATGTGAAAATTCTTGCCAGCTCAAGGAAGCAGACTGTTTATCCAGATCTAGGGGATTCTGCCAGGCAAGTAGCATCCAGCCTCTCCTCCTGAAAAACTGTTCTCTCCAGCAGGCCCACCAAGGCAAGGAGTGATTGTACAATGTGTAGACAATGTCTCAACTCCAGAAATCTCATCAATGCAACCTCTGACCTGAAGGGATTACATTTTAAATAAGGCTATTCACCGAACACCTTTATTAGAGAATGTCCACGGGAACGCAGACATTGGATGATTTAAAATAACACTTTATCGGGCTGAGGTTGGGTGACTTTGACAGGCCAAACTATTGAAGCAAGGCAAGGCTGTAATTAGACCATACTGTAAAGACCATATTTGAAGATCGGCCCTCACAAAGGTGTTCGATTAATAACAAATGAGGGGAAAAGCAGGCTGTTCGCCTAAGCAGCTGGTGAATGACCCTCCGTGGGTACAGAGCTGAAAAGTTTTATCACGACTTGGCAATGAACACAGGCCAGGTCTTCAAGCTCAGATCCCAGCAAACAGACACACGGGTCCTGTGTCAGAGCAGACTGCCTATGGGGCCAGCACATTCCTAACTGGATTTTCCTCTAGCCATGAAGACTTCAATTTTTTTTTAAACGTTTATTTATTTTTGAGACAGAGAGAGACACAGCATGAACGGTGGAGGGGCAGAAAGAGAGGGAGACACAGAATCAGAAGCAGGCTCCAGGCTCTGAGCCATCAGCTCAGAGCCCGACGTGGGGCTCGAACTCACGGACTGTGAGATCGTGACCTGAGCTGAAGTCGGACGCTTAACCGACTGAGCCACCCAGGCGCCCCTAGCCATGAAGACTTTAAATACACCTCTGCTTTTGCCAGTAATTTTGAGACACAGGAACGTGTACTCTTACACCAATCGGCCTGCACCAGACAGACAGACATCCGTCTTGACTGCCCGACTAGAATCCACGTGGAAACAGAATACCAGCTTCCAAACTCACGGAGCAAATGGAAGAAGCAGCAGGAAGGTACTGGGAGGATTTGGAAACCATTAACAGTAGAGCTGACCAAAGGCAGGATTTATGAAAAAAAAAAAAAAAAAAACTCTGAATAGAAAACTGACCAACACAACACCAGGTAAGAAAAGGAAAAAGAGAGCAAGGAAGGAAGGAAGGAAGCCATTCATTGTGAAAATTAAGTGACGTACTTCAGGAGCCATGAAATGTGACAACATTCATAAAACATACATGATTGGTGGGTGATAGATGGGTGTTATTAATCATACGTCTATCCCTGGGTCCCTTCCTCTTTCCCCGATTCTAACGATCTTGGCAAGAATCGTGATCTTCTGGCAAAAAAACTCTTTTCCACAACTCACCCATGTGACACTACTCATGTACAGATTGTCCAAACCTAACGTCCGGTTATTTTGACCATTGTGCAAAAGCAGGAGACCCCGCAGAGCAGCAGACGGCCCTCAGCGGGACTGACACCCGGGCCAAGCCCCGGGGCGCAGCTCAGAGAACACACTGTCCACTTAAATCCCTCACGGGCTGGCCTCAGAAAATACCTGGGGTTTGCATCTCCCAAAAGTTGAACGAATGGCAGGGTCTTTCAAAAACACTTCGTCGGGTTTGTGGGAATAGGGGGGATCTGGTGTTTTAGTAAAAGCACACCTATCCGTGGGCCCTTGTCAAACCCAGCAAACACGCGGTCACGCTTAAGGAAGTCTTTCCTTTCAGATTCTCTATCACTGGGTTTGTCCGGATCACCACAAAGGGACAGTGAAAAATCTGACAAGTTAAAATGAGGTGTGGGAAGGTCGCCAGAAAAATAGCAAAGAACAATACTCCCCATGGAAGCGAACGATGTCTTTCAGGACATTAGTTTTAGCTTTGTGATTTTTTATTTGCAATTTTTTTTTTGGGGGGGGGAGGGGATTTAAAATAACAAAAATCAGCAAATCTTCCTGACCCGCTAGGCAATGTTGAAATTAAATGACCAGCAGATCTCACTAAAGCAATGGTAAGGAAATTTCTTTTGCACAAAATAGGATATTTCTGAATCATTCAGGGATCCAAAAGAGGGCTTGTTTCAACAAAGATACCCTGTTTTGTAGCAGTGGACCCATGGAGTTTGTAATCACACGGATATGTCTTAGCAGCGTTATTATAGTTCAACTTTACCTTCTGCATCTGGGGATATGAAAGATTTGTATATGTCACTGGTTCTGACCCTCCAATAATGAGTAATGAAAATTCCTATTTATCATTTCTAGGATCAAGCCAGTGTGACAGCAGAAAATAACATTATTTATTTGGCCCACATTACTATTGTACAAAATCTGGAGGAATAGATCCTTCGATCCATTCAGGAATGCTCTTTTCCCAATTAAGGTTTCAATGATGCTGCACATAAATACTGACTTTTACCTTTTCCCATCTGCATTTTAATTTCAAAAGTCTGGGTTGATTTCATTTCTATAATACAGTGTGTTTGTGTTCTCAAAATCTTAACAACTTCATATCCCAGGGGTCCCTTTAATATTTAATTTTTACCTTGTTCAGTTACTGGAAAACATCTCAGAGCTTCTTTATTTATTACTTTATGTCAGTTTTTTTTTTTTTAACTCTGTGAAATTACCATTTGGCAATCAAATCACTAAAAATGCAGAAAGTTCTTATTTCAATTATAAAAGCAAATATAACCCGTGATTATTAAGAAAACTGTTTTGCAAATTAACCATTGTTTATTTCAGAATATAATCAAGTACCACAGGCTAGAGTAAAAGCATAGGGATAGTGGCTTTTTTTTCCATTTAAAATAATAAAGGTAATCAAACCATCCTGGCAATCTAGGTGATTGTGAAATTTAATTACTAGCAGTTATCATTAAAACAAAGGCAAAGCAATTTCTTCTACACATAATTGAATATTCCAGAAGAAAATTTCTGAACAGTTCTTGGAAAATGCGTTTAAAAATTAATTTTAACCTGATTATTTCATTTGTTGTGTCTCAGCTGATAACGGAGAATAAATGGCACACTCGGGTGTTGTGGTTCAACACCAGCAAGTGAGAACGTATTCTCAGGAAAATCAGATAACTTTGACCTTAACTACTGAGTAAGTTATTAGCTCTTTACTCCCTGTGCAAACACAACCAAGCCTAAATCTTCCGCATCTATTCCTCCAAGAGAGGTTTAACCCCTATTATTCGAGTTCACCTCTCCATATGCTATTCACTACAAAATCGACAGTTCCTTTTTTACTGCTCAGTTGCCCAAACGCGTCCTAAGGCTTCCAGAGCTGTTCCATCAAACCCACTGCTACTTGAACAGAAAGAAAACCCCCTACATCAGCAGCAAGAGTAAGTGCCGTAGCACCTCCATGCAGGATGCTGCTTATGGATCTTAAGCGCAACTGTCGGGAGAAGAGACACCACCTCAAAAATGGATCACTAGCCCTAAGAAAGGAAGCTAAAAATTAGGCCATGGACTTCCCCATCTCCGGGACTTTGTCTAAGCTCTTCCCTCTTCCTGAAATGCCTTTCCCACTCTGTGCCCTCCGGAAAAATCCCACACACCCTTTGAGCCTCAATTCAGAGGTCACCCCCACTGACCCCTGCAGACTGAAGGAATCACTCTCTTCCTTGTACTCTCCTCCACATAATTCATTTTCTCCAACTGGAATAGAGATTACTATGTATTGTCCATCTCTGCCTCTGGATGGTGAGGGAAAGGACCTTGATTCATTTTTCTATTCCAAACACTTGGGACAGTGCCCGAAACCTAAGATACACTTAATAAATGCTTATTCAATGGGCCTCAAACCTCAAGATCAAATTTAACATGCAATGTAAGAGGCAAGTTTTACGTGTGTTGGACTTACTTCTGCCCCTAAAGTCTGAGCCATGAAGTGCCTTCTATTTCATGCCTCAAAGGAGCAAAATGCATTCACCCCAAATACTTACTAAGTACCACACCCTGTGCTCAACGCCATACACACATTATCTCATTTAATCCACACAGCATTCCTATATGTAGGCCCCGTTATTAGCATTAGCCTTATTTACAGACGAGGAAATCGAGGCTTGGAGAGGTTGAGTAACTCACCTCAAATTACCCAGCTGGGCAGTGGTGTAGCCAGAACTCAAGAACAAGAACTTCAGCACTAGAGGGAATCCTAAAATGGCCTTCCTCACTTAGTCTCCTCGCGGCTGAGGCTTATAATGTACTTCCTGGCACCTAGTAAGCCCTCTGCGAAAATTAATACAGGGATAGAGTGCCCTATTTTCTCAGACTCTGGCCTTTGCCTGGGAGAACACAGCTGCCACCACAAACAGGCTCTATTCTTTAACGCCCAACACCTCTCACAGGTGTGAATTGCTTGCACCATCTGAATTATTCATGAGCCACACGATGGTAAGTGTGCTTAAAAACAGAACTCGGGCTTCTGGTATTTCTCAAGACAAAGTGTATTAAGCCATCGAAGCTCATGGGCCTGGTTGATCCACATCAAAGAATATATCCATGCTCACTTTTTGCATTTCGGTGTCCACCTAATTGCCCAGTTCCCATTGGGATTAAAAAAAAAAGTGATAACCAAAGCAGGAAGGAGAACCATCAGAGGCATCTCCATCCAATCTGCAAGGCGATTACCACCACCTAGAGCTGCTCCTGTGTGACTTCAAACCCACGTGTCCTTCTTAAGGCTGAGTTCAGTTTCTTCATCAGGTTTCTTCAGCTACACCAACAGCTGAATTTCCAGGTGCCACACATCTGTAACTTATGCCGTCAGTAAATCGTGCAATACTGCCTCCTTGTCTCTTCTTCTTTCCCCTTGCCTCCTCTCTCCCCCACCCATTCCTTTCCTAGTGGATGGGTTTCTGAGAGGAATAACCATATGCTTGCTAATCGTAAGCCAACATCACTGTATTTTAAATTCAATGTTAGTCAACCAAAATGAATTGAAAAGCAGCAGCAGTGGTTTGGGGGTACTAAAAATACGCCATAGCATTTGCTGAGTTCTCAGAATTAAAACCACAGGCGGTCAACTTGTTGCTGCTCTTAATAAGATATGACTGTTCTGCCCCATTGGCTGCTACTACCAGAAACTTGAACTATATCATATGCCTAACAACACTGTGCTTTTCATTAGTTGGCAGTGATGAAGAAAGGAAGTGCCATTTCCCTGGAACTAAACCTGCCAAAAAAGATAACAGATGGCTTTCAAGGGATCACCTTGTGCCACATCACGATCGCACCGTAGTCAAACTCACCTTGCATTTATGGTTAAATTAGTTACACACCCATAGATATGGCTAATTTACGACCGGCTTGCTGTTCAATGGCCCCACCAAGGTGTTGCTTCCTCTGAGTTTAATTTTTAAGTAACGTAACAAAAGACACACAATAGGAATTAACACGATATTAGCATACTGAATATTTTCCTTAGCATTTCCAGACCTTCTGGACCCCTCAATACTGCACGCTACACTGAAGGTCTTATCAGCTATGCCTTTGGGGTTTGTCATTAAAGTTTTCATGACCAGAGAGGTAGAAGAATGCTACCTAATGCATCATTCTGATTAGAAATCTGTCATACACAGAAACCAGAGGATCTGTTTCTGTTGATTCTTATTCCTTGAGATTCATTAGCAGTTTTTTTTTTTCTCTTCAATTAGACCTGCTGATCAACCATAAAAAAAGCTGAAAGGAGCCCTCCCTTTACTCAGCCACACCTGAAAACAAAATGTATGCCTGGAAAGTGAAATTACAGAGAGTATTATAAGAAAATGTTCAAGAGGCCACATAGGAAAATCGCACGCACACACACACACTTGTAAACCGGCAAATTGGCAGAGGTTGGGCTCGACCTCCCTTCCTCTAACTCGCTTCAATCAGGACCAGAAAGACAGAATCCCTTCATTACTTCTATCTCAAACCATGCCCCAAGCTTGTGTCTCCACGGAGCTAATTTCTGAAACAAACAAAGAAAATCAAATCTGCGAGGAGCGAGGGTTTTCTCTCTCAGCCTGGGGTTTGGGCAACCAGCCTGGCGGGCGCCGCGCCGCTGGCGAGCCGGGGCGCCCAGCGTCACCCAAACCGCCCGCGCCCCGCTAGCCCAGATTCCAGCTGCGCCAGAAAGTGCGAGCCTGCCCTGCTCGTCTCGCTTCTCGCCTGCTGCTCCCCAAGTCTCCAGAAGGCTCCCGTTCGCACACTAAGGGCGCCACCGCTCTCCCACCTCTGCGCTGTCAGATGTCAGGCGCAGAGGTGCTGTGGGCGCCCGCGGTGCCGGCAAACCAAACAAGTGCCACACCGGACGCCTGCCCTCACTCCGAGAGAGGGGGCAGGACGGCCACAGGTAGGCTCTACCCCTCCCAGGGCGGGGGGCGAGAGACCCAGCGCGCCAGCCGCGTCCGACGGGCTGAAACTCACCCGAGGACACCGAGGAGCCGGACAGGCTGGAGTTGCTGGACGCTGCCATCTCCGCGCGTCCCGCGCGTCGCTGCTGGCTCAGCCCCGGTGCGGACGCCGCCGCCGCTGCCCTCGCCCGGCCGCTCGCAGCCTTCGCGGCCCCCAGCCCATGGCAAAGTCCTGGGGACGCGCAGAAAGCACCAGCCTCCGGACTCTGCCTGCACTTCCTGCTCCACCAGATGACGCGCTGCTGCCGCCGCTATTTATTTGTGGTTTCCGTCCCTCTCGGCGCCTTTGCACGCTCTTCTCTGGGTGTCGGTGGGTAGATAGGAGCGGAGGGAGATCCGAGGGGCGGCCCGAGCGGACTAATCGCGCCTCCAGCGGAGCCCCAGCCGCGGTCCGCGCACGCTCGCGCGCGGCTGGGACCACCGCGCCCCGGCGGCCGGGGGGCGCCCTGCCAGCTCCTGCGCCCTCCCCTGGGCTCCCGCCTCCCCGGCGGCCCTTCGAGCAGCCCGGGCAAAGGCGGCAGGAGCCAGACAGACAGAGCGACCTCCCCCTTCTCCCTCCGCCCCAACTCCGCTCGCGCGCACACAAAGGAAGGAGAGGAGACGCGGGAGCTCCGGGGCTGGTTCAGCTGCCGCGGGCTTGACAGCTCTTGCGACTGGGGCTGGAGGAGGAGGCTGAGGACTGCAGGGCGGGGGGCGGGGGAGGGGGGGCGCGGGACCCCAAGGTGCTGGGGAGGCCACCGGGGGGCGCGGGGCGAGCGCGGCTGCGATGCGCCGCGCTGGCTCCACGGTTTGGAGGCAACCGGGAGTGGGGAGAAGGTGGTGGGGCTCGCTGTCCCTGGCCAGGCTAGGGAGCGGCGAAGCCAGCCGGGGCGGGGGATACGGAGGGCGAGGGCGAGGTCACTAAGGACACGGATGCTAGGTAAAAAGGGGCCTGGGATGCCAGAGCGGCTCTGGAGCGCGCCTTCCACCCCGCTCCAAATTGTCCTTTGTTACTCCGGAGCTGATGACGGTCCCTGCCCTGCAAGAAGGTGTGTTTCCTAGAACACCCTCAAAACACCTAGGAAGCCCAAGCCAGGTGCACTTAAGTACCCCAGCTACGGACAGTGACTAACGGGTCCGTTGGGCTTTTGAGGTTGCCCTTCAAAGAGATAGAGAGGTTCCAAATATGTCATCAGGCCCACACAAAGCCGGGTGTCAAGAGAGAGAGGTTCTCTGACTTCCTCTGGTGAAGGATCCTCACAAAAGACTTGGAAGCAGGTCTGCCTGTGCCCTTTCAGGATAAGGAATTGCTTAGGTGTGGGAGAGAAAGAGATGTGAGCCCAAGGTGTGTACCTTCCCCCTGTATTTAAGCCTAAATTAATTTCACCAGGGGGAAATATCATACAGATTTTTTTTTTTAAGTCTGTTTCACGCTCCCAGCAGGGTAATCGGTTCTTTCAATCCTGAAGCAACAGAAAACTGTGAAATTTGAGCAGAAATTGTTAGATCAAAGGAAAAAGCAAACACTAAAGGAATGAAAAGTACTCTCATTATGTAGCAAAGTGGAAAGTGTTCGCATTGGGGTAGTTCAATTTTTAAAAACATGGTTAAAAGGACATAGTCAATTTAAAAATTATCAGGAGTGACACAGGAACAGCAGACAGTCCTAGGGGGTCCACATCAACCGCGCACCCCATGTACGGTGAATGATAAATGTTGAATAATCATAATATGCACTCATGTCACATTTTCTAGTTGATTTAAACTTTTTTTTTTTTCATTCCCTTCAGGATGCCATCCCAGTATGTCTTCCCAATAAGGCTTTTTTTTTTTTAATGCAGTTTTCTGAGCCCTCCTCAGCCACATGGAGTCTTCCTGACTCTCATCTGCATGGAATTTAGAACATCCCTGCCTGTTCTAAGGAGACCCAAGCAGCCTAACCCAGAGTCCTTCAGGGGTATATGGTCCATCACAACCTTAACCTCTCCATCAGAACCGACTTCCTGTTTTCCCAAAGTTCTTCTGATCAAAGGCACCTCTAGCTGTTTAACTAGTAAGCAATGGATCCCTCCAGATCTTTAGATGGCGGGTGGACTGACCTGGCTGTGTCACCTAGTAGGGTTGACACTCTGTCAGTCTGAAGAAGGAAGACAGCACATGATTTCATACTATGGCTCCACCATTTATTAGTTACGTGACCTGGAGTAAAATACCTGCACTCACTGAGTCTCAGTTCCTCCACTGGCAGCCCGAATCCTGATAATATAGGGTGTTCTGAGGATTCAATGACATGATAGGTGTAAAGCCACAGTGTACCTGGCATACAGTTTGTGCCCTGTAAGTGACTTTAAATTGTGCATTTGAAAGGTCAGATCTATGATCTGAACAACTTCTGCTTTCTCCATTGCGTCTGGAGATAACTGATCAGCCGTGGCATGCTCTGTCAGGGAAATGTCTAATAGTTAGCCCAAGGTTTGTGTCTTGCTTGTCCCAAATTGAGTAATACACAACAGGTGTCATCATTCATCTCTGAAGTCTCACAAAAGGATGTTAAGTTCTATTTCGGTAGTTGGATGATAATATTTACCTTCACAGAACTTTGCAGTCCTTAGTTAGGGAAAGTAAAGCATGGCCCTGTGAAATAGATTACTTCTATTATCTCAAATTGACAGATGAAAGGGGGAAAAGGGAACTTGCTGGGAAGGCACCAGGCCAAGGCCACCCTGTGCTGTACACACGCAGAATAAAACAGAGACTAACTTTTTTCCACGGGGTTCAGAGGCCAGAAGAAGGATGCAAGGCCCACAAACGTGTTTACTGAATAAAAACAGGATGACTGGGGAAACCTAGCTTGTTGGTCTGAGACAGACCATGACTCCAAGGCCTATTATTTTGAAGAACAAATGGAAAGCTCCAGGTTCAGAATGAAAATCTGAAAGTTGATCAATAATTTAGATTGTTAAAGCCACAACAAATGGAGAAAAACTCAGCAGGCATGATTGCTCACTATCACTTTTGTTAGATTCAGAAGGCCTAAAGCCTGGCTGTTCCTTGCAAAAAAAAAAAAATGTTTACGATATCAGTAAGTTAGGAGGAGGTGGCTGAAATAAGATGCTAACCCCTCCTCATGAAGTAGGCTCAGGAACCTATGTGTGGACCTTCCAAAGCGTTTCTCCAAATGAAACAATAAGGATATTAGTTCACACATTTTATTCATTCATTCATTCATTCGTGGGCATTCACTCTAGCTGATGCCAATTTGTCAGTGGAAAAGGGAATATTGGTGCTGCAAAAATCTTAGGTCTGTTTGAAAAGCAGGATTTTTTAAAGATATGTCTACCTTCTTTCTTCAGCTATTAAAAGACTCATGGAACGAAAGAAATTTTGTTTATAATTTGGCCTATCGAGGATTAACAATGACCGTTTTGTTAGCATGAAAGCTAATTTAGCATTGAAAGCCTTCCCATCTTCCCTCTCCAAACGTATGTCCTGTTCTTCCCTTCAAACATGCAACCCCTTCTCACTGTGCCCAGTACCACCCAGGTCTGGCAGCACTAACCTTTTCCGGCGCCCTCCCTGCTGAGCATCTTACGTACTGTTGAAGGTGTAGTAGAAATCACCTTCTTGGAGAATCTTCCCTGATCCCTAAGCCAGAATCCAGCTTTCCTTCTATTGAGTTCCTCTAGTCTTCCCCCTGTACCTCTCACTTGCCAGACGCTCTGGTTTGTTTTGATGGTAATTTTGGAACATATTTTATCTCCCTACTCCATTAAGAGCCTGGGGGGCGGGGGCAGGATCCCTATCTGGCCAGCCTTTGTATTCCCTATGAGGCTTTCTTTACACACAGTAGGTGCTCAGGAGATATTTCTGGAATAAGGGAGTAAACTAAGGAAGTAAGAAACCCAGGAAAGGTTCTCATGTTCAGCAATGACTTTTCACATCAGTAGCTCTGACCACCAGGCAACAAGATGACAGGCAACACATCTGGAGCACAAAAAGAAGTCGACGGGCATGCAATGACACTGTTTTGCTGTGAACGAGAAAAACTGAAATGGTGAGAATATAAGAGTAAAATTTTGATGGAGCAAATATTTGTTTAAAATTTTTTCTTTTAGTACATTTATTTATTTTTGATAGAGACAGAGCACAAGTGGGGGAGGGGCAGAGAGAGAAGGAGACACAGAATCCGAAGCAGGCTCCAGGCTCTGAGCTGTCAGCACAGAGCCGGACACGGGGCTGGAACCCACAAACCGCGAGATCGTGACCTGAGCCGAAGAAGTCGGAAGCTTAACTGACTGAGCCACCCAGGTGCCCCAATGGAGCAAATATTTATAATCCCCACCCCCAGTCACCGGCTGTTTCAACTGGTATAATTTATTGTTTACAGAGTAGCTCTTATGTTGTTGTAATTTGTTTATTTTTGCTCTGCTCTCCTTTGAAGTTTAAAAGCAGACAAGAAAACACCACGGGGTGAATGTGGCCGTTGTGGTTGGAGATGGACTCCCATGATTCAGGCACTCTGGGGTGTTTCTTTGTGAAGGTCATTCCCTTCCTCTGTGCTAAGCACAGAATGAAATACTCCTCACTTTCAAGATTAATCCAGTGGCCGGCATTCCAGGAAGAATAGTGGGGCTATTTGTCAACTAGCTTTAAATATTTTATGGCGAATACTCTACTGTACCCTGGAAATTGGTCTTTTCGCTATCAATTTCCCAACATCGATATACTCTTTGTTGTAGTGAGAAATATTTCCCTTTGTAGTTTAAGCTGTGTTTCTACCACAAAGATTCCTAGTCCTGTTAAAGGGAAACACTGGCTCTTCGGGGGTAACATCGGGCGTAACTAAAGGCAGAAGCTGAGAAACCTTCCCTATTCTCAGAAGAGGTGTGCAGGCGGCCAGGGGCGGGGTTACCCTGCAGACAGCTCAGAGGCTGCAGGTAGCAGCCCGGCCTCTGAACAAAAGGAGTCCACACCTGGGGTGCAGACAAAGGAAGGCCGCCTCAGCTACCCAATTCCCAGTTCACATCGCTTGCTGCTTGGGGACCCCTAGTGGCGACACACAAGCCACAAGCACAGGTGTTCCTGGCTCTCCACTGAAGTGGAGAGGGCTCCTGGAGTATGGCCCTGAGTTTCCTATTTGGCCACTTAACTTGAGGGGATCAGATGTGTGGTGCACACACGCGCACACACACACACACACACACACACACACACACACTGCGTCGTGCTATCAGCTACAACCTCTCGGACTTGAAAGATGGAGACAGAGAAACAGGAGCTTTTCTTTCTGAAGGGAAAAATCAGTTTAGAAACTCACGGACTACGTTTTCTTCTGCATGTTGGATCCTCTGGCTTTGTTCTCTGACATTTGCGATTGCAAAAATCTTTTCTGCCTTCAATGTCATAAGAGAAATCTAGGATAAACTAAAGTGAAGAGTGCCCCAAGTCTCCTCCGGGCGAAAGTGTGCAGTGAACTTGTTTCTCACGTCATCTGGGAGTGTCTGTGGCTTTATGCTTTTACTGTCAACACTTGCTTTCAGAAAAGTATCCAATGCATTTATTCCCTGCTAACTGTCCATGCATTTATGCATTCATTGATTCGTTCAGTAATGTTTCTTGAGCACTCAGTATGTGTCAGGGAGTCTACTAGGCCCTGGGAAGAAACCTGCATCCTTGCCCTGGGCTATCCTATAGTAGGATCCCCTCCACCTCTTCCTGGGCGTTTCTATTTCTACTGGGACAACATTTCAAGCTATAGAAATGATCTCTAATTGGGAAGTATGGGTATTATCCATGCGGGCATCCACTTTCCTTTTAGCAGATTAAAAAAAATAAAATAAAACCTCCAAACCCAAGCCTCAAAGTCAACTAGATAACTGGCATATTTTCATCCACGGGGTTAGCTTGTCGGCTCAGAGAACCAAGCAGATATTCTGAATGTTCTGTGCCTTCACCCTCACCCCCACCCCCCCTCCCCCCGCCGCCAGAAAAAGTTCTGAATCAATGTTTTCATTTCTTTCCCTGTGGCAGTTATAGATTTGATAACAAAGCAGAAAAATCTCTTTAATTTTCTTAAGGAGGGAGAGTAAGTGGGCATTGGAGGAAAGCTAAAAGACACTATATCTGGGTCAGTCTTCCGGCGTTAGGAAACACATTTTAGCCTTTTGCAAATATTCCACATTGGTTTATAAAATGAGGCGTGAAGAAGTGATTCTGGAAAAGTACCGTGCGTATCTACGGAGTCAGACAGACCCCATTCCATCCTAGTTCCTCACTTATTAGCTCTGTGATCTTGAGCCCGCTACTGAATCTTAGTTTCCCGATCTCTGAGATAGGGTAATAATACCCCAGAGAATTTGTGCGGGCCAAATGAAATAATAGGTGTAATAGAGCGTCTGCTGTATAGAAGCCCAGTTAGGAGTTCTGAGCACAACATGCTGTGCTTACACCTACTATTCCAGAGCAGGCTGGGAGAATAATGATCTGATGCAAAAGTAACTTCCATCTCTACCTACCACTCCTGTGTTACATCACTTGTGTGAGTGTATATGAAGACAGAGAGGCCTGGGCTTTGGAGATAAATCCAGCTCAAATCCTGATTCTGCCACACACCGCTGGTGAGGTTGGACAGGGAACTTGGTTTTTCCTCTTTCTTAGTCTACTTATCTGTTAAAATGGAGATGATAGTGCCTCTTTTTTTTTTTTTTTTTTTTGAGAGAGAGCACATGTGAAAGCAACTGGGAGGGGGGCAGAGAATGAGGGGGACAGAGGATCCCAAGCAGGCTCTGCGCTGACAGCAGTGAGCCCGATGTGGGCCTCAAACTCACGAACCGTGAGATCATGACCCGAGCCTAAGTCAGATGCTCAACCGACTGAGCCACCCAGGCACCCCAGTAATGCCTCATCTTTAGATAAAGGACAGTGTCTGAGCGTAGTAAATAATATTAATGTGCAACACATACTTTTTAACTATAGCAGTTCCTGAGGAATGAGTGGATGTTGCTAGGGAAGAATGTTTCAGAACCCCCAGGGAGTAGAGCGTGGCCTATAAGAAAGTACATTCAGGTCCTCTCTCTCTTTCTCACTCCCTCTCACCCCCCCCCCCATACATACACATATATGCACACGTACCACACACATACACACACCCCACACAAAACGGTAATGTCTCCCGTGGGGGCATTTCCCCACCAGCATCTTTGGATAAGAATCCTGATGGAATATGAAAGTATGGTACAGTGAGAGACAGGCAGGTTACTTCATCTGTCTGCCACATCTGGCCCCTGTGTGATAAAGGGAAGAAAACCAACATTTGATGATTTGCTAATACTGCCATTACCTTACCCCTCTCCGCATGTTCCCTACCGCGAGCGATACAGAAAAATCACCTGCCACATAATAACCACTTACCACGTGCCAGGACCATGCTCAGCACTCTGTATGCCTTATCATCTATTCACAACCAGCCTGAAGTGGGAATCACGGTCTCCGTTTTCCTTTGGGGAAACTGAGGCCAAAAATCTCGTGTTACATCTTAATCAAAATGTGCCATAACCCTGGTGGTAGGTATTATCATTCCCCCTTTAGTGAAGAAAACCAAAATGAGAGAGGGTAAATAATCTATCAAGGAGACAGGCATTAATTTGAACCCAGCTTTGGCTGATACTTTTCAGAACATGCCAAAACAAAATTACCCAGTAGTTTGAGTTTGAAGTTACTTTTTGCTTTTTCAGTAAATACTTTCCTGTTTGAGCCTTCACTTGGGAGAGAAATGAAGTCTTTTAAGATACATCTTCTTTGCTTTAAACATTCATGGTTTTCTATTTGAACCCGGAAGGACATTGTCATTTTCCTTGCCTAAAACAAATCTTGGGGCAAGCCAGACTCTGGAGGCTTTGCAGGACTTGTGTTCTGACCCTGGGCAGTGACAGGCATAGTGTTAGGGAGAATAAGAGGGTGTTTGCCCAAGGAAACCAAGAATGTTCCCTGATCAAAAACTCCGTTCCCAGGGGCGCCTGGGTGGCTCAGTCGGTTAAGCATCCAACCCTTGATTTCTAAGCGTCTGACTCTTGTATTCAGCTCATTCGAGCCCCACATCAGGCTCCGCACTGACAGTGCAGAGCTTGCTTGGGATTCCTTCCCCCTCTCTCAAAAATAAATAAATAAACTTTAGAACAAACAAACAAACAAAAACTCCCTCCTATCCAGCTTCCAGATGCTGGAAGTTCCAAAATTAGAACTTTCACTTCTTTGATTTAAACAGTGCTATGGACACATGTTCTAATCGATCAATTTTGAGGGGACCTAAGACATTCAACTAAATAATTATTTTCACCTGAATAAGTTTCCTGATTCCCAAAAGCTGATTTTAAAACCAAGGGAAAAACCAACACAAAGGACAGTGGTATGCAACCTTGAATATTTTTACAGGCTACCTGGGGGTCTTATAAAATACAGATTCATGGGGCCCCTGGGTGGCTCAGTCAGTCAAGCATCCAACTCTTGGTTTTGGCTCAGGTCACGATCCCAGGATAGTGGGACTGAGTGCCACCTCGGGCTCCGTGCTGAGTGTGGAGAGTGCTTAAGATTCTCTCTCTCTCTCTCTCTCTCTCTCTCTCTCTCTCTCCCTCCCCCACTGCCCCTCTCCCTAGTCGTGCTCTCTCTCCCTAAAATATAAGTACATACATACATAAATATATAAATAAATACAGAAATAAATTTAAAAACCAGATTCAGATTCAGCAGGTGTGGGACAGGCCCCAAATCCTGCATTTCTAACAAGCTCCCAGGTGATGTGGGTGATACGTCACCACGCTTTGAGTAACAAATCGCCTAGGGCATGGCTCACAACTCTGGGTGCACAGCAGAACCACCCAGAAGGCTTTTTAGAAATCCCAGTGCCTAGAATGCACCACAGAACAAGCCAATCAGAATCCCTGTGGGTAGGAAACAAACATCAGTGTTTTATTTTATTTGTTTATTTTTAAGTTTATTTATTTTGAGAGAGAGAGAGGGAGGGAGAGAGAGAATCCCAAGCAGGCTCCCCACTGTCAGCACAGAGCCTGACGTGGGACTCGAACCCACGAGCCTTGAGATCATGACCTGAACTGAAACCAAGGGTTGGGGGTTTAACCGACTGAGCCACCCAGGCGCCCCCGCAAACATTAGTATTTTTGAAAGTTCCAGGTGGTTTCAATGTGCTGCTAAAGTTTGGAATCACCGATAGGAAAGATAGGATTATAATGTCAAAAGGGTCCATGGGGACCAGCAAGGGTTAATGTCGCTCCACGATTTTGCTGGGACTGTCTCTGGTGGCAAGGAAAAGAGAATCAAATTCTTGTCAAGATCTTTCATAAGATCATGTAACCATAGCCCTCTTGATGTGAGAAAATAGAATAAAATCTAACATTAGCACAAAAATTTCTTAATCAACATGGGGCGAATCGTCTTTCAATTTTGTCCGCATTATGATTTTAAAAATACATTTCGCGATGAATAAGCATAAACACTAGGCACTTACTTTAGGGCCACTCCCTCTAGAGCAGCCAGCTGTCAGTGAGGCAGATGTTTGCCAGCAAATCCACTCTATCATTTCTCAATCAGAAAGAAGATTAGAAATGGGATTTTCAGCTCAGATGGGGTTGAAGGGTGATATTTATGCCAGAGAAATACTTCACGCCACAGCTAAAAAAATTGCTTTGGGGAAAAAAAAAACCCTCCACTTCTTATGTGTTATGAATATATGAAAGTGAAACCTTCATCTTGGACAGGAAGAGGCGGTATCATAGGTGATCATAGGTGAATGCATTTGCTTCCTACTTCCATTGATGCCAGATGCAGAGAGACAAAAAGTATCTTAGCTGGTTCCCTGTATCCGAAGATTTTATTCTCCTCTGGATACCCTCCCAGTCCTCAAGTTGAAACTGAAAAGGTGGCACGTTAAATAAACCAAAATGGTTATATTGGTTAATTCAGGCATGATGATTCATCTTACGTGTCAACTTGATTGGGCCATGGAGTGCCCAGGTATCTGATCAAAGAGTAGGCTGGTGTTTCTGTGAGGGTGTTTTTGGGTGAGGGTAACATTTAAACCGGTAGACTGAGGAGAGCAGATCGCCCTCCCTAATGTGGGTGGGCTCCATCCAATCAGTTGACTGACTAGAACTAAAAGGCAGACCCCCCCTCCATTGAGTAAGAGAGAGCTCTTTCTGACAACTTTCAGACTACACCACCAGTTCTTTTGTTGATTTTGAACTTGAACTGAAGCACTGGCTCATCACGGGTCTCAAGTCTATTGGCCTCTGGATGGCAAATAAACCATTAGCTCTCCTAGGTCTCCAGCTTGCTGATGCACGATGCAGATCTGGGACTTATCAGCCCCTATAACCATGTGCCTCCATATATAAAAGAACTGTCATGAGCCAATATATATTGGCATGAGCGTCCATATATATATATATATACACACACCTATATATACACACATATATCCTATTGGTTCTGTTTCTCTGGAGAAACCCGACTAATAATTCATAAAGGTAATTTTTGGCACCTTTGGTATCCCTCCACACTTTCTAATTTTTCTATAATGGGCATATATAATCATTGATTTTTAAATTATGCATTGTTAAACAAGCAACAGGAAAGCTCATATGCCCTCTTACATCACAAATGTCTGTACTTCAGATAAATGTTGCTTCTTAAACTTCAGAACCTTATAAACATTACCTGGAGACCTGTTAAGACTGGATCCCACCCTCAGAGATTCTGATTCAGGAGGTCTGGGGGTGGGAGCTAAGTGTCTGTGTCTTTCCCAAGCTCCCGGGTGTTACTACTCCGTGAACCCTGCTTTGAGTAGCAAGGTCTATGATAATCGTAAGAGATCACAGTCCCTTACTAAGCAACTGTCTTTTAATGTCTTCCTGTGTTTACTCCACCAATTCAGCCCGTTTAAAAATTCTGTTGTTTTGCAATTGTCTTTCCACCTGGCTTTCTCATGGCATGAGAAGATTCTGGAGGGCAACAATGGTGTTTTGCCATTTTTGCATCTCCCTTCCCAAACCCAAGAATCTTTCCTGTAATAGAATTTTAAAAACGTTTGTAGAATCAACCGAGTGTTTATCTTTGTTCTGGTTTCCCAAGCCATCTAAAGGCAGCAGGCTGTCCTGATTTTCCACACAAAAGGGCAGAAGCCGAATTAACACAATAGGATGCTGTCTGATATTGTCTTCTCCCCGTCCAAGGAATTTAATTTTCTCTAAGCCTACTTCCAATTCTCTCTGGGACAGTTATATTGAGAACGTTAATGCTTCGTACCCTCTTGTGACATCAAGGCCTTTCCTACTGAACGTTAATGATCTTGGGGGACGCTGAGTTTGCTCAATTTGTATGTCTAGACATGTGAGCCCATGGAATTGTGTAGACGAAATGTTTCAATGTTGAAATGCCTTTCTCAGTTTTGATCCAAATGTGTGATATTAGATAAAAAATATCCTAGAGTTATACACAGGTAATATTGACTGAACTTGACAAGTAGTTGAGTATGATGATGTGGCAAATCTTAGGGAAAAGTCTGAGCAGTATTACAACTTTCTACATTTTCATTTGGATTTGAGTCTTCATGTCCCCATCCTGGTACACTCTGTGTGTCAGACCATAATGACTAGCTTTCGTTTCTTAATGCTGGTTGCCGTCTTCTTTCATTATTGTTAGACCACTATCGGGTTCATGCAGCACTTTTAAGGCATTCAGAGTGGAAATCTTTTGCCACCGCTCACCTTCCTCTGCCCTCCCACTTTTCAAACTGTATCATTACCTTCTCTTTTGCAGAGCTTCCTGTCACAGCCTCATAATAGAAGTTCAGCTTGTTTGCATATGCATTTGCATGTCTTCATTAAGAGGAAGACGGCAACATGATTAATGAGTGTTATTTCTCATTTCGCAAAAGGAATATGTCTATATTTTATAGTCAAAGCACTGAAAGAAATAGTCCTAAGTTAGCTCAATATCAAATCATTTACTGCCTGTATGTTACTTAAAATGTTTTTTTCTTAGAAGGTAAGTACTCACGCTAACTGTAGGCATGTTGGAAGTAAAAGAGAGGTAAGTAAAATAAAAACCGTCCATATTCCCACTAGCATGCAGAAATACATTAATGCTGTAGTTGTGTTTGTCTCCCTGTGGGGATTAACACTTTTGTAGTCTGCTTTTTGCATTTTATGTTATGTAGGAATATGAACATACACGTGGAAAAAAAACTCGTTAGGATCTGCATCAAAAGTGCAGAACGTTAATTGTTAACCAATTTGACAATAAATTATATTTTTTAAAAAGTGCCTATCTTTGTGTATTGAAATTACTATGAGCAGTTTAATTTTTCTATATTGTGTAATTTTTTTTTTAAATTTTTTTTTCAACGTTTATTTATTTTTGGGACAGAGAGAGACAGAGCATGAACGGGGGAGGGGCAGAGAGAGAGGGAGACACAGAATCAGAAACAGGCTCCAGGCTCTGAGTCATCAGCCCAGAGCCTGACGCGGGGCTCGAACTCACGGACCGCGAGATCGTGACCTGGCTGAAGTCGGACGCTTAACCGACTGCGCCACCCAGGCGCCCCTATATTGTGTAATTTTTTTTAATGATGGTATTTTATTTTTATAATTGGAGACAAGAGAGCTACCTTCATTTTGGAATGAAGTCGTATTAAAAGTTTTCCATGTCATTACATATTCCTAATGTGGTTTTTCATGGCTATCTAAAATTCCATTGTACGAATCTACAATAATTTAATTCTCATTATTCTTCTATTGATTGAAATTTAAATTGTTCCACCGATTCTGCTTTTTTGATTTATGCAGGGATAAAAATCCTTGCACATCAATCTACGGGTGCCTTTCTGTTTATTTTCTTAGGCTTCATTGCTCTAAGTTGAACATGGCAACGGTAGGGCCACCAGCTGTACAACTCTAGAAAGCCCCAGACGCAGTGTGTTCTACATAAATGGTACAAATTCAAAATACAATTCGAGAGGTGTCTGCTGGGGTAAGTCAACAGCTGAACACGGTCAAAGGCTATGAAAATGTTTAAAGGCCTTGATACAATTTGCCAAATGGCCTTCTGGAAAAATCGTCTCAATTTATACGCATTCCAAGACTTGCCCCACATGTACCAGAATTAAGAATTCGAGATATTTTTAAACTCAGATTGGTGAGGAAAAAATGCTCATCGCTGTTTTCGTTTGTATCTGTTTGATTCATAGTGAGGTTTAAATTTTTACTTGAGTCTATTTATATTTCTTCTTTTGCAGATTGCCTATTCACATCCTTTGCCAAAATGCTAATGAGAACCGAGTCCCAAGAGCTGCACCAAGAGTTCTAGGTGCGTGTTCTTCCTTATTTTCCCCAATTACACTATAGCAGTCACTTTTAGAGTCTCTTACTGCAAATTCGAACTCTAAGGGATCTAGGGAAGTTGAGGGACTTGCCCAAGGTCCCACAGAATGGAGAGAAGTTATATATATAATTTATCACCAAGTTAGCTAACATACAGCGTATGTGGTGTGCTCTTGGTTTTGGGGGTAGATTCCCATGATTCATCGCTTACGTATAACACCCAGTGCTCATCCCAGCAAGTGCCCCCCTCCGTGCCCATCACCCATTTTCCCCACCCCCTCTGCCCCATCCCCACTCCCTTCCACCCTCAGCTTGTTCTCTGTATTTAAAAGACCCTTATGGTTTGCTTCCTTCTCTGTTTGTAACTATATAGAGAGATTTAAGTAGAAGTTTGTGATTTTCTTTGCTCACAATTCTTTCTTGTACTTTGGACCTTCCTTCTGTATTATTTTTCTTCTTCCTAAAGCATATGCTTTTAAAGTGTCTTCACGAGGATTTCTTAGTAGTAATCCCTCTCAATTTTTGCCTATAAATGTCTTCATTTTGTCTTTTCTTTTGAATAAAAATTTAGCTTGGTATAGAATACAAGCTGACAGTTAATTTCCTTCAGCACTTTGAACATATTATTTCACTGTGTTCTGACACGTTTTCTCGACAAAAAGAAGTCCACCATCAATCTAATTATTATCTCTTTTTTGGCTATATTCTCTTTTTTACTGCTTTTAAGAGGTCTGTTTGGAGGTTTTGAAGTTTTTCTACAGTGTGCCTAGCTGTGACATATCCTGTTCAAGATCATTGGCCTCATGAATCCGAGGAGCTATATCTTTTTTCATTTCTGGAAACTAGCTGTTAACTCTTTGAATATTACCTGTTCAAAAACATCAGTGATTTAGACATATGTCAAACCTCCCCATTCAATGCTTCTTAACCTTCCTCTCATATTTCTCATTTATTTGTTTCCCTGTGCTCTCTTGTGGATAATTTATCTTCCCCTTCATTAATTTTCTCTTGTGCTGGTTATCCATCAACTAAAGTATCAATTTATCTAATCTGCTGTTTATCAACTGCATTGAACATATAACTTGGATTTTTTAATTTTTCATTTTTCTAATTTCATTTCATTATTTTTCAAGCCTACCAGGTTGTTTCTCATAGCCTCTTGTTCCTTTAACATACTTTTGATACCCCCCCCCCACATTCTTTACTCGTTGTGCTGGAAATTTTCCTCCTGCCTTTTCTAAATCCACTCTTCACCTTACTCTACCCTGCTCTGTGCCCTGAGAGGCTGACCAGCTGGATGGCACGGATGGGTTCCCTTGTCCAGAGAGGTTCCTGCTTCCTCCTCAGTACTCGCAGACCTCTGCTTGCTATTGGTGCAGTGTTCAGACCCAAAAGAGTTTCCCTGCTTCTCCCAAGGGGCAGATGGCTTTTGTTTCTACTTTTGCTTCCCTCGGAAACAGTAAATCGTTGCCTGAATACGGATATGAGGACAAAGATGTGCTGTCCTCCCTCCAAACGCACATGGCTTTGCTTCCACCCTTCCTCAGGGCACTGAAGGCCAAAGAGTTTGCTGCTTCTTCCCCAACAGCTTTAGAATCCTGCTTCTAAGCAGGCACAGCAGCGACACCTCCTTCCATATCCCGCGCCACCAAAAGGGGCTCTCTCCAGCCTTTTGACTTAACACCAGTCTTTCTCAAGAGCACCCAGTGGAGACCATGGAGAGGAGCTTGAGGGTGGGTAAAACCCCCCCCTTGTGTCTGGGTATGTGGGGCCTCCAGTTACTGTAAACGGATACACTGGCATATACTCAGCCTTTAGAAATTCTTTTTTTTCTTTTAAATATCTCCCCCCACCCCCCACCCCGCCCCAAGTCTATGGCAGCCACCTCTTCCTCCCAGACACTGTCAAAGGCAAAACAATTCATGCATCCTGACTCTCCTTGGGGTGGAGGGGATTTTTACCCTTTGAAATTCAGCTTCCTGCTTGCCATATGTGGCCTCAGCTCTCTGATGAGTTCAGGAGAGTTGGGATTTTGTACATTGTTCAGCATTTTCTTATCAAGATGGCAGTGACCTTCTCCTGCAGCTTTCTGTATCCCAAGCAAGAGCGGGATTCCCAGTATTATCATTAGCAGCACCACCTTGCACTTCACAAACACTCAGGGTTTCGGGGTAAGTTACAGCTCAAGATAAGGCCAGAGCTCAAAGCCGAAAGCCCTTGGCAGACACCTACAGGCCAATGCCAGCGACAGGGCTCACTGCCTCTCCGGGTTCCTGCTCTCTTATTTTGCTGCCCTGAGAGAATTTCTCTTATTTTCCTGAAGTTCAGGCATGCATTTAAAAAGATGTTTTTTTTCTTTAAAAAAAAAAAAAAAACTATCTTATCCAGCATTTTTTAGGCCATAACAGAAAACGTCTTCGACAGCCGGTGAGTCCTATAGCCAGCAACAAACGTTGGAAAAAAAAATGTTTTATAATGTTAAAATTTTAATTATTTACTTTTTTACTTATTAACATTAATGATTCTTGAAATTGTTGATGAGACGGCTGCAGAAGTAAAAAAAAAAAAGCAATGGTTAATGTGAAATTAATATTTAAAAAATGAAATCCATTACTGTAAAAGATTGACTTTACTAAGCTTTTCTTAAATGCTCTTAAATACTCTAAAAGTTCAATTTATCTGGAGGGTGTTAACATGAATAATTTAAAATTCATTTTCCAACTGCAAGAGAAATAAAATTGATTTTGAGAGTTTTGCTGAGTCCAAAAGCTTAGTTATTTTTAACAAATTTTTTTGACAAAGGATGAATGGATGGTTACATGATGACAACTAGATGGATAGACTGATAAACAGATCGTTGTTATAGTATACGAATGTGAACTTTAGACACTGATCGTATCGTAACCAAAGGTGAGCCTGAATTTAGAGGTCAGAGGATTCCTGAGCCAGAACGTTGATCAATTAGATGTGACACATCAACTAACAGAAATCAGCCAAGTGCCTACAGCACTTATGCTACTAAGCCAGCAGTGAGCCTGGATCCTGGAGAGAAGGTGATGCTAAGATTTAATGATTTACATTAACATGTTTCACGAAAGGACTGAATATTACAGGAATTCCCCAAATAAGAAAACCTGGGTACTTTTGAGTTCCACTCAGGAGGCACAATTATCCACACATGTTAACCTGCTCCAGAAGACCCTACATCAGGTTTGGCTGATCTGCCTGACTAGATGGCTGTCTCCTTCCTTCTTCACCATTCCATGATTCTTCCCCTATGCACACCAAGTACTGAGGTGAAGGGGACCACCTTTTCAGATAGAACTGATTATTCTTTACAGTCAAAGATATAGGCATTGGGGGCTTCCCGCTAAGCCACCTGAGTTCCATTTGAAGGAACTATATGCGAGGGTATGCTTGGAAACTTCAGTTTATAACTACCTCCTTCCTTAAAAATGATGGATTTGAGAGTCTATTTTTGGCAGTTGCCTACCCCCCTGTCTGGCAGGCCAAATAAAGTCTCCCAAAAAGATGTCCTCTCTTCCTAACCTCCAACACCTGTGAATATGTTAGTTTACATAGCAAAAGGGATTTTGTGGGTGTGATTAAAGTTATAAGTCTTGAGATGGGAAGATTATCCGTGATTATCTGAATGTGTCCAATCTAATCAAGTGAATACTGAAAAAGAAAGAACCTTTCCTAGCGGTGCTGAGAGAAAGCCAATGGAAGAAGAGGCAGGAGAGATTCAAAACAAGGTAGGGACTTGACCCGCTGTTGCTAATTTTGAAGATGAAAGAAGCCGCGAGGAAGCAAATGCAGAGGCCTCTAGAAGCTGAGAGAGACCATGACCAACAGCCAGCAAGGAAATGAGGACTTTTGTCCTGTAACCACACGGGACCGAATGTTGCTAACACCGGCATGAGCAAGGAAACAGATTCCGACCTTGATCCTTGAGAAAGAACGCAGCCCTGTAGACACCTTGATTTTAAGCTGCTGAGACCATATCAGACTCATCAACTGAAGTATGTAATGGTATATTTGTGTTGCTTAAAGCCATTAGATCTATGGCAATTTGTTACAGTGACACTAGAAAACTAACACATCCTAGGGCGCCTGGGTGGCGCAGTCGGTTAAGCGTCCGACTTCGGCCAGGTCACGATCTCGCGGTCCGTGAGTTCGAGCCCCGCGTCGGGCTCTGGGCTGATGGCTCGGAGCCTGGAGCCTGTTTCCGATTCTGTGTCTCCCTCTCTCTCTGCCCCTCCCCCGTTCATGCTCTGTCTCTCTGTCCCCAAAATAAATAAACGTTGAAAAAAAAATTAAAAAAAAAAAAAGAAGAAAACTAACACATCCTTCCGTTTTCATGTCTCTCATTGCCTACTGCACGCTTCATTCAGTATTGACTCCACTTCGGCATTCTTGTGCCTTCATGGGTTCTTGTGCTGGTCTAGGAAGCCATACCACAGAGGTGAGCACAGGGCTAATTAAGAGGGCCCATCCAAGTCCCTTAAAAGTTCCATCTGGGGTGGACAGGGATGTTAAGAGAAAGGGTATGTTTCTTCACTTGAGATGACAAACCAAAATGGGGGACATGTAAACCTGGAGATCCTCTGTGTGGAAAGAACTTGCTTGAAAAGAAGGATACCTCAGAAGAAAAAAAGAAAAAAGGAAAGGAAAGAGATTCTAAAGGCATAGTTCAAGCGTCCAGAACCAGCTATAACTGAAACAAAGAACCTCTAGACTTTTTAGTTACCTAACTTAAAAGACATAAACAAAGACAACCTTTTGTTTAAGTTTGGTTTTGTGCCCAGCCGCTACAAGAGGCTTGGCTGATAAAATATCAGTTTCCCTGGGTTGCAAAGGATACTTGTTGAGCTGATCATGATGGCCTTAGGCACAATGCCTGGAAAATAATAGGCCTCAAATATCAGTTTTATTTATCTTTTGGTCCCTCCAGAGGAAAACCTCACATTCTAGATGAATCCTCCTGTCTCCAATCTCAAACTCTGAGGATTCGGAAAGGAGACATGTATCCATGGAAAACCCTACATAGGATGACAATGTTGATTAATGTGCTCATGAGTTACCTTTCTCATTAAAACTATCAGGAATTGAGGGGGGCCTGGGTATCTCAGTTGGTTAAGTGTCTGACTCTTGGTTTCAGCTCATGGTTAATGAGACTGAGCCCTGGGATTCTCTGTCTCCTCCCTCTCTCTCTGCCCCTCTCCCACTTGTGCGTGTATGCGCTTTTTCTCTGTCTCTCAAAATAAATAAACATTAAAAAAAAAGAAACCTATTAGGAATTGAAACTGGAGAGACACTCTAGCTCCTAAGAGTTCATAATGAATTTCAGGTCCTGTGATATAAATTTAGAGAAAATATTTTGCACTGGGCATCCTTTTACAGGTACATCTTAAATTTCAGATAATTATCATTCCCTTTATTCATAAGACAGGGCCTTGATCATGAATCTGTACCTGATAATGTATTTTTTTTTTAATTTTATATTTGAGAGAGACAGACAGACAGAGCATGAGCACGAGCAGGGGAGGGCCAGAGAGAGAGGGAGACACAGAATCTGAAGCAGGCTCCAGGCTCCGAGCTGTCAGCACAGAGCCCGACGTGGGGCTCGAACCCACAAGCAGTGAGATTATGACCTGAGCAGAAGTCAGCCGCTCAACCAACTGAGCCACCCGGGCGCCCCTGTATCTGTACCTTAAAAAAAAAAAACCAACAACCTTGTAACTCCTACTGGAAAACAACTGATACAAGTTTGCTTTTCTGCACTGTTTTTCAGAACATATTTGTTTTCCTGTCACACAATCTGTCATACTATGGACACAGGACACCATGGCCATGTGAGAGAAAGAACCATATTTTTATTTTCCAAATCAAAGGATGGCCATCTTTTTTTTTTTTTTTTTGATGTTTATTTTTGAAGGAGAGAGAGGCAGAGAATGAGTGGGGGAGGGGCAGAGAGAGAGGGAGACACAGAATCGGAAGCAGGCTTCAGTCCCTGAGCTGTTAGCACAGAGCCCGATGCGGGGCTCGAACCCACGAACTGTGAGATCATGACCTGCGCCGAAGTCGGCTGCTTAACGGACTGAGCCACCCAGGCACCCCAAAGGATGACCATCTTTAAAATAGCAATATTGAGTGGCACCTGGGTGGCTCAGTCGGTTGAGCGTCTGACTTCGGCTCAGGTCACAATCTCACGGTCCGTGAGTTCGAGCCCTGCGTCGGGCTCTGGGCTGATGGCTCAGAGCCTGGAGCCTGCTTCCGATTTTGTGTCTCCCTCTCTCTCTGCCCCTCCCCCGATCATGCTCTGTCTCTCTCTGTCTCAAAAATAAATAAAAACATCAAAAAAAAATTTTAAATAGCAATATTGACATTTGAACTTGCTACTGGCCTCCTCCTTTTCGGCATGTAGTTTCTATGGAAAAATAAAAATGTATTATTTGGAGACACATTGATCATTTTCTTAATTATGTCTCATGGCTGGATTTGGCTGTAACAAGTTCTATGCTCCGAATTGTTTGTCTCTTGGCAAATACTTAGTTTGTGGAATTTGATTAAATAGCATCCCAGAAGGTTTTAGAGCTTGTCTTCTTTGCCCACAAGTGAAAGAAATATTACAAGTCTCTGACCTTACACTCCATACACAGAAGACCCTTGATAAAAACCTCAGGGCTGAACTGAGGAGGATTCTGGGCAAATTCCATTCCCTCTGGGATTCCCCACCCTCTTTGCTTATTCATGACCTGGTGCTTTTTCTTCAGGCAAGCTCAGCCTGAGGGCTCTGAGCTGGCTAATGCTGTATGTTATTCCATTATGCATGTATTATGTTGGATGATCTCCCCACAGAATAACCAAGCTCAATTAACAGGTTGTTCTTCTTACAGATCTGTGAAATCCCCTGGGTGCTCCTAAGGGCTTTTTAGTTGCCAGGAGTGTGGCAGAAAGAATGTAGTGGGAAGCTTGCGAGGTGGTGTCAGTCCGTTACTTCATGTGAAGAAGCAACGCATATATAAGTAGTAGCAGGACTCTGCAATCACGAGTCAAAATTGGGAACCAAATCGACAGTTCATTGTGTTCAGCACCATTTATCTTTTTTTTTTAAATTTTTTTTAACATTTATTTATTTTTGAGACACAGAGAGACAGAGGATGAACGGGGGAGGGTCAGAGAGAGAGGGAGACACAGAATCTGAAGCAGGCTCCAGGCTCTGAGCCATCAGCCCAGAGCCCGACGCGTGGCTCGAACTCACGGACTGCGAGATCATGACCTGAGCCGAAGTCGGATGCTCAACCCACTGAGCCACCCAGGCGCCCCATCAGCACCTTTTATCTTGATCGACAAACCTCATAAACAGTCATTTTGGAAAAGAGAAATGTGGGTTTGTATCCATTAGAGAAATGGACCAGCTGAGTCACAGAGCAGTGCAAGTTGTTTTTGCTTGAGGGTAGATATTACAGAAAGTCAGTCAGACGCATTCTATGAAGCTGGGAAACAAAAGTACTAAAAGATACACATTTGTCATGAATGATGGTCTTTCTTCAAAATATTCACTAAATATACAAAGCCATTATAAAGCGGGGCTAGGCAGACATTCCTTCAATGAGCCATCAGATGAATAATTGGAGAAAATATGAACAATGCATGGTGGAGGGGGACTAATATTTATAACATCCAAAATTAATTAAAGGAAGGGCAAGTCTCTGGGATCCAATAGAACAAATGTTTTATAAGGGATAGATATCTGAAGGGAGGTGTGATGCTTAATTTTGTGTGTCAATTTGAGTGAGCTCTGGGGTGTGCAGATTAAACGTTGTTCCTGGGTGTCTCTGTCAGGGTGCTTCTGATGAGATTAGCATTTGATCTGGAGAATCCAGTAAAGAAGACTGCCCTCCTCAGTGTGATTGGGCGTCATCCAAACCACTGAGGGCCTGAACAGAACAAAAGGGGGAGGCAGAAGAAACTTGCCCCTTTTTACACATCTCACTGCTGAACCAGAGAATCTCACCTTCTTCTGCCCTTGGACTGGGATGTGCACCATCACCTTCCCTGGTTTTCAGGCCTTTGGACTCAGGCTGAATTCCACCACCAGCTTTCTTGGATCTCCAACCTACAGACAGCAGATCATGGAACTTCTCAGCCTCCATAACTGCATAGGCTGATTCTTCCTAACAAATCTCTATATAGATCCTATTGGTTTTTCTTTCTCTGAAGAACCCTGACTAATACAGAAGGCATATTAAAATCTTGTTTGAGGATTCCCTGTTCCCTAGAGTTGCTCTGGTAATGAAGATTGGAAAGACATGTGTCAAGATATTGAAATAAGAGAAGAGTTTCATTAGATCAGCAGCAATCAATTGCCAAACATAAAGTGGCCGAGAAAGCACCACATGACCAAGGTCCAAGAGCTCAGAGAAGCCCCCCTACTCCATAAGCTTCCTTGCGGTACAACTACAGAGAACGGGCTTCAGCTGGAAGTCTGGAAGTGCCAGATTAATCAAGGTCAAATACAAGGATCAAAAGGACACAATTCTTATCCCTGCCAGACAACTATGAAATAAGGACAAGGCGAGCTATAAACACAGCAAGCGTGCAAGCAGCATCAGAGGGAAGGGAGGAGCTTTTCGGGATCAAATGTGTCAAGCAGGCCCTGAGGAAAAGAAACAGCGCTGCAAATAAGCACAGCCCCTTAAAGGACACAAAACCAAAGGAGAAAAGGCAGAAAAAGCCCGTGGTCATGTGCTAGTCTTAGTTACTTTTCAATACACTGTCAGCTACTTAATATTCTCTTCCTTCTTTTTAAGTGAAAGATAGTATAACAATAAAACAGTTGTGTGTATTTTTTCAATATACAGAAAATCATTGTATTTAGACATTTTTATAAAAACAGAAATCACTAATGAAGCGTTGCTTAAAATAACAATTACAAACACCATTTTCGAGAGGTATGCAAATGAAATTGTGAAACTCTGAGTGACAAAGTACCCTGTACATGAATAATTTACAAGAGGTAATTTGATAAGATGATACATTTGCAGGGACTGAACGGTGGAATGCTCTTTCCAGATTCTTCTATAATTGTAACACGAGTGCAGTGCTTTTACCATAGCACAACCATGTATTTTGACTTAAGTACCTTTAAAATACAACAGTGCTGGGGCGCCTGGGTGGCGCAGTCGGTTAAGCGTCCGACTTCAGCCAGGTCACGATCTCGCGGTCCATGAGTTCGAGCCCCGCGTCAGGCTCTGGGCTGATGGCTCAGAGCCTGGAGCCTGTTTCTGACTCTGTGTCTCCCTCTCTCTCTGCCCCTCCCCCATTCATGCTCTGTCTCTCTCTGTCCCAAAAATAAATAAACGTTGAAAAAAAAAATTAAAAAAAAAAATACAACAGTGCTGAACATACAATGCAGAGACCACCTAGACTAGGTATTAAAGAAAGAAAACAAGAAGTGAGCTGAACAGGAAAAAGCCCACATTTTATTCCCTATGAGATAAGTTTCTTCTTATAGCCAATAGAATTATCTATGAAAATCAAGCCACAATTTGAGTGCATTCTCCTCACAATTTGAGTTCATTCTCCTCTAACAATCACCAGGACTTTGATTTTTTTCAAGTAGATCAGAACACAGAGCTGTGTCTTCAAGTAGCAAAGAGTTCTTATCTTCAGAGACATGTAGATGACATTACATGATGTCGCAGTTTCTTCAAAATAATCCACAGGTAAGGGGAATGAGTGGGGACCACAGATGAAACAAGACTGGCTATGAGTCGATAATTGTGAAAATTGGGAAATGGCTGCATGGGGGTTCATTATATTAGTCTCTCTATTTTTACATATCCTTGAAATTCTCTAAAATGCAAAGGTTTTTTAAGAGCCATAGGATTCAAAGAAAAACCATAAATTAGGGAAAGACATTTCGAATGAAACTGACAAAAGGTGAGGATCCAAAATGTTTTAAGAACTTCTATAAATTAATAAAAGAAAGACAAAGAAACCAATTGAAAACTGGATAAAAGCTACAATGGGCAATTTATGAAAAGAATAAAAAGTGGTGAACAAAATATCCAAAGGTGGTTAGTCTTATTAAGTAAGCAGGAAAAGGCAAATTAAAACAACAATGGGATATTTCATATACCATGAACAGGGCCAGATGCCCCCCTGGAAATTCTTCCAGCTCTAATGTTTAATTTGCTTACATATTCATGGCACAACCAAAACACCACTCACACCTCCATCTCAAGCAGCCCTGAGATTTTCCTTGACAGCAGGAAATTCCAAAGACTATTCAGAAATCTCAGTCACTCCCCCTGATTTTACCCACCTGGAGAACCTCGAATGTCTCCTCCTGTTCCACCCTGGTCTAGGGGCACACAACTCTACAAAGTGCAAACAGCCACTAAATACATCTGCAAGGTGTGTTTTTTAAAAATACTGATGTTCAGTCTGTCTTTTAACAGAAAGGTTCAAGTTGTCACTTCACCTGAGTCATGTTGCCTATAAAAAGGTATTCTTTTTTCCAGTGTATACCATGGACGATCACGTTACTGGATGTGTATCACAATTTCTTATTGACCTTCTCCTAATGAACATTTTATCGACAATTAGTCTTTAAGAGAAAAATCTTTCCCAAGTCCTCCACTGGAATTCTCATTACGTCTCACTGACCAAGACTGGGCTATGTACGCACTTGTAGAACAATCACTGACAGAAAGGAAAGTGGTTGCCATGACTAAGGCCAAGTGTGATTCATCTCCTGGGCACATCGTTGCCCAAACTAAATGGAGATAGCAAACAGGAAGCATGACTGATGAACAAGCAAGTAGTAATCTTGTCTGCCACAGAGAAGTACGATAGAATTGACTGGGAGAATATCAGGAAATTAGGGGAGCTTTATGAAACGCTAACTAGTCTACCGAATCCACAGTGTATCCCTCATGCCCGCCGTCACCAATGTGTCCAGTAAGAAGAAGGTGACCACCGATCAGAAGAAGAAAAAGTGATGTACCTTTGACAGTCCAAAGCATACCATTTGGGGACAATTCATTAACTCCTTCCATGAATATTTACTGAGAACCTATTAGAAGTCAGGCACTATTCTAGGCACTTCCATTACATTAGTGAGCAAAAACAACAAAAATTTCCTGCTCTCAGGAGCTTATGTTTTAGCATAATAATGAGTGAATTACATACGAATGAGCAAATGGTAAGTGCTAGGGGAAATAAATAGAGTAGGCCAAAAGGAATCAGTAGTCCCCACTTGGGTGCTGTGGGATAGGTTAAATATGGTGGTCAGGGACATCTTAAGCAAAATCTTGAAGGAGGTGAAGGAGAGCCTTGGGAACACTTTTAGGAAGAGTCTTCCTAACACTAGACAGCCCAATTTCCCACTCTACATAGAGACTTTATTATTGGTACCTTCCCTGCCTCTAGCCTTCTAGAAGGATGGGTCTCCCAAACCTTCTTTGAGATATCTCTATATTTCAGGGAAGTGAGCCATTGCTTCTCTCTGAAACAAATTTGGGGACCTCTGTAGGCCTATTTGCAATGTTCCCATTGGTATGAGTTTTGATATTTCACTGTCATTTCACACTTGAAACCAAAATGTAGCACTTGTATTTCAGTCATTAAGAATGAATCTCCTTAATTTTATTGTTGCTGGTTATTATCACATTAATAGGTCTTTTCTAGTTAATGTCCATTTGTGAGAACTGTAATCGGGACAATGCCATGAGGATGATCTGTCCTTAACTGGTAAGCTGGATCAATGCACTATACTTAAGATTTAAGTTATAAATTCTGTACAAATTTAGAAAACATTTATGAAGTCATCATGCTTATACCCTGCTCTAAGTGAGACTTTTCAGTCAAATAGGAAAGGAAAACAGTCTTGTTAGAATGTTATACGTCACAGTTATGCCACTTATTGGTTCGTATGACTCTGGTAAACTCAGTGGGCCTTAGTTTTATTTTCTGTAAAATGAAGGGCTGGGCTGGCTGGTATGTGTGATCTCTTCCAGCTCGAAGATCCTTTGACTCTAAGTAGTTCCATCAAGGGGTGCCTGGGTGGCTCAGTCCATTGGGCGTCCGACGTCAGCTCAGGTCATGATCTCACGGATCATGGGTTCGAGCCCTGCATCAGGCTCTGTGCGGACAGCTCGAATCCTGTGTCTCCCTCTCTCTCTGCCTCTCCCTGGCTCATGCTCTCTCTCTCCAATACACATTAAAAAAATGTTTCTAACAAATAAATTAAATAAATAAATAGTTCCATTAAGCCATGCACAGATTCCACTTTCTGCTTCTTTGGAGACCTTTATTACAGTCCAAATTGCATTTTTGAAAGAGTTGCATTAATAATTTTGAAATACCATGCTTTCCAAACTGTTAGTCTTAAGGTAGTGGTCAATGGTACTTCTTTAAAAATATGAAATACACATGAAATGTACATCACAGCACCATGGACCCAGGTCAATGATAGAACATTATATGTTACAAAGTAAAATGCTCTACTTTAAAAAAAGCAAATTTTATTCCATCTGAAGCCACCATCAACATGGACAGTTTCCCAATTCCACCATCCAAAGCATATCTGTCTAGAACAATTCCTTCTTTCAAGACCAGGTGGGTTCTGTGATTTCAGAATACTGCAGGGATTGGGTGTTAATTCTGACTCTTTCTTTAACCAGCTGGGGATCTTAGAAAAACCATTGATTCTCTTGTGTGACCTGTTTCCTCTTCTGTGGATTGAGGGAACTGAAGAGAATGATGCCCAATATCTGTTGCAGGTCTCAATTCTGTGATTCCTGGATAAAGAGATCTGTTTACAGGAGGCTGCAGGAGGCCCTTCTCAACCAGCTCCGGGAGGGCTCCCTGTGCCCTGCAGCCCAGCAGGAGAACCAAGCTCACAAATACTGAAGAGCCACCCAATGACTTCACGAGCTTTCATATGGGCAGCTAGATTTTAATTTTCACTTATAGCACATTCCCTAGGGTAAAGTGTAATAACCAGTGGGATAATAAGCACATAGGATATTTCAATTGCTGGAGGAGAACTCATTTGGAAAATCAGGTGTAAGTCACATTCCTCAGAAGTTTTTACTACCAGAACAAAATGAAAGTCCCCAAAGGAATGTTTACACTTCGAGTTTAAATCTGTTGGAATGTCAAAGTCTCCCTCTAAGAGGTAAGCATCTGTAAGATTTAAAATGGTAAAGTCACAAATACTACTACTAATAATCTCTTTTGAGTTTGAATAGAAGCCAAAAGGAACCGAGAGAATTCCAGAGAACACTTGGACATTAAACTGTTAACTCTATGGTCATGTCTAATATCAAATAGCAACAGAGTTGGGAGAAATGCATACATCGTCCGTATAGCATAGAGTCAACATGAGAAAATGGATCATGGAGAGAGGATGCTCAGGAGGCCCTTTTTCCTCTTTGGCAACCTTTGATAGTAATGCTATCACGTAAAGACCAGGCTACCCCATAAAATAAAGTCAGCCTTTCTGCCTGAGTCTTCAGGATTTAGCTACCCCCTACCCAACACACATCCAGCATAGCCTTACATCTTACTCTAGTTTTCTATGATTATGAACCAGACGTACCTTTAGATGCTTTGTTCACATTATCTTATGCAAACTTCTCAATGGCTCAGAAAAGTAGCAGTTGTTTGTTCTATTATATGATGATAGAAACTGAGGTCCCAAGGTATTATGTGTGTGCTATAAACTGCTTTCCTTCAAATGCCAAAGCGCACTGAAGGAAGATGGTCCTTGACGATAACCCTCCATTCATTCAATTCATTCATTCATTTACCCATCCATCCATTCATGCATACATTTATTTATTCATCCATTTATTCAGGAACTCATTCTATTTTTGACACACTTTCTTCTACGGAAAGCTTCCTATAAATCCAGCCCAAGTCCCCTTTTCTTATTCAGTTCTCAGTAGAGATGGGAATTCAGAGAAATAGCCTCAATTGTGTCTTTGCCTCCGTTATCTGATTACCCCTCCATCTTGCCTTTTCCAGGTTAAATTATAAAATTTCCTTTCTGGTTCTCTTTGCAATAATTTTCAAACGACATTTTCTTTTTTAGGAGCAGAATTACAAGCAAGAAGCAGGATTTTTGTAGGGAAGAGTGAAACAGAAAGATTACCACAGCGTTTTTACATTAGCACTGTGACATTTCTAATAATCTACATAGAAGAATATTTTTTTTAGCATCCTCCTAAGTGCCTCTTGAAAACCTCTGTGACATACTCCATAGCTACTGACTAATTTGTTCTGGCAGAAAAATGACTTCAGCATTACTGAAAATATGTTTCCTATCACCAGATCTTATTCAGGTCATTGAGTGGCTTTTCACTGGTGGAAGGGAGTAGAATTTACCTTCAATGAAACATTAGTGAGAAGAGAGAGGGAAATAACATTTTGACCTACTCCAACATTAGCGGAATGCAAATCATAGTCAATTTTCTACGAGGTGATATTTCAATAGTTTGCATTTCTGTAGTTGGACATCGATCTGATTTTTTTTTTTAATGCAAGGTAAATGAAGGGTGCCTGAAGCAGACTGAATAAACAACTGTGAAAAACTAACTTTAAGCAGCTTTCAGCTTCGTGGCTGAGATAATGCGAAATTCTCTGGAGAAGCTCTAAATATAGAGGAATAATGGATAGCAGTTTACCACAAGCTGTGTAGTTCCTATACCAGCAGGAGCTGGGCATGGAATGGGGGAGGACTGTATAGTCCCACAGTGATTTGGGGGATTGATTAAGGATGCGCTAGCGACAGGTTCCAATGGGTGTGGCAGGGTGGGGGAGGGGTCACATCTCATTCTTTTTTTTATCTTCCCATGCGGAAGTGTGGGGAGCCACGGTGTGAGCTGCGGACATGGGCGATTAGAATGGTAAGTGGGAGGAAAGAAAACTACATTATTCTTCTTTTGGAAATATAAAGGGATAAAATTCAGCAATCATCAAGCCTTTCACTTCCCTACAATTTGTCAGCACAGTTAGGGGTGCTGGCTTCTTTTCCATAGGTGAGATTACTTCCTGCTGACATCACGGGGGGGGGGGGGGGGGTATGGTGGCCAAATGTGTGAAAAAGAAAATTAAGCTTGAAGGGTGGTTTTTGTTTTGATGTTTGCTAGACATCCTTTCTTGCGTTAAAATTAAATGTATGGGGCTAGGGGCAGCCATAGGATTTGAATGCTGAAAACGCAGAGCAGTGTTCTCTAGACAAATCCCCAGATGCATGACACAACTGTCAGTTTTGATAAAGAATTATGACTTCTTGGATTTTGTCTTTAGCTCTGCAGCACAGAAAGATCTGAAAACTTAGTGTAACGTTCTGTGTAAGCTATGCCAGAGCAGTCACTTCCATACTAATGAAGAGCTCCCTGGTCAAAATCACACCAATAAATGCATATTTAATTAGAGCTTATAGACATCCAAAGAGAAAAAATTCACAGGTTTTCTCATAGATGACCTTTACAGGAGATAGCTTACCCTCACATGCCTCAGGGCAAAATTTCAACCCAAATGAAATAAGCTGAGCCCCATTTATTGAATACGATCATTGTCTTTAGATAGGATTTAGCTTTTTTTTTTTTCAGGATTAGAACTTCATACAGATTTTGGAGGTGGCTTGGTGGTATAGCAGCTTAGATTTATAATTTTCTAATTAAAATGTATCTTTCATATCAATTTTAGAGAACAAGCTTAATTCACGGCATTTAATCATTGAGATTTGTTCTGACGTTTCCAGAACATGGAACCTAATACTGAGATGTGATTACTTTGCCACAGACTGGCCGCTAGAGGAAAATACAGACTAGACCAGGGGCAGAGGGAAAGATAGAAAAGATCTCAAAGTAAAAAAAAAAAAAAAAAGACTCAAAGTACACAAGATGATTTTCAAATTGCTTCCCTCTGAGGTCTAGGAATAATCTTGCACACATTATCTAAACTTTCCTCCATCTCACCCTGCTTTGTTGTTCTACAACGCTTGGGCCTCTTGAGATTTAAGGGAAGAAAAACAGGTTGAATGTAAAAATAACTTTTCTAACCAATAGCCAAAGGGTGAATGCTTGGTCCACTCTGTGGGAGAATGTGGCCTCCTCTGGACCCATTAGTTCAGGGCTCATCATCCAGAGTGCAGACCTTGACAGGGTGCCCTAGCGTGTCTTTCCTTCTGGCTTTGGAAAGAGATTTACTTTTTTGATAGTTGCTGCTTCTCTTAGGCTATTAAAATGCATTTGTTTTCTCTGAAATGGTGTAAACCAAGTTTAGGTAATAACAATAGCACTTTAGATATTGGTCAGGTGTGTGCTGTTCTGTGATACTGGAGTATAAGAAATGCCATATCTTTTTAGTTTTTTGAAAATAAATCCAATGTGAGCTCACATTTGGTGAGTCTGGGAAGAAGTCCAAGATCGATCAGTTCGGAGGGTAGGGTATCCCTTTCTCTTTTAGATCTGACAAACACGTTAGGGGCTTATTCCTTATATACAAATGGGAAGAGGCCCGATTCTCAAGATTCCCTGTCCTTACTGTTCCTTCACTTACTCAGTGCAGCTGACTAGTGCCCCTCATTTGCCTGTTGGCATCCTGCCCCAGGCAGATTACGTAGACACCCCTCACGTAGTCCACATCACAGATCACAGGAATGTTCACAGAGGCTCCTAGGACTCCTTGTTGGGTTGAGCCCCTCCTGGTACCCATGTTGACGTTCCTATGCCAGAATATATAGCTTTAGAGCTTCTGTACCTGAAAAACCCACCCCCTCCTTCCGACGTATAACAACAGTCAGAATAAGCTAGGTTATGATGTGGTAACAAAGAGGCCCCAAATATTAGCAGCTTAAATCCACAGAAGTGTATTTCTTTCCAAGCCTGCCTCTTTCTTGGGGGGCCTGGCATAAGAGTATAAATGGAGGCCCACATGCCATGTGTCTAAATATTTAAACGTTATAAATGAAGGTAACAAACCAAGAAAAGAAACACGCTCTACCTTCTTAGCTCAAAAAATATGTCATTATAACAACCTGGGAAACCGGATTTGAATTTAGAATTCTGAGACTGCTTGAAGTTATGGTCTGGAACACGGTTGTATAAAGCTCGATAGCATTTTAGCCTGTCCTCCGCCTGCACAGTCCAGCCTGCACATCCAACTCTGTAAGTATGCCTCTTGGCCACCCCCCAGGGGCAGAATGCATCCATGCAGGCTCTGGCAGCAGGCTTGCGGTCATTTGGGTGAGGAATTCTGAGGGACCCTGTCATCCAAACCATGGAAACAAATTTGTA
This sequence comes from Felis catus, assembly GCF_018350175.1. Classification (NCBI taxonomy): domain Eukaryota; kingdom Metazoa; phylum Chordata; class Mammalia; order Carnivora; family Felidae; genus Felis; species Felis catus. The sequence continues at coordinate 120,829,760 of NC_058369.1, read as the reverse complement.
AATACAGAATCCACAAGTAAGAGGATGGACTGTATTTTATTTTGCTCGCTCATTTTTGTCAAAAATTTCCTGGGAGAAATTAACAACAGGTGCACAGAAACAGGAAAGGTGAGGTTGCAATTCTTCCAACCATCATGGTGCAAAGAAGCCCAGAATTTAAGAATTCAGTGTTGAGTTCTTCTAAGAAAGAACGTTTTACTGATAGATCTCCGGGTAGGGTGGAGGGGAATACATTAAACACAGGCAATTTACAGGGCACTGGGGACCACTGTGCTGCACAGGACACGCATAGTGCTGTCAGCCCCTGCACTCATACCCCTCATCTCACCTAGGATTCACCAGCCTCTGGGGCGAGGAAGGTGGTTAGGGTGGATGGGGTAAGACAATTGTTACAGCCTCCATTTTCCGATGAGAAAACCAAGGTTAAGAGAAAGGCTGTAGCCAGGGACAGAGAATAGAGAAGGAAGAGAGAACTGGTCCTCCCGTGTGTTCTCTCTCCCCAGCTGCTGTGTGCTCCTAGGGGGTAGCCATCTCAAAGTCAAGGGAGAGTCCTTTAAATCCACAGAAGCCAGCCAAGCAGGAGGTTCTCAGCAGTTTAGCCTCAACTGCCACACATAAAACACAACAAATTGTTTAAGGTAATTGCCGAAGTCTTCCTACCGAGGACTATCCTTCACCTGTTTTACCTGTATTCCTTTATTTGGTGATATTACTTAGTTCTTGAAGTTCTCGACAGCCCTCAAGAGGCTATAGAACCAGAAAAGTCACTTTTCTAGGTCAACTGCTTTGAATCATGCCATCAATCATGGGCACAATATTTTATTAGTAAGTAGAGCACCTGGGCTAACCACTGTCTGCATTAGAGGAAAATAAAATAAAATCTGAATAAAAGAAAAAAGAAGCGATGCCACATGCTATCTCCCCTACTCCCTTTGATCTCTGGTTATCCTCTGCAAAATTTTTGCCTTCAATAAATGAATGGCCTACTCGCTATGGGCCAGGCGTTGCGCTAACAGCTCTATATGCAATTTCATTAAATCCTCAGATCAGCCCTGTAGGACTGTCCTCTTTCCATATATGAGAAGGCTAAGGCTTAGAGAGGTTAATTAATATGGCAAAGGTCACACAGCTAATGAGTGGTTGAGCTGGAATTCAAATCCCTACCAGTTTAGTCCTAAAGCCTCACGGTGCCCTTAATCAGACGTTGTACTGAGCACATGGGCAGCTTCATCATAATATCAACATAAGCATTTCAGGACTGTTGTACAAATTAAAGACATGACATATGTGAAAAGTGCTAGGCAAACCATGAAACCCTGCAAAAGCTCACGGTGATTATTTCGCATGGTTTTCCACAGGGCTAGCTCTACTGTCCTTGGTGGCCAAGTCTATATTAATCCCATAATTCATCCTTAATCCACCAAAGTCTTGTTTGCCTGGTTTTCAGCGTAGCCAAAGGGAAACCGAAAATAAGTCTTTTGTTAGCAAGGCTTAACACCTGCTGCGGAAGGGTGGTGCATCATCAGAGAACAGATTCATCTACAAAAGACTGAGATTAATTTGGACATTGTTTCCCTACATAAACCAGGCACAAGGAGGCAAGCAACCCAGGGAAGGATAATCATGCTGGGAGCAGAAGCACTTGTTATAAATAATTACCAAGTAATTAGCCACAACTTCCCTGAGTCTGTAGCCTGCGGCCCGTCTTTGGAGGTGGCCCTTCCTTACCAAGTGCAAGGAGACTGATGCGCTTCTGTAAATTTCTCAGGACACGCATCTGTGTCTCACAGGGGGATCACCGCCATCTGGGGCTACTTCTCAAGGCTACGGCCAAGGTGCAGCACAGCTGTGAGGTCATTTCAGCTGCACCTCCTTTTTAATAGCACAATGACATTTTTGCGAGTCTGTGAATGTGACACGTCTGACTTCTTTTCTTAAGCAGTGTGGTTTATGGTTTATTGGACAAGTTAATACACCGCGCGGGCCATGACATTCTTCTTCCTGGTGTGCCTCTGAGCTGTGTTTCCAAAGCCGTGAGGCGTCCGTCGAAGATATGTAACAACACTTAAAAGGAACGACGGCAGAAGCCTTGACAGGTGCGGGGACAGACACAGACATTTCCAAGAGGGGCATGGTTGTCTACAAGATTAATCAATTCCCCTTGTTTTCATTACAGGTCCACATTAATCTTAGAGGCAGCAGCTATTAATGTGAAATCAAAGCTCCGAAGCTAGACAATTGGAATTGTATTTACCTGCCAGAGATGTGTAAATGGGCTCTTCTCTGGGTCTTCTCAATTGGAATACAAGGAACACCGCAATGCTGTGGCCAGAGGTCAGGGAGGGGCACGCCTTTCTGTGGTGTCCTGATGCAATGAAAACCAGGGGGGGAGAGAATACAATTCATTATCTTGGGTGAGACCGTTGAAAAGAATGAGTTATAAGCCTGCGTCACCATAATTATTATTGCTATAGGTACCATTTATCGAGCCCATTCTATATGACAAGTACTGACATACACTATCTCACTCCACCCTCTTAAAAACACTGAGGTAGCTAATATTATTTTTGCCACGTAGGGATGAGAAAACTGAGACAAAGTCACTTGCTTAGGTCACCAGATGGCAGGTTCTAAATTTGAACCTGGGTCCAACTCATGTTCCATCAGGGCCTAAGAAACCGGAGTCTCCTCAGAATATGCGGTTGGGGAGAACACAAGTGCTTGGGGGAACCCTGAAACCACCTGGTCTGATCAATCTGCCAATTTTATTTTATTATTTTTTTCTTTTTTTTTTTAATGATTTTAAGTTCAAAACGAAGACATTTATTTTATTTTTTTAATATTTTACTTTTTAAATAATATCTACATCCAATGGGGGGCTTGAACTCACAACCCCAAGATCAAGAGTCACATGCCCTACCAACTGAGCCAACCAGATGCCCCAACCTGGCAATTTTATTTATTATTATTTTTAATGTTCATTTATTTTTGAGAGAGACAGAGAGACAGAGCGTGAGCGGCGGAGGGATAGAGAGACAGGGAGACACAGAATCCAAAGCAGGCTCCAGGCTCCAGGCTCTGAGCTGTCAGCACAGAGCCTGATGCAGGGCTTGAACCCACGAACCATGAGATCATGACCTGAGCTGAAGTCGGACGCTTAACCGACTGAGCCACCCAGGTGCTCCAACCAACCTGACAATTTTAAATCTCTGTTTTCAGAAAAGACAATCAGAGAAGAAGGTTTAACCAATTCCTTTGTAAAGCCATTCTTTTGCCCACTTTTGAGTACTCAATACAAGGGCTAAAAATATTATTTTCAGCAGTTTGATTCTCCTCTGCAAGTTACATATTTTGATTCTTCAATTGTTAAACTGACTACAATTATGGTCATTTGGGGAGAAATGTACAGAAACACTCCTCAAAGGATAAGAAGGGGTGCCTGGGTGGCCCAGTTGGTTGAACATCTGACTTCGGCTCAGGTCATGATCTCGCGGTCCGTGAGTTCGAGCCCTGCATCGGGCTCTGTGCTGCCAGCTCGGAGCCTGGAGCCCGCTTCGGATTCTGTGTCTCCCTCTCTCTCTGCTCCTCCCCCACTCATGCTCTGTCTGTCTGTCTCTCTGTCAAAATTAAATAAACATTAAAAAAAAAGATAAGCAATGGGCCAATCATGCCAAGATATGCTAGTGAGTAGTGAAGAGAAGGAATACACTTGTCTCTAAGGAAAGACATGCACTAAAATCATCTCTGCCATGCTGCTGATGACTGTACCTGCACAGCCTGGACAGATGATCTCCTCTGTTGCAGGGCGGCTTCCGAACAGAATCTGTGCATAGATTCACCAGACGCGACACTCCGCTGAAGAATGGATATCAAGAAAGACAGGGTAGGTACTATTTAATGAAAATATACAGACTCGTCCATTTTGCCCATCCCAGGTTTAGCTGTGCTCATATCCTCAGTTCATCAAAATACCTCTCACCGTTGTACCCTCCTTTCCATAGGGATTCTAGTGGGTTGAATGGTGTTCTCTTCAAAATGTATGCCCACCCAGAACCTCAGACCGTGACCTTATTTCGAAAGAGGGTCTTTGCAGATGAGGTAAATCCCTAAATCCAATGACTGGTATCCTTATAAGAAAAGGAGAGGACATGCAGAAACACAGAGAAACAGCCATATAATGACGGAGGCAGACATTGGAGAGATGCAGGTTCCAGGTAAGGAACATCAAGGATTTCTGGGAGCTGGAAGAGGCAGGAGATTTTCCCCCACAGCAAATTTTCCCCCACGTCTGGAGGGAGAGCAGTCGGGCCAGAAGCTTAATTTCAGGCTTCTCCCGCACTGTGAGAGAATAAATGTGTATTGTTCTAAGCCACCCAGTTTGTGATAATTTGTTATGGTGGTTCTAGAAAACTCATACAGGGACTACCACACACAGCTTGGCCCCAGGGCTCATCATCTTTTACAGGGATCATTTGTACTATTCTCTCCCAACTCGTCTGGTCCCATGGCTGTCACCTCCATCCACACCCCCGTCCTGCAATGTACTTTACTTTGCCAACAGAGTTCTCTTCTTTGTACTTGGATAACCTTCCAAAGACCCTCTGACTCAGTAATTCTGCTTTCCAGATTTCTTTCCTAAGGAAATGATTAGATGCACATAATTATTTATATGAGACTATTTCTTAGTGAATTAATAATAAGGAAAAATTGGAAACAACTCAAATGACCAAATGTTGGAAACGGTTGAATAAATTAGGGTAGATTCGTATGATTGAACATGATACAGCCACTGATATTATGTTTTTGAACTAACGGCATGTGAAAATAATTGGGATGTAATGCTAACTGCTAAAAGCACGATAAATAACACCATATAATACGATTCCAATTTTGTTTTAAACATACTTGCATAGATAAAAGATTAGACAAAAATAACACATCATTTGGTTATCTCTAAGGAGTCACAACAAAATTTTATACGACCTTTTTGTATATCCTCATATTTCTATAATGATCATGTATTATGCTCATAATAGGAAAATAAGCAATATATCTTAATCAAAATTTAGACTTCCAGTGCAGTGGCTTTCAAGCTATTTTGATGATATCTCATATAATAAATAAAGCTTGCATTATGACTATTGTAGGCTGAATACTCCCCAAACATGTCCATGTCCCAAACCCCAGAACCTATGAATATATTACTTGCATGGCAAGATGGACTTTGCAAATGTGACTAAGTTAAGGATTTTGAGATGAGAAGATTATCCTGGATTATCTGGTGGGGCAAATGTGGTTACAACCATCTTTATAAGAGAGAACCAGGAAAATCAGAATGAGGAGGAGATACGAGGACAGAAGCAAGAGGCTGGAGTGATGTAAGTAAGCGGCCAGGAGACAAAGAATGTGGGCAGCTTCTAGAAGACGAAAAAGATAGGGAAGGGAATCAGATTCTTCCCCGAAGCCTCCAGAAGGAATGCGGTCCCGCTGCCACCTTGATTTCAGACTTCTGACTTCAGAACCATAAGGGAATAAATGTGTTGTTTTCCGCCACTAATTCTGTGGTAATCTGTTGTGCTACCAAAAGGAAACTAATACAATGACCTAACATACACACACACACACACACACACACACACACACACGTACCCGAAAAAGAAAGTTTCACAAAGCATGACTTACTCTATTTTCTTTCCTATTTTCTTGGATTGAATTGTGTCCTCCAAAAAAGATACATTGAGGTCCTCACCCCCCCCTCCTTCCCATACCTCAGAATGTAGCCTTATTTGGAGATAGGGTCTTCACAGAGGTAATGAAATTAAAATAAGGTCATTAGGGTGGGTCCTAATCCAATATGATGGTGTCCTTATATAAGGGGGAAGTTGGGACACAGAGAAAGACGCACATAAGAGAAAGATAATGTAAAGAGACATAGGAGGACATCCCTGAAGACGGATGAAGAGATGCCTCTGGCAGGAATTATTCTGCCATAAACCCCGGTGCTATTAGAAGCTGGAAGAGAGAAGAAAAATCCTTCCCCTACAGGTTTCAGAGGGGTCATGGCCCTGCAGACACCTTTGCTCAGACTTCCAGTCCTCAGAACCATGAGACGATAAATTTCCATTCTTTATAACCACGCAGTTATTTAGTACTTTGCTATAGCAGCCCGAGGAAACTAATAAACCCATTCTATTCTATTCTAACCTATTTCGTTACGTTGATTTCATTAAGAAAGTCGCCTCAAATATGAATGACATCAGTCTTTGTAGATCGACATTCAAGCTTTTCCCACTCTGATTTCCTTCTGTCTGTTTTAGCCAACTGCTGACCCATCCCGAATACATCCAGTATTTGACCCTGAACCGTCAATCATTCCCAGAACACAGCATCGATTCACACGTGGTACCCTCTCCCCACAATGTCCGTTCATTGTTCATGCCCAGCTTCATTGCACCTCCTCAGGAATGATATCCCTGGCCCCTTAGGCAGAGTCACTTGGTCCCTGTTCTCTGCACCTACAATGCTTTTTAGAGGCCCCAATTACAGCCCTTATCATACTGTATTATGGGATCAATTTAACTGGTTCCTCCCTCCAACTAAACTCTGAGTTTCTTAAAGAAGACCACTTCTTTATTCCCCTCCCCCCCTTTTTGTTTAATCTAAGCTTCGGTACCTAGTACAAAACCTTACACACCCCAGATACGGGGTGCTTCAAATATGTTAGTGCAGTTTTAAACTTTAATAGCTTCAGAAGTATAAGTGCCACAAACTTACAAAACTGTCATTTGGAAGTTTACTTCTTTTGACTCTATTATTTGGCTTTTAATCATTTTTAATAGATGTCATTTTTCCCCCTTTGAATCAATGTATGCCATTTTTCACTCAGGGGAACTGAAACAAAAATTTAAACCGAAAAAAAAACAAACCCGTGTTACTCAAAATTCACAAAACTAAATAAGTGTAAAATACATTTAGTTAAACTTTGAAATGATGTTTTTGTAAGTTGTAGCAATTTATACCTCTGAAGTCGTTAAAACTCCAGTAACACTTTGGCGACACCCTGATTTTGAATAACTATGCTTGAGTGTGATTCATTTTTCTATTTACCGTAAAATTCAGCTTGGTTTTCATTTAAGTGGTTCCATTTTAGGCAAAGGTATTCCTTGGCCAGTAGCTGTCCTTATATCCTAAGGCCCACAGTTTAGAAGGCCCCCTTCTGGCCCTCGACTGGCTGTACTTCTCCACATAGAGTGAGGCGTCCATGGGATTAAGTCCACTGTGTGTCTCCTACCCCAAATCCATACCTCCCCAAACCTCTGGAATCCTTCAGTTCTCCTCTACGTGACCTCTCACTCTCCAGGAGCCACACTGGCTTCTTGGCCTGGTGGTCCCAAGGCAGCAGCCTCAGAGCAGAAGCTGTAAGGTGCTTCGATTTCTAGAAGCAAACAGCATTTGCCCACCTTCTAATGGCCAAAACTAGGCACAAAGCTAGCCCTGATTAAATGGGATGATGGAAAACAGACTCCACCTCCTGATGGGAAGAAGGGCCACATCACCTCACAAAGGAGTGTGGTGGCTTTGTTTGGTGCACGTGATATAAGTCAGTCAGAGAAAGATGTCATATGTTTCACTCATATGTGGAATTTGAGAAACTTAACAGAAGACCATGGGATAAGGGAAGGAAAACTGAGTTCCAGGGAGGGAGGTAAACCATGAGAGACTCTTAAATTCAGGGAACAGACTGAAAGTTGATGGCGGAGGTGTTGAGGGGGTGATGGGCGTCGAGGAGGGCACTTGTTGGGATGAGCACTGAGTGTTGTATGGAAGTGATAAATCACGGGACTCTACTCCCAAAGCCAAGACTACACTGTATATACTGTATGTTAGCTAACTTGATAATCAATCAATCAATCAATCAATGGATCAGAACTAGTAGCTAAGTAGCAGAGCCAGAATTCAAAGCCAGGTGGCCTGCTGGGGTGCTCTAAATAACCATCTCTGAACCACAGGGCATTTGGGGACACTCTGATGTGGGAACGATGACATTCTTGTATTTTGTCTTACCTTGCTCTTGTAATCTCCTTACCGATTTAGTCTCTCTCTCTCTCTCTCTTCCCCCAGTGTCTGGCTCAGTGCCCAGTACCTGGGGCGGCGTGGGTTAAAAATACCTACTGATGTCACTTACAGGAGATGTGACCCTGAACAGGATACCTGACTTCTCTTAAGTCTCCACTTCCTGCTTGCAAAATGGGGATAATCTTAGTACAGAACTCATCAGGTTGCCGTAAGATTCCGACCCCACACCGCAGAAAACCACCTGACTCCATGTTGGTGTTCTGAGAGCTCCGAGAATCAGTGTGACTGGAATGCGGACCACGGATGAATGCAAGTGGACTTTTTAAACAGTGGCAGTAAAACACCACTTGGTTTCCAGATGCAAACACCAGGCTTGCAAGCACCGGGGTTGCAAGCACCAGGGTGGGGAATAATTTCTAAATACAGTGTTTGAATTCTGATAGCAGCTTTAAAACAGTAGGCGGGAAAATCAAAACACACAAAGGAAGAAACACACCAGGGTTGCACCGCAGCCGACCTTTCTCTGTTACCTTTCCGGATTCCACTCTGGGGGTGCTTGTTTCTTCCAGGATGGAGAGCTCCCCGGTGCCGCCAGGTCGCGGAGGCCGGGGGGGAGGTAGGAGGGGGTGGGGACCTACCTTTGGCGCCAAAGTTCTAGATCACGTGGGCCGCCGAGAGGAGCGCCCAGCAGCTGGAGTCCAGCAAGATAGTCGTGACTGCAGGGGCGAGGGGCGGGGTGCCTCACTTCTCCCCGCCTCCGCACCGCTGCGGGGGACCTGCTGGCTCCGGTGAGTGTGGCGCGGTGCAGCGGGTCCTCGCAGTGTCCCAGGGACTCGGGGAGCGCACGGCAGGTATCTCAGAAGCCCTGTGCTCAAGAAGGGAGGTAGCATCATCTTGGCCGGCTTGGAGTTTCCGGAGTTTCCAGGTTGGGGAACTGGGGATGCCTTGCACTTGGCTCTGGGTGCGCCCGGCCCCCGGGGAACATTCCAGAAGGCCCCTGGCACCACCGAGGCCTTTGCACGCAGGCCTCTTCCAGGCCAGGAAACCTCCCAGTTGAGGAGCCTCCCAGGGACACGCGAAGGTGTGGGACACTCTTGGCGCTAAGTGGGGGCACATCCTTGCCTCCCTCAAGACGTCTCTTTGGGATGTTTTGATTTCGTGGGTGCTTTGGAAGAGGGAAATGCCTTTGATCTGAGCATCTCACAAAAGGAGATTTAGCCCGATAGAGGGAAGGAAAGCAGGGGAAAGACATGGACTATAGGATTAGGAGAAAACCAGGGCATAGGACAGCTGGACGAGCTCCTGGCCAAGTGCATTCAGTACTTGCAGGGAAGTTCCTAGAAGCCAGTGGGAAGCATCCAGTACCTTTGAGGACAGCTTCGCTTCATGGGAAAAAATAGGCTTTGGTAAATTTTGGATTTAATCCCACCGATGCGTTTTGTTAGTTGGTGACCTTGAGCAAAGGTTTTAAGTTTATTAAGCCTCAGTCTCCCCATTTTAAAGACACTTATTTTTTTCTCCTCCACTTAAATGTACAACTAACTTTTTACTATTTTGGGTGTGAGATGAGTAAAAAGAGATGTAAAGAAGAAAAAAACCATCTAACTAGAATGTATTTTGCTAACTTGAAAAATAACTTTTAAGAAAGAAAGTTGTTCCAAATAGGAACTTTTACACTTTTGGTAAAGTGGATCACGCTGGCTTTGTTGGCATGTGAAAGTCTGTACAGTTGTCAAGACCCTTTGGCTGATGGGGCTTTCTAGATTTGTACTCCAGGTTAATCTAAGTCCAGTGGAAACCCTTTGTATTGTAATGAAAGTGTTCTTAGCAAGAAGCTGTTGCATTCTTTTTTTTTTTTTTTTTTTGGAGAGGCAAAATTGGTCTCACAATACATATGAGTCCATCTTATAAACCAGTTTATAGTGGGGGGTTCTCCTGCGCTGACTTTATAGTCCGAGAAATAAGTGGGTTTTGACTGACAGGTACTTTAAATGACTTAGAAGAGTTATCTGGAAAGTCCGCAGGGCTTACCAGTTCACTTCCCTTGAGAAAAGAAAAACAAGAAGCAAACAGCATGACAGTATTTGCTAATGACTTTGTTTTTGTTTCGGAAGGCATATGATTTGTCAGAGGGAAGACTGAGTGTTGAGTACCACCCTGGTATGCACCGAATCAAGATAGTAAGAGGAGAGCTTAGTTACTGCCTCAGATAACATCGGATACTCCTTTATTAGCACCGAAATTCCCAAGGTAATGGCCCATTCTTAATAAGAAGTATAGTTCATTTTTTAAAAGTTTAATGATTTATTTTGAGAGTGTGTGTGTGTGTGTGTGTGTGTGTGTGTGTGTGCACGAGCAAGGGAAGGACAGAGAGAGAGAGAGAGAGGGAAAGAGAGAATCCCAGATAGGCTTCACTCTGTCAGCGTAGAGCCCAACACAGTGCTCAAACCCACCAACCGTGAGATCAGGACCTGAGCTGAAAACAAGAGTCAGATGCTTACCTGACTGAGCCGCCTAGGTGCCCCAAATGTAAGTTCATTTTATTTTATTTTTTTAATTTTTTTTTAACATTTTATTTATTTTTGAGACAGAGAGAGACAGAGCATGAATGGGGGAGGGGCAGAGAGAGAGGGAGACACAGAATCGGAAGCAGGCTCCAGGCTCTGAGCCATCAGCCCAGAGCCTGACGCGGGGCTCGAACTCACGGACCTCGAGATCGTGACCTGAGCTGAAGTTGGCCGCTTAACCGACTTAAGTTAACCGCTTAACTTAAATGCCACCCAGGCGCCCCTGTAAGTTCATTTTAAAGAGCAAATGTGATTATTCAGTTTAGCATTCCCAGGGGTTTAATAATGTGGGGTTTTCATGGACAGAACTAAGAACATTTAAAAGAACTGATGTAGGGAGGTTTCTCATAATTAGGAAGGTACTTTTGGAAAAATGACTCATTAATATCTATATAGACTTGGGAGAGGGTAAGCTGGACAGAATGCTGAAAACTGTACCTTCTTGGCCAGAACCAGGAATGGAGTTTAAACTTTTATGCTATATATTTGCAAGTTCAAAGATTTAAGCCATAATGGATTGAATTCATCAGGACAGTGATCAAGTGCTTTGTCATAAGGCCCAAATGCTAAGCGTAACTGAACTGAACCCAGATTACTGAGATTCCTCTCCCTTGGAGATACTGCAGGTATAGCATTGTATGTGAAACCACATGCTTTTCTTTCATTGCTTTAAACCAGAACCTGGGGAGTAAGATAAGGAGGGGAGGGGATAACTTTTTAGGTCCTTAGATCTATTGGCCTGAAAAAGCAAATTCTTAGCATATTTCCAATATCCTTGGGTCTTATCTCTTAACCTTTTCTCCATAGTCCGATTCTAATTCGTGGCTGCTTTCAAATTATTGGGGTTATTTCCAGGCCAAAAGATGCATGTAGGTATCCTAGACCTTTCCCTTTTGGGATTCAATATCCTATTACTTATCTTTCAAAAAGACGCCTAGACGTATCTTTGTGTAATTATATGGTTTGATTCTCCTTTTTCTCTCTCCGCAATCCATTCTGTTCACAGTTGAACGACTTTACTTGTCCCAGGACATGTGTGAAGGCCTTTAACTTAGCTCTCAGACTTTAGGTCCTCTCCACTCCAGCCTAACAGTGATGCTAGAATGAGCTTTTTTTTTTTTTTTAAGTAGACTCCGCACCCAGTGTGGAGCTCAATGTGGGGCTCAACTCGGAACTCAAACTCACAACCCTGAGGTCAAGACCTGAGCCTAGATCTAGAGTTGGATGCTCAACCAGCTGAGCCACCCAGGTGCCCCTAGAATGAACTTTTTAAAGCACAAGACACTCCCCTCCTTAAATGCCTTCAATGGCTCCTGACTGCAGCCAGGAGGAAGTATAAACTTCCTGCCATGAAATTCAGTGTCCTCCATGTGACTCCCAACGTGACCGCGCAGACCAAAGTCACCTGACCCCTTCACAAACTCTGCTCCGGTCAAATCAAACCCTTCCTTGTTCCCTAACGTTACTCTGGCTTTTATGTCTTTACAGGTAAGCATAGCTCCAGGCAAATAGAAGGCACTAAATCAATACCAGTTGAATGACGACGGAATTTAGGTAGGGTACACCTACCTAAAGTTGTAAAATTGTTTCAGCTTTTCTGAAAAATTTCATAATCGAACATTGTATATTCAGGAATTGTGGCAGATGCTTGCTTTCTTGTCACAGAATAATATACAGAGCCCTCAGCTGCCCGCTTAGAGACCTTTATGGTCTCTTCCCTCTCGATTTTATGGTTTCTCTAACTTCATTTATAAGGACGCAAAATTAGTTGTATTTGCTTACCTGCAGCAAAGGAGAACGGATCACGAAGAGGTTGGGATAGAGGGAGAGGCTTCTGAAAGGTTTGGCCTTGGGCCGAGTGAGGCAAGGGAGGGATCAGGGAAGCGGGGGTGGGAGGCATTCAAGGCAGTTCAGCAAATGACTGTCTCAGAGGTCTTGGTTCAGGAGGTGGAGGAACAAAGCGGGGCTGGGGGACACAGGGCTAAGAGAGCAGTAACTACCCAGAAGAAAGGATTGACAGTCATTTTACAGCTGCAGTATGGCCTTGGGCATGCAGAAACATTGTCACTGTTGTGGTGGGAGCATTGTAATGTGATTACCAGCAGGGCTGCTTTTCAATTTCTCAGGGGTCTGATTTTCCACTCATCCCTATACACACATACACACACACACACGCACATTAATGCACTAATGCTAGTTAAATTCATGGCAGAATCAAGTAGTGAGAGATCTTAGTTAATGACACCACCATCTGCCTAGCCATTTAAGTCAGATCTGGGAATCATCCTAGATTCTGTTCTATTTCAACATATAATATTTCATCTCTCCCAAGCTCCTGCTAATTTTACCTTCTAATTATTTTTAAGTCGGCCCTGTCCACACTATTACCACTGCCCTTACCTGTTTAGGCTCCATCATCTTAACTCTGGATTACAGTAAAGTGTATTCACTTGTATCTGTGCCTTCTGTCTTTTCATTTAAATCCATCCTCACACTGTGGCCATAATATTCTTTTCAAAATGTAGAGCCCTCCGTACCTGGTCACTAGAAGACGGAGGCTCTGAACACATCTTCAAGGCTGTCTGCAATTGCTCTCTGTTTGTTGACTTCTCCTCCATCCTGCTGTTTACCCACTTCCTACTTTATGCTGAGATCTTGCCTATGTGTTCATTATCTATTGCCATGCAATATAGTTTGAAAATGTGTAAAACCCTTGGGCCAGCAAAATAAGAAAGACAAACGCAAATGAAGAGTGTGGGGAAATTCACCAGACTCGGAGTTAAGGTCAGGGTCAGGAATCAGCGTGGAGATTTACAATGGTCCAGGCAAGTCATGTTAAGGACCTAGATTAAGACATGGGAGTAGCGCTGGTGAGGAGAGGGAAAATTTGAAAAACAGCTAAGGGATTCAGTTGGCGATTGATTGGCTGTGAGAAGGCAGCGAGGAGACAGAGAAATCCAGAAAGAAGCTGGGGTTTCTAGCTTCAGTGCTTTGAGAGTATTTTTTTCTTTTCTTTCCTTTTTTTTTTTTTTTTTAAAAAAAGATAGAATTGGCTCTGGGGCACCTGGGTGGCTCAGTCAGTTGAGCAACCAAGTCTTGATTTTGGTTCAGGTCATGATCTCACAGTTCATGAGTTTGAGCCCCACGTTGGGCTCTGTCCTGACAGTGCAGAACCTGCTTGGGATTCTCTCCCTCTCTCTCTGCCCCTCTGCCCCCCAAATAAATAAATAAACCTAAACAATTTTTTTTAAAGATCTAATTGGCTTTATTAAGTTGTGAATTGGTTAGCATTCCATCTAGAAAGTGGAGGGGATTTCTGAGAAGTTGTAAAAAGAAAGTTATTAGCAAAAGAAAAGGATCTTTCACCTTTCTTGTAGGGGGGACAGCAAGGGGTCTTATCATGCAGATGACCTCATCTTCCCAAGGGGGACAGAGAGGGCCCCTCCCATGTGGCAGACTCACAGCTACTCATCAGAAAATACCTGACTGACTGGTTAAGACTGCGTTTCTGGGGGAGGTTGGAACCGAAGTTAGACTATGTATTAAGCCTTGGTTTGGGGACTTGGCCTAAGTGAAGCCCTTGTGGGCCTGTAGTTTTCTTTCTTTTTTTTTTTTTTTAATTTTAATTGGGTGTTTGGGCATCTTTATTTTTTTCAACGTTTATTTATTTTTGGGACAGAGAGAGACAGAGCATGAACGGGGGAGGGGCAGAGAGAGAGGGAGACACAGAATCGGAAACAGGCTCCAGGCTCTGAGCCATCAGCCCAGAGCCTGACGCGGGGCTCGAACTCACGGACCGCGAGATCGTGACCTGGCCGAAGTCGGATGCTTAACCGACTGCGCCACCCAGGCGCCCCTGTAGTTTTCTTTTTAACAATCCCCCCCTTTTGATCAGACTTTCAGCTTAACTGATGTATATGGTTAAAATGTAAGACATTAGCACTTTGAAAGTACTTCTAACCAAGACAGAAAAATAGGGAAGTAGGGACATGTTTAGAGACGATACTAAGTGTAGTTTTTGAGTTCCTAATGATTTCTGTCCACATAGTTGATGTATGTAGGTGAAAAAAACAACCAAAACACTGGTCTTACTGTTCCAAACTGCACTGGTGGACTGGTGGCTCTTCAGGCATAGCTGTCCTCCTGGGTTTTCTCTTCTGCATTAGCTCCCCTACGAGTGAGACCTTACATCTTTCTCTTTCTTGGTTTTCTTCCTTCTTTCGGTGGAACCCATCTACCAGTAGCTTCCTGAATAGTGGTATGTTAAGAATCAATTTTTGGAAACCTTATGTCCACCTGAAGATTTTCTCAGTTTATCCTTATATTTGTTTGATAGTTTGGCTGAGTGTGCAGTCCTAATGTGAAGATCATTTTCCTCTTCGTATTTTGGAGGCAAGTTTCCCCAACATCTTTTAGCTGCCATTGAAAAGCTCAGTGCCATCTTGGTTCCTGGTTCTCTGTTGTGATATCTCTTTCTCTCTCTCTGGAAGCTTAATGACAGCCTCTTTATTTCTGGAGTGTGTTCTGTGTCTTCTCATTCTTTGATCCAGGAACTTGGTGGGTCCCTTTATATATGGGAGGCATGTCTATATCTCTGCTAAATATTTTTGTGTTATCTCTTCCATAATTTCCTCCCCTGTATTGCGTCTTACTTCTTTTTCTGGAACTCCCATTAGTCGGCTTTTGGTCTTCCAGAACCAATCTCTTAATTATCTTTTTTTCCTCCTATTTTTAACCCCCTTTTCTCTTTTAGTGGTATTTTCTAGGAGACTTATGTGTCTTTATTGTCCCACTCTTTCATCAAAATCTTAAAATTGCTACCACCTTTTTGGTTTTCAGGAACATGTTCTTGTCCTTCATTTCTTTTTAAGGCAGTATTCTGTTATTTAATGAATGGAAGATCTTCTCTTATCTTCTTAAAGATGTATATGTGTATAGATAGATGTATCAATATAATGCTTCAATATATAGATAGATAGATAGATAGATAGATAGATAGTTGTATATCTAGATAGATAGATAGATAGATAGATAGATAGATAGATAGATAGATGTATATATATATATATACACATATACATATATATATATATATATATACATCTATCTATCTATATATATATTGAAGCATTATTCGTTCTACTCTTTGTTTTTGTTTCTTGTAGTTTGTTTTTCCTTCAAGTAATTTCTTTTGCTTTTTCTTTCAAATCAAAGGCTTTCTTCCAATTTCCAGTGCTTCTTTGATTCTAGTTTCATATTAAGTGGGAGAAACCAAGTTGTTGGTTGGAAGCTCTGTTGTGTTGAAGGGATTTGTCAGCCGTCCGCTGGCTCCTTGGTATTGATTGATGAGGTCCAGGAGATTTTATTGGAGGACATATTAGTATGTGTGTGTGTATATATATATATATATATCTATCTTTCGGTGGATTCAGGTATTCCAGAGAAGAATCCTTTAGTCTCCTAAATAGAGTGAGGGATAGAGGCATATAGTGCTGGCTGCCAGCTTTCTTAAAGATGAGTGTTGGAAGGACCAGAGGCATATCGGTGTGTAGATTTTCTCTTATTTTTCAATTGGATACCTCTTCCCCAGCTTTGACTGTATTTCATATTCTCAAATCTAGAGTTTCTATGGTTTAATCGCTCAGAGAATAAATCTCAAAGAACAAATAAATAAATTCTGCAGCATGAGTCTCTTCCTCTGCAAGGGATCTGAGGCTCTACCCACTGTGACAGATTTTCATCTCTCCCTCCGTTTTCAGCGCCACACCAACCCCCCCCCCTTTGCCTTCTACAGAAGGCACCTACCCTTTGCCTTTCTGTGGTTTTGTGACATGAATTAGCTTGTTTCTCATTGATATTCTGCTTTCTCTCTCTGCACACTATCTGTTCACTTTCCATCTAACAGCAACAACAAAATTTTGATCAGCCATATTTGCTGTTTTTTTCAGCCATGGGATGTATACCTTTAAAAAAAAATGTCTTCACTTTCACTTTAGAGGGGTTTAATGAGGGAGCAGAAATAAACACATGTGCTCAATTCACTGTGCCTTCCCAGAAGGGTTAGGTTCCATTTTGACAAGTTGAGTTTAATATGCCCATGGGGCATCGGTTGAAAATGTTCAGCAGACAGCTGGGTGGGTGAGTCTGCAGCTTTGGAGAAGAGTGGTTATTTGAGTGGGGTCAATGAAAGGTCTACTTGGAGTTGATGGGCCCACCCTGGAGAGAACGTGTGGAGGAAGATAAGCCATGGACCAAGGATACACTCCTGGGACACCTAACGTTTAGGGGCAAGGCAGAGGAAGAGGGAAACATGAAGGAAAATATTCTAGAAGATCCCTGAAACACACATCACAAAAGGCAAGGCCATGGCAAATTTACCAAGGTGGTAATGACAAATGTGTCAGAGAAGGCAACTGAGACAAAGACCTTTGAATTGGGTATATGGAGATCATTAATGCCTGGGGTAAGGTGGTGTGGAAAAAAGTGAGAAAGCAGCAAGTAAGAGGGTGAAAATACGTTGTTGTTTTTTTGTCTTTGTTTTTTGGTTGTTGTGTTTTTTTTGTTTTTCCTTCAGAAACTATAGGGGTAATTATAGAGGGTGTTTCCATGGCTCAAGGGCCAGATGAACAAATCTGTGGGCTTTTTCTAGGGTGTCCACTTTGGATACTATGCACATTTGATTTTAAAATACTTAATGAGGAGGTTTAGTTCTGTATTTATTTGTTCTTGCTATAGTCCATGACTTTGTTGCCCTTTGGTTACCTGTATGAAGGTATTTGGGCTGGTTTGAGTTTTAAAAATCATTTCAGTTGATCAATTCCCATACCTTTCCAGGGCTGGTGTGGGCAAGCCAGAGTGTATGTGACTTCAGATTCTGAATATGTGTGTGAAGCTCATACTGTTAAGGATGCCTTGCTCCAATTATATATATGATGGAAAGTTCGCAGTGGGGTGTAGTGGGAAAAAAATTCCAGCCTGTTACACGTAGAAAAAAGTCCAACTTCCATTCTCCTGGGGTCTCTGAGGGAGCGCTCAGAATGGCAAACTCCTTTCCCTCACCTGAGTTCTGGAGAAATGGAGAAGACAAAAAAACAAGGCAGGTGGAGAGTGAAATAGCATTTTTCTTACCGAAACTGGGTTGGGTTGGAACTCTTAGTTCTGGGCAAATAAACCTCCTACTGCTGAAGCCTAGGGTTGAGCAGATTTGCCCAACAATTTACAAGTCCAGACTGGGTGCAGAGAGAAGAACACAGTTCACTGTGAGGACATCGGGAGTTGAGCCCAGCATGCCCAGTTTACTACCCATATTTATCCATCAGATAAACCTTTCCACCTCTCGCCCCGCCGTCCTGGGAATGAACAAGAGGCGAGCATGAGACCGGTCTCACCACTGGTGGAAGCCTCAGGGCTGGGGAGAACTGAGCCTCTGAAACACATATTGGCTTCAGCACCCCGAATGATCGGATACCTGGCCCCGCTTTGTCCTTTCCCCTTCCCTCGCCAGATTCCAGCCATACTAGTTTCTGGCCTCCTGGCCTCCTGTTATAGGGCCCTTGTAATCACTGATCTCCAGCCAGGAACTCTCTTCTCCCCGGATCTTCACCCAGAAGTCACTCATGTCCTTCAGATCTGCTCACAGGTCACCTCCTCACAGGGGCCCTCCCTGACCATCTGATATAAAATAATACCACTCCTCCACCCATCACTCCCGAACCTTTTACCCTGCTTTCATTTTCTTTTCTTTTTTAAAAAATATTTATTTAAATTCAAGTTAGTTAACATACAGCGTGGTATTGGTTTCCGAAGCAGAACCCAGTGATTCATCACTTACGTAGAACACCCAGTGCTCGTCCCGACAAGTGCCCTCCTGAATGCCCATCGCCCATTTGCCCATCCCCTCCCACCTCCCCTCCAGCAAGCCTCAGTTCGTTCTCTGTATTTAAGAGTCTCTTATGGTTTGTCTCCCTCCCTGCTTTTATCTTATTTTTCCTTCCCTTCCCCTACGTTCACCTGTTGTGCTTCTCAAATTGTGCATATGAGTGAAATCATATGTTTGTCTTTCCATGGCTGACTTATTTTGCTCAGCCTAACACATTCTAGTTCCATCCGCGATGCTGCAAATGGCAAGATTTCATTCTTTTTGATCGCCGCGTAGTATTCCTTTGTATAGATATATACCACATCTTCTTTATCCATTCATCAGTTGATGGACTTAAAAGCTCCCTTTGTGCTCTTTCTCACCGTAAAGTAAGCTTTGTGAAGGCAGACGCTTTGTCCCTGGTTCTCTGTGCCTCCATTAGAGTCTAACACATAGTAGGAGCTAAAGATTGCAGTTTGAGCTGCACTGGTCCACTTGGATGCAGATTTTTTTTGATAAGTAAAGTAACATAAATGCATTTTCTCTTCCTTATGCTTTCCTTCGTATTTTCTTCTCTCTAGCTTTCTTTATTATAATAACACAATTTATAATACATACAACATGCAAAATATGTGTCACTTGACTGTTGGTGTTATTAGTGAGGCTTCCAGTCGACAGTAGGCTATCAGTCATTAGAGTATGGAGGGAGTCCATATTATGTGCGGGTTTTAAGCTGTGCAAGGGTCACACTCATGACCTTCATGGTGTTCAAGGGTCAACTGTATGTCTTTGTTGAATGAGTGGATGGCCCCGTGAACTTGGGAGTCTGCCTCAGCTCTGCAACTGACTGATGGCTTCATCAACGTGGACCTCTGTTGAAGAGCCACTGACTCCTTTGAAGACTGAATGAAACGACGTGTGGAAGAGAGATGAGAAAAATACTAGACTCAACTAAGGGAGTATTACATGGCGGTGATTCTCTATAATAATCATCTCTCTTTTGGAATCAGGGAGGAGTTTCTTGCCACCTCAGGGAGTGCTGGTGAAGGTGACGACTTTGCAGAATGTCCCAGGACCATCGTCACATAAAATGTTCTCATCCACCGTGTCCAGTCGTACCTTGTATTTGCCACGCTGTGTATCTTAAGTTTTTAGTTGAGAAATTTAGTCACAGTAGGTAGCAAAAAGGAGACTGATTCCAAGAGGAATAGGTCTAATTTACATCAGAAAAATCAAGAATTTCTCATTGGAAGACAGTGCTTTAGCCATGAGTCCTAAAGGACTGAGGGCTTCAGCTACCACTACAAAATTACTTTCAAAACTGAGGGAAGCATTTCTTCTTCCATTTCTTCTTCGCAGATAAACATGCCCTTAAATCACTTGCAATTTTAGCACCTATAAGTTTTATAAATGCCAAGATAATCCAGTTTACCCAGAATTCTGCTTTCGTCAAAAGCTACACTGAAGCAGGTTTTCTTATATTGTGTGATTTACACAGTGACATATGGAAAATATATGGACTTTGAGATCACTTAAATCTGGCTTCAAATTCCAGCTTTCCTGTTTGATAATAGCTAAGTGGGGGCTTGAAAAATTATTCAACCTAGTACTTAGTGTCCCATCTGGGTATGTCTTATGTAAACCTCTGGATTCAGGGCCTTTCTAAGAATAGTGTCACAGTCAAACACATGCTGCCCATTAATAAGTGAAAGGCTCTGAGATGTTCTGGAACCAGGAAGCCTATTTAAGCTCGTTTAACCCAAACCTTCCCAAACTTTTTGTCTTTTTAAAATCTATTGATATTTTACTGAATTAGGATCCTATGGGAAACCCTGGCTTATAATAATGTCACACAGATCTTAATAAGAAATCAATGAGCTTCTCTTTCCCATTTTATTGTTGATGACTCACATTTTACCCCTCTCCATCACGACTCCTTCCACAGTTTTCCCAACCTCCAGTGGGATATTGGTCCCACTATCCACGTACTAGTTTCTTAGGGCTTCTATTAAAAAAAAATGCCACAAATTGTGGGGCTTACACCATCAGAATGTATTGTTTCATACAGACGTCCAAAATTAGCCTGGGGCCATGTTTTCTCTGAAACTTGTAGAAGGGGAGGGGAAGGGGGGACCCTTCCCTGACTCTTGCTTTTGGTGTTTGCCAGCAAAAGCCTTGGTGATTCTTGGTTTGTGGATGCATCACTCCAGTCTCTGCCCCCACCCCACTGTCACATAGCTGTCTTCTCTGGCTTATTTATTTATGTATGTATGTATTTATTTATTTGCATGGCACTCTCCTCTCTGGGTTTCTCTGCTAAACATCAGTTACATTGCATTAAAATCTACCCCTAATCCGGCATGACCTCATTCTAATTTAACTGATTACATCTGCAAAGACGCTTTTTTCAAATAAGGTCACATTCTGAGGTGCTGGGGGTTAGCACTTCAACATATCTTTTGGGGGAACAAAATTCAACCGGTAACAATCCATGAAATTGCTCTGGGCAGAAGAGCTTAGGAGTCATCTTTGCTTCTTTTCTTTCCCTCGGCCACTTTATCTAGTCTATTCATAAATGACAGTGGATTTCCTTACAAAATGCAGCTCACATTTTTCACCACCGCCACCGCTACTCTCTGGCCCCAGCCTCTCCCATCTCTCCTGGGGTATTACATGAGCCTCCTAATTGGTGTCCTGGTTCCATCCTTTTTCTCCTATCGTCCACTTGCTAGGTGGCAGCCAGAGTGATCATTTCACGTTTCGCAATTCTGATTAGACCATATTACTCCCTAATGTTAATGAATATGAATACGGCTAAAACTCTACATATTTTGGCCCTGACCGCCCTCTCTGAACTCATCATGTGCTTGCCACTTTCTCCTTCATTTACTGTACTCCCATCAACAAACAACAAACAGACTTATTTGCACCTCAGGGCCTTTGCACTGTTTCCTCAAGGCTGGTTCCACCCAGAGATGTTTCCTAACCATAACTGAAGTGTTAGCCCAAACGCTTTTCTGAGGTCATTTGGAGCAGGAAGGGCCTAAGATATTGATGTTCCTCTATCATCTTTTGTTGAATAAAGACCACAGAGTGTGTTACATGATTTTTTTAAAGATATTGCCCCCAAATAAAAAGGATTTCCTGATCAAAAATTGGTTGGTTTGGGAAATACTGGGCTAAGATTTAACAGATTTATTTACACCAGAAATTCTTAGCAACATAATAATTTTATTCTGCAGGGATATAATATGTCATATTTCCAAATTTACCTGAAAAGGGAGGAGGGACTCTGGCCCACATAGCACATCTTACGAGATGCTGGTGTTGTGACTATAGAATAGTCTTCACCAACGAATTGGGATTGGACTTAACTCCTTTATTTACCACTTAGTGGTGTGAACTTGGGCCAATAACTTAAATTCTCTAAGGATCAGTTTCTCATCTCTAAAACGGGATGATACTAGTACCTGCCCCCCAAAGGTGAGAAATAAAAATATAAAGCAATTAGCACATCTGCTTGTACATAGAGAATGTCCAACGATTGGTAGCTGTGATTGGTATTGTTATGATGAGGCCTTTGATCATGAGGATGTCTTTCTCTTTCAAAACTGTTATTAACATTTTGGGACATGTCTGCTTTCTTACTTGCCGCCCCCACTCAAATTTTCCTTCTGGCTGGAGTGAGACCTCACGGTAAAGCTCTTTCTGTTGTGTCAGATACGATTTTCTCCTCTTCCTGATTCTTTTCATCCTCCACCTGCCACATAACTCAAATTTATCTTCCTTTCTTGTGAGTCCAAATGTATGATGGCAGAGATGGGAATGACTAAGTCATTAGCAAGAGGAGACGCTCCTGTCTGATGCCCTGGGGGTGGGGGTGGGGGTGGGGGTGGGGGTGGGGTGCTGTGAAAAGAAGATAGGCATGTGCTCAGTGCCCCCTCAACAGAAAGTTGCCTATCACCTCTCACCTTGCGTGCCGTGTGCTATGTCTTTTCTGGGAAAAGAGAGCTTCAAATATCAATTTTAGAAATTAAAATGATGTCTTGAGGAAAGTGAGGGGTGGATCGCTAAAAATAAAGGTTTATTTATTAAAAGGTTTGTTTATTTAGATAAAGGTTTGTTTGTTTATACACATAAACCATTTGTTCGCATGGAAATCCTTTAGCAAAAGAGCTAGATTTGGGATTTGGTTTGGTATTTAAGTTGAGGGTTGCCCAAGAACTCTTTGTTACAGGATTCAGGTGCTTTGGGTATGCTTGAATAATCTTGAGATGTGCTTAAATCTTTATAAAGTAGAGGGGCGTCTGAGTGGCTCAGTTGGTCAAGTCTCCAACTTTGGCTCAGGTCATGATCTCGCTCGCGGTTTGTGAGTCTGAGCCCCCATGTCGGGCTCCGTGCTGATAGCTCAGAGCCCGGAGCCTGCTCTCTCTCTGCCCCTGCCCAGCTCATGCTCTGTCTCTCTCTCTCTCTTCCACACATATAATAAACATTTAAAAAAATATTTTTAAAGTAGAGGAACCACTTTCTTGTATACTCTTTTTTTACTACAGATTTCATGGAAATGTCTGTCACTAGGTGGCTTGTTTTATTAGTTTGTTTTAGGGAATGTTTTTATTATGTTGGGAGCCAGTTAAATAGGTAAGGGGAATCTAAACAGCTGGTCTATTGGTGCTATACCATTTATTTCCATCCTTTGATTAGAATAATCTACATATCGGGGCGCCTGGGTGGCGCAGTCGGTTAAGCGTCTGACTTCAGCCAGGTCACGATCTCACGGTCCGTGAGTTCGAGCCCCGCGTCAGGCTCTGGGCTGATGGCTCAGAGCCTGGAGCCTGTTTCCGATTCTGTGTCTCCCTCTCTCTGCCCCTCCCCCGTTCATGCTCTGTCTCTCTCTGTCCCAAAAATAAATAAACGTTGAAAAAAAAATTTAAAAAAAGAATAATCTACATATCAAAAGAGGGACTTGGGAAGGAGAGAAGAGAGTAGAGGGCTGCCTGACACATTTGCTTTCTTTGTCCTCATTCTGGAGTTTTTGTTTTTGATTCTTTTTCCATTGGTAGAACACACAGTTTCCAATGTTTTTTTCAGATTTCTTTTCTAGAAGCCTTGCATATCTGACCGTGTTAGTGGTTACTTCCAAACACAGAGGAAAACTTGGCAGGATTTTTCCCTTTTGTCTCTTCTGCTGATCATTTCTTTTTTTTTTTTTCTTTTGTTTATTTATTTTTGGGTGAACATAAGCAGGGGAGGGGCAGAGAGAGGGGGACAGAGGATTCCAAGCAGGCTCTGCGCTGACAGGCTGACCACAGCAAGCCCAATGTGGGGCTTGAACTCACCAACCTCGAGATTACCACCTGAGCCAAAGTCGGATGCTCACCTGACTGAACCACCCAGGCGCCCCTTCTGCCAATCACTTCGATTGGAATTGGAGCGTGAGTTGATGGAAAGTAGTTTCCAGCTCATTTTTCAAATTAGGAACATGAGACCAACACGTGTGGGTAAATGCTTAACGACTGGATTTCTGGGGGAGTGGGGGTAAAGCCCTGATTTGTGCTGTTTGCTGATTTCTGTGGTGTAAATACTCCCACTATGGCTGATTTCACGATACCAACAAGATGTTCCTGAACACAGAGCTGGAAAGAAATGCACTGTAACCAACCGTTATGTAATCCGTCCACCAAATACAAAAACCATAACCCCGAGTCATGGTAAAATGTAGTCAATAGTTATGCAGTGATGAGTGTTGAGTATTTATTACATCTTTCAATAAAACCTATTTAATGGTAAGTTTTCATAGTTTAATCTTTAACAATGCCTTTGTTGAACAACTAGCTCTCAAAGTTCCTGGAAAGGTAACCATTGGTTTTAACATAGCGACTGGGGCCCAGAGAAGTCACTGTCTTGCCAAATGGTCAGTGAATGAGTTGGCAGAAGCTGGATTAGTGTCAGTTTTTCTAAAAATCAAATTTCTCTAGGAAGATTCACTTATTTATGTTTCTGTTTGTTCGTTTGTTATTTTTTTTACGACTGTTACAGGCTATGAATTGTCTATTGAGACAAGAACAGAATATCTGAATATAATTGTAACCAAGTTTGGAAGTGTGGAAAACAGGTTGGATGTAGAGCCACAAATAAATCCTAGCTTTAAGTCTTGGCCCTACTACTCACCAGTGGTGTAATCTTAAGGAGGTCACTTATGTACTTCTCTGGCTCCAGTTTTCTAGTCTCCAAGATGAAAGAATTGGTCCACACGAATATCTAATATCTCACATCTGTCTAAAATACCATGACTCATTATTTAGACACATCACTTCAACAAATATTTGCTGATACCAATCGCATGCACATTTGTTATGGATTCTATCCCGGGGGCATTAAATACTATATAATAATTGTAATTATTATTATAACAGCCCCTCACATTTATGCAGAGCCTTCTAATTTACCAAAGAGAAAGTTTCCTTTGAGTCTTGAGGTTCTGTGGTTCTAGGAGATCAAGACATACCTCCATAGAATGTTAGAGAAAGAAGAGTGCATTCCAGAAGAGCACACAGAACACTTATTCCTAGGAAACGCAAGAGGTCATAACCAGGTAGTACCAAGGAATGAGGAACAAGCATTTTTTTTTTTTGCCACATCTATCAGCTGTTTCACTTTCTCTTATCAAAAAAGCAAAGCCGAAAACTATTTTTTTCTGATGATAAGATTAATTATTGTAGAAAATTTAGAAGTTTTAAAGAAGTATTAAATAAGGAGAAACTACCCTATATCCAATATAATAGCCTGCTTTTCCTTTTCCCATTCTTGTCATTTTAATTGCTGTGTATAATTCCATCTTTTTGTTGTATAATAACTGACTTATTGTAAATTGTTTATACTGTTGATAGTTTTTGTTATTCTAAGGAACACAGTGATAAATATCTGTGTTTATATTTAAAAAATTGTATGTTGAACATATGGCTTCCAGCTGTAATATTTAAGGATTAGTGAGACAATTTTAGCAAATCACATACCTTTGACCTTAGCTTACTTGATTCTGCCAATATTGCTTTGTATTTACTTAGATTTTATGTTTCTAAACATTAAGAGGAACGGTTTGTCTGAATCCTTCAATATGATATATTTGAACTGGAAATAGCACCAATGTTTTCATATTATTCCAAATAGATATGATGAATTGTTTGGTGAATAGTCCCTCTCCCCGCCCCCCCCCCCCGCCCCCCGCCGCCCCCGCCCTCCAGTTCTTTAGGCAATTGCTTCTAGTAGAGGATGTTTTGTTTAGAAAGTACTCAGTAAATGTTCAATACGTTAAAAGATTCAGGCTAATTTAGTATAAACAAAAACATTTGAGAAGGATTTAAGAAGAAAACCACACTTCCTTATTCGTGAGAACAGCCTTCATTTTCATTAGGAGACGTGACAGCCAAGCAGAGTTCAGCAATTCTGGCAGTTAAGTGAGAATTATGCAATGAAGTGTGTTGTTGCTTTAATTCACCTCCATGAGAAACCATGACTCTAATAATTATTTGATTAAATGTTAATGAGATCTACTAAATTGACCGAACTCTTACTTTTATGTATTCGATTTATGTCAATTAAGACAAGACGAGTTTTACCTCTTTCCCTTTTTTAACATCTCTGAGTCAACATCTGCTTTCAAGGGAGGTGTTGTAACTACCCTGGTTATTTAAATATTAATGACTTCCATTAAAGGGAGCTGGAAGTTTGCAGCAGGAAGATTGAGAAATTAGGTGGTGTGATTAGTTCCTTATTTCTGCCGCCAGGAAAAAAACCTCTTACTGGAAGAGCTTTTTCCAGTATTTTTTTAATTCCACAGATCTTCTCCCCCCCCCCCCCCCCGAACCAGTTGGAGAGTAAGATTGTTGATTTCAAGTATTCCTTGAAAGTAGCTACAGTATTAAAACAAGTTCACATAATTAATTTAGTGCCATAGTGGTCAGTACCTTGGGCTTCTTGGGACTAACTTCAGTTTTTAAATTCATTTTGTTCCTTATGATAGTCCATAATAGGCAAGACCAGTTTTTAGCTGCATATTGTATTTGGTTGGGCTTGTTTACATGAAGCATGGGGAATTCTATTAAGTTAACCATGAAAGACTTGACAAGAATTATGTATTTGATCACATTATAATTATAAATGTTTATCTTATTGGGGAAATGTGTCTGAAAAGCTTTTAAAATTTGCTACAAACAATATTTTCATTTTATGCTAACTTGGGTTGCGACAAGCCTGTGGTAATAGATTTTTATACATTTCATGTTTTTAAGATGTTTTAATGGCGTGGTATTTTAAGGCACTCAACAGTCCGAAGCAGGCATTATATTTGCATAATTGTATATTTATTTTTACATCCAGAAACCTAAGTGAGTAAAGTATTTATTAGTTTCATGTACTTTATTTAGACTTTAGAGCTAAGAATTCGGATCTGGCTTAAATGGTAGTAGGTGCCGAGTAATGTAACAGCACTGATGGAAGATCCTAATTCTTAGCGTTAAGGATTAAGGTGAAGTAAGTGAGGCACTTGACTAGGGTCTAAAATGTAAGAGAGTGCCAAAAAACTCAATAATCATGATAAATAGTATTTTAATGCAACATCTGGAAAAAAATAAAAATAATGCAAGAAAATCCACGATGAACAAAACATCACAATTTTATAAAAAGATGAGATCTGACCCTGCATCTGCCCCTGACTCACCTTGTGCCGGGTTTTGGCCTTGACTGGGTTTACCATGTTCTTGGCTGCGGCATTCCTTATCCAAGGAATCAACATTTCCTTATCTAACATTAGTGCCATTAATCTTTGATTTCCTGGTTGAGCTATTAGGATATTCAAATCAGCTAAAAATACATGGGGAAGCCCATTGAAAATACAAATTACATATTTATTTACAAATTTAGGGAAATCGCCAACTTTAAGTCACTACTATTATCAGCCGAGGTGAGTAGTCTAAGCAAGCATCAGATTTGAAGACCTTTGAAAAACTGTTCACAAAGGTTGAGGCCCAGCTATTGAGTTTATCAGCTAGCAATAAGGGCAGAGACCTGAAGATAGTTGTAGGACCTTCCCTTTCTTCTTTTTTTTTTGTTCTTGAATGCAAAGTTTGTGATTTGTAAGAGACAGAAGAGGTAAGCAGAAATCCACTTGGTTTATTTTAAATTTCTCTGCCCAAGTGCCCATGGACAACTGAAGTCTCACTTTTGCTCAAGCTGTCCCCCCCCATAAGTGATGCTTTCTCCATTTCTCCTGCCCATCTGGGTTCCACCCACCCTCCCTTCACACCTAATCTTGTTAAGGCCTTCCTAGGTTCTCTTGGCCAGAGATATGTTCTCAGTCCTGTGCCTTCCCGTGGTAGGTAAGCATCTCTACCACACATTTGGTGATAAGTTACAGAGTCCTTGTTGTCTTGAAGTTTTATCTGATCCTGCATTGAGTTTACTTTTCAGACCACAGTTTTAGAAATATAAATTGTTTCTCTAGTTAGATTGTGAATCCTTGAATAGCCCCGGGCCTTTACACAGAATATTTATTCATTTATTTTACAATATACATTTTTTTTTAATGAAATAAATGAATGTCTTGTATGTAAAAGGGCTGGGTAAATATTTACTCTTTGGATTCATTTGTTTTCATCCTAGGCCTAGAGAGACCGGTTGGTGCCATGTGGAAGACGATTGTTTTGGTGGTCGTGTTCACGTTCAGCCCTGGTGGCGGGATCTTTCACTCCTTATACAAAAATGTTCGGGTTTCCGTACCACATAAGGGAAATGTAGGAGAGCCATTATTTCTTACTCCCTATATTGAAGCTGGCAAACTTGAAGAAGGTAAGTTTAATAAAATCAGAAAACCACTGGGGTATTTTCAACAGTTTGGGGTTTTGTTTTATTTTGTTTTTTAGCAGTTTTTTTTACAGGATTCAAAATACATTCTGGTATTTTTTAACCCAGCTGTTTTATTTCAAGTATTAATGATTTGATGTCATGTGTTATCAGAGTTTTGAGCTAAAATGAGAGTTTGGCAGGGACAGATTATCTGGTGGTCGAGTACCTACATTTCTATTTATAAAACTGGTGTAGTGCCTGTCCCCAGCTGGGCAATAATAAATACTAACCTTAGAACTTACTACCCATACTGGTTCCGAGGATTCTACGTAAATTCACGTCAGCATCTTAACAACCCAGGCGGGTGTACCCATTTCACATCTAAGAACACTAAAGCAGAACGAGATTAAGTTACTTGCCAGAGTTGGGGGCACCTGGGTGGCTTCTTCAGTTAAGCATCCGACTCTTAATTGAGGCTCAGGCCATGACCTCACTGTTTGTGAGTTCGAGCCCCACATCAGGCTCTGCACTGACAGCACGGAGCCTGCTTGGTATTCTCTCTCTCTGCCTCTGTCTAGGCCTCCCTTGTTTGCTTGCTCTCTCTGTCTCTCTCTCTCTCTCTCAAAATAGATAAATAGGGGCGCCTGGGTAACTCAGTCAGGCGTCTGACTTCAGCTCAGGTCATGATCTCACAGTTCGTGAGTTCGAGCCCTGCGCTGGGCTCTGTGCTGACAGTTCAGAGCCTGGACCCTGCTTTGGCTTCTGTGTCTCCCTCTCTCTCTCCACTCCTCCCCCACTCACTCTGTCTCTCTCTCTCTCTCTCTCAAAAATAAATAAAAACATTTAAAAAAATTTAAAGATAAATAAACTTAAAAAAATTTTTTTAAAGTTACTTGGAGAGTCACAGCTGGTAGGTGCAGGATTCACACCCAGACAGCCTCCCTCCGGAGTCTATGACCACAGGCATACTGTTGGGCCCCTCTGCACGGCAAGTTACTCAAACATTCTAGACCTCGGTGTCCTCATTAACAACATGGAGTCACAACCACTTAAGTCACAGGGATGTTATAAGAATCAGATGAGAAAACGCACATGAAAGCTCTATAACCTATACGTTGCTCTCTAAATATTAGTGTTTGTAAATCACTTTTTATTTGGAAATTGTGGGGTTTCCAATAATTATTATTAATAGGAAAAAGGTGTTATTGGGCATCATCGGAGACTAGAATTTATGACCTGCCTCTGTTCTTAATGCTTCCTTCTGTTTAGGTAAATCACTAGGTAGATAACACTACTTAATCTTTCTGGACATCAGTGGGTTCCTGAACTATAAAATAGTATATAGGCAGCTGTTTTCAGGTGTTGTTTGTAAAAGGAATCAGAGAAATGGGGTAGTGGCTGGAGGGAGCTGTGGGACCAGGAAGGGTCTTTAAACCATAAGAGACTCTTAAAAACTGAGAATAAACTGAGGGTTGATGGGGGGTGGGAGGGAGGGGAAAGTGGGTGATGGGCATTGAGGAGGGCACCTATTGGGATGAGCACTGGGTGTTGTATGGAAACCAATTTAACAATAAATTTCATATTTAAAAAAAAGAGAGAGAGAGAGCAGGAGACAATGTATTTGCTGATAGAAATGATTGGGAAGAGGGGACAGTTGATTGGGATGGGGGACTATTTCAGGAGCACTCTCTTTAGATGAAAGATGGGGAAGCTGGCCCATAGATGGAGACGTTGGTGTTCGCTTTGGAGGACTGACTGCTCTCGAATCACAGGCGGGACAACCGAGTTCGTGGCTGTGAGTCTGCTAGGTTGGTAGACAGCAGGGGGATGTGGAAGTGATGCTGGATATTTGAGGGAAATAATCATTTTCAAGATCAAAAATAAATCTACGTACTCCACAAAGAAGGTGAAAAATAAAGCAACGCTTCTTCATTCAAAATATTCTCATAGCTAACAGGGTATTATTGTTTTGGGTTTTGTTTGGTTTAAAACCAAAACATTCTTGTATCTTGGGGGTGCACTGGAGTCCTGGTCATGTGTCTTTTTTCTGACATACACGTCGACTCCATGTTTTACCATCTCTTTCCTGAAAAGAGGTGGAAAACTTGGATAAAATCGTCAGTGTATATTAGTGTACATTTTCTTAGAATTTATTAATTTATTTTGAAAGAGAGAGAGAGAGAGAGAGCCAGGAAGGGCCAGAGAAAGAGAGGGAGAGAGAGAATCCTGAGCAGGCTACGCATCATCAGCGCAGAGCCTGATGTGGGGCTCAAAGTCACGAATCGTGAGATCGTGACCTGAACCGAAACCAAGAGTCAGACGCTTAGCTGACCGAGCCACCCAGGTGCCCCTGTGTACATTTGATGTAGCCAGCGACAATGTAGTCAGAGAATGCAGTCATTCCTTTTTTAAAAAAGACTCATTTTGTTCTTGATGTAGAAAAGTCATGAGAAGACGGTATTCCGATGGTACAGGCTCATATCACTAGACATATACGAAGAGGCAAAATATCATCCAAATCTACAAAAACGGATCGCATGCATTCATTTGGGCTTCTTTAGTAAGTGGGTACTGATGGCTTAGATTATGTTCATTAACAACGAATCAAACCAAATCACTTAGTTAGAGCTGAAATGGCGTTGAATACTCATAACCAACCCTACCAATCCACACAGAAGGAATTTGAGACTCCCAAAACGTTACATGACTTGCCCAAGGATATGCAGGTAATAGGACCAGAGATGTGTTTAAGACCCAGATTTTCTGACTTCTGCTCTGGGATCTGCCTGCTCTAATTTGTTTCCCTTTGTTTTAGAATCTGGTGCTCTTCTGGAGTGACCAGATGCACACACATGAAACCAATTCAGGAATAAGGCAGTGAATACTAAAATACTAAAGTGTCACGTTTTGAGGTAGGCATGTTGGAAATTTTGAGAAGGAAGCTATCCTATCGGTTGGTAGAGTCCAGAAAATAGCAACAGTGTAGTAAGAAAAATAACAAATCCTAATATTTAATAACTATATTCCCAATACATAGCACAGTTTCTATATGTAATAGGCATATATAATAAATACTTGCAGAATTTAAATTTTAGGCCTGAATATATACCAGACATGGGCTTTACACACACATTAGCTTATTTAACTCTCAGAGCAATGGTAATGAAGAATGCATAATTATTGTTCCCATTTTATAGATGAGGAAACTGAGGCCCAGAGGAATTAAGTATCTTGCTCAGAGCCATTTAATGATAGTAAGTGGCAGAGGTGGCATTAAAACCTATCTTTGCTGGCTCCAGAACCCAAGGTATGAACCACTGTGCTATGTGACTAGATCCAAACTAGGAAAGGATCTGTGTATACTGAGTGAGGAAAACAGTTTCAACAAAGGCATTTAGCGCAAGCGACGCGTGGTGGTGTGTCTGTTTCATACATCTTGGAGGAACCAAGTGAAAACACAGAGAAATCCATATGAGAGACTGTCCACATCCCTACCACTCCTGTATTCCTTGTTTACAAACATTTCACTGTGGTCATCAGCAGTAGCAAGGAAGGTTTCTGAGGGAGGTAGTTTTCATCTTCTGCCCTTCTGTGCCAAGTCTGATAGATCGCCATCTGATGGATGACAACTTCTAAAATAGTAAACTGATGTAATGTCACTTTCTAAAGTTCTGTTACGCAGTCAAAATCTTTGAATGGAATTTTGAGTGGCTGATCCAAATTCTGGTACATCTGGGCATTCACATACAGCCCTGATAACATAATTAAGGATAATTTTATTCATCCGCTTTACTGAAAGTTCAGGAAGCTCTGGACAGATGGTCAGCTCATTCCCCTAAATCCCTTTTGTTTATTGAGTCTGTCAAAACCTTAGGCGCATGAGTCTTAGTATCGCAATGGAACATTCTTGAGATAAACAGTAATTCACAAAAAGACAAGGGCGTTTTTATTTTTTAATCTCCCAATTAGCTGGCTTAGTTTTGTGTAATTGTAATTGCACGTTTACTTTCTCTGCAGCTAGAATAAACCCTTGAAACAAAATGAATAAAGGAGGCAAATTTTTAAATATTTACAAACACTGCCTTTTCACGAACTTTAAAGACTATTTTGTTATTAGGTGTCACTTTATTATCACTTACGGTCTGGCCGTGTCTTGTGCAGTACTGTTGATGACTGAAGACTTTGTAAATGTGAAGTTGCACCCTGATTAGCTGCTTCAAGTCCTTCTTTGGTCACAACCCAATCCTCTTCAAAGTGTTAATATCATAAACATTGGTAACTGCAGTGAATAATAAGGAGGAAGTGAAATCACTTCAAAGAAAACCTTTTCCTTTTTTTTTAAACTGTTTTGAACATTTGAATTGTGAGTCATGGTTCCAGGAAGTAAGAAACCCCTACATCTTGGGAGTTTATTTTCCACATTCCATTGGTAGACTCTGGAAGGATGAACCGAACATTTGAAAATACAAAATATCATTTTAGTTGAAAGAGCTTTTAATTGTTTTACCGTGACTTCGTTAAAGGAAATTTAAGAATTGAAATAGGGTGAAACACTTTTTAGTGAGCCAGAAAAAGGCCTTCTAAATTCTTAAGACCTGAATAAGGCCTGCCTTCTTTAGGAGGGTTTTGTAGAAATATGCTAATCCTAGTGCATTGCCAGTGCGTAAATTGGCTGTACCTGTGGGTACGAAGACAAGACCAATTTCCCTGCTTTCCAGTAGCCCCTGATCTTCAAGGCAAGGCAGGAAATGTACCTGGGGAGGTAGAAGGTAGCAGAGAAACAACTTTGGAAGCTTCAGAAAAGGAGGGCTGGGGGAACGTCGGAGTCATTGTCAGAGCAGGCCAGCAGACCTTGTGCTGTGCTGGCCTCAGAGAGATACATTGATTCAATCATCTCTCTCCCATATTCCATTCCCTCCAGCTCCTTTCTATTACATATTTTCTTTTCTCATTCTTCTTCGACGTTTCTCATTTTTCTCTGTCTTTTTTCTCGAATCCCTGCTGCTCACATACCTCGCTGTGAGTCACGTCTCATTTATTCCTAACCCTTCTACCTTCAGGTCTCTATCCACCTTTTTGGGGGTTCTCTGATTCTGAGAAGATTGATAGTTTGGGGGAAAATATGTCAGAAGTGTTTTCGGTACCACATTCCAGTTACAAAAGAAGTCTGGGGATATGATATATAGCATAGTGACTACAGTTAGTAATATCATATTGCATGTTTGAAAGTTGCTAAGAGAATAGATCTTGAAAGTTCTCATCACCAGAAGAAAAAATTGTAACTACGTACGGCGATGGGTGTTTACTAGATGTTGTGGTGACCATTTTGCAATATATGTAAACGTCAAATTGTTAGGTTGTACATCTGAAACTTATATAATGTTCCTTGTCCAATATATCTCAATTTTTTAAACAGAAAAAAAAAAAGTTTTGAAAGGCTGCCCAGCCCTGGAGGGTCAGCCTTCTTTGGGCTAATTGAGAGCGGAAGCAAAGTGGGGTGGGGTGGAGGCAAGGCTGCTGGAGGGAAGGGTGGAGGCTGGCAATCACCACTTTCCCTAAACATCCCCCTTTTCCTTTGCTTGAGATGCTCCTCTCCCTTTCTTTTTTCTTTTTCTGGCAGCAAGGGATAGGTCTTTTTGAGAAGAGCATGGGGAGAGCTAGAGAAGCTGGATTGAGTTAAGCAATCTTCCCTGGGGGAACCAGACACCGCCAGAAAAAGGCAGAGTTTTCTAGACAGCACGTGGGGTGGCCCACAAGCCAGTGATGATCTTCGCTTCCTTTGCCCGAGCCCTTATTTTAGATGCAACTCCGTGTGCTGAGTTTGATCCCCACAGAAAGCCCAGGGTGGGGGAATCGGTATCCACATCTTGCACAAGAGGAAAGAGAGGCTCAGAGAGATAAGGCAACTTGCCAGGGGGCCTGGTCAGAATCACAAACCTGGGTCTACCCATGTTCTTCCTATGGTACTAGCCTAGCAGGACCCTTCAGAAACTGCTCTTGAGACCCTGCCTTTATCCCACCATCTCCTCTGCTCCCAGATGCTACTTGTTCCTAATCAGCAGGTGCATTTCACAGGTAACAATAGCTGTGCTCCCTATGAGCCAGCTTCTTTTCTAAGGTGGTACATGCATGCGCCCTTATTCTCATTGACACGTGAAGTCATCCACCTTCCGTAGATGAGAAACTGAAGCACAGACAGGTCAAGGGACTGCCCAGGGACCACAGAGACGGTCAGTAGCAGCGTACGGATCAGCAAAGTACGAAGGAAAGGGAACAGTGCTGTCTAGATGAGAGTTTCCCTGCCAGGAGGCAGGTTCATTTTAAAAGAGGAACTTGCAGCCCCGATGCCATGGTGTGCTGGTAAGTGTCACAAGCAGCTCTGTGGGGACGGGGTCCTGATTTGCACACTGATCTGCGCATGTAGACGTTCTTACCATGGCTAGTTGCTAATGCTAAGGTGGGAAGAGATGCTAACAGCTTGAGAGCCTATGGGCTCCAGCACCCTGCTGAAGGCATCTTTAGTGGGTGGTGTGTGTGAAGGACTAAGCTTCCTGACCTGCTCCTCTCTCTAACCAGTCTCCTACTTAATATGTGTCAGACATAAATAGCTTTTCTTCAATCATTAGTTTTTACTGGGGACACTTGCTTTGTCAGCATTAAGGAATCTTTCTTCACCTAAACTCCCCTTCAGTTCCCCCTACCCCCTGCCACCCATGTCCCATTTCTCCTCCATTGTTTTCCTAATCACTGCTTGCGCTCCCTTCCCCCCCCCCCCCCCCCCCGTGCCACCCCTACTTTGGGACTAACTCTCTGGTTGAGAAGCAGTGTAGCAGGGTCAGGGAAGGAGCAAACTCTGCACTCTGACTGCTAGGTTTGAATCCCAGCTCTCCTTTACTAGCTGTGTGACCTTGGGCAAGTTACTCACCCTCTCTGAGCTTCAGCTCATCTGTAAAGTGGGGATAATAATTACACCTACTGCATAATGGAAAGCCCTCGGTACTGTAGCCTTTAAAGTGTTAGACCCTCTTAGTATTATTTACTCCTGGGTGTCCTCACGCTCTCTGAGCAGTCCCTCTTTCCCCCTCCCTGTCCCTGTCCCTTTGGTGCCATAAAAAAGCCAGACCTCTGCCCTCTACAACTATCCTGTTGTCTTATTTGGTTTCCTGTGAGTAGCTATGAGGCCATGAGGTCACCCCTTGTCTCACTGCCTGCCTCTCCCTACCCTCCCAGCCATCCCCACTCCCCACATGCGTCAGCATATTTCCCTTAATGGAAGTGGCAGGCCCCTTGCTTTCATGATAAGGAGAGTGTGGAGAATATAGGCTTTCCGGAGGCTGAGAGCTGTTTAGCTATGTTGTTTTCCTTGTACCCGCCTCACCTTTTGGGACTTGGTGACTTCTGCCCTGGCCTTTTTATTTATTTCTATTTTATTATTATTATTTTCTAATGTTTATTTCTGAGAGAGACAGTGACAGAGCGTGAGCAGGGGAGGGGCAGAGAGAGAGAGAAGGAGAGAGAGGTAGACACAGAATCCGAAGCAGGCTCCAGGCTCTGAGCTGGGCTCGAACCCCTGAACTGTGAGATCATGACCTGAGTCAAAGTCGGGCGCTTAATCGACTGAGCCACCCAGGTGCCCCCACTTTGGTTTCCTTTTTAGAGTGGAGCTGAGGATAAGTGATTTTCTTTCTTTTTTCTTAAAAAGAAATCTTATTATAGCTCATAAATATATTTGGGGACCAAAGAAAAAAAGGTTAAAAATGCCCCTTGGCTACATTGTAAATGTGGAATATGTGGAACTGGCCAGGGCAAGCTGGAATTTGCTATAGTCCGTACCTTTATGCCAGTCTCCTGGTAGCTTTTCTGTTGGCTCCATCCCAGACCTGGCCCATGAGAGGGAGAAGACCAGAGATGAGGCAGAGATAGCTAACTCGATATTATTTCTCTAATCCTCCGGTACATTCTTTTTTTCCACCAGCAAAAAAACAGAGTTTGGTTCCTCCTTTCCCTGGATCGAATGTGAAGAGTTACGCTGGCTACATCACTGTGAATAAGACCTACAACAGCAACATTTTCTTCTGGTTCTTTCCAGCTCAGGTAGGCCTGCGAGAGCGCTCTATCAGGACACTAACCCTCAGGAGCTGAGAATGCTCCCCAGCGCAGAAATGTTAGCCTAGGAAACCATACTTAAAAAAAAAAAAAAACAGGGGCGCCTGGGTGGCTCAGTCGGTTAAGCGGCCAACTTCGGCTCAGGTCATGATCTTGCGGTCCGTGAGTTTGAGCCCCGCATCAGGCTCTGTGCTTACAGTTCAGAGACTGGAGCCTGTTTCAGATTCTGTGTCTCCCTCTCTCTGACCCTCCCCCGTTCATGCTCTGTCTCTCTCTGTCTCAAAAATAAATAAATGTTAAAAAAAAAAAAACAAAACCAATTTTTTTTTTTTTTTTTGCATCTTTTAGATTTTTTTTCTAAAAATAAGTGCCAGTGACTCCGTGTGGTGTTCCTGTTTATGTGCAGGAAACAAATGTTTGCAGGCAAGGTCCAGCTCTTAAATTCCTTGCAGCCTTATTCAGAATATTAATATTACCACCTTCTTCCTGCCACCGTCTTCTTAAATCATGCTGTCGTTGTTTTGTTCTAAAAATACCTCGGGCAAGGCTGGGCGGTGGGGAGCCGAAGAATGATAAGGGATGGGGAGATTCCCGAAATATACAGGTGCGATACATGTCGAAAGATAGTTGATTGTGGACTTGGGTGTGGCTGCTCTGTCCTCTGTCCCCGTGGGCTTTGCAGTGCCAGCTCTTATGTTTGCGCTCCCTCCTTCATGCACCCGGTATCCATTAACTGAATGCTACTCCATGGGAACATGGGAGAGAGAACTAAACTTATGATGGGGCTTTGGGGAAGCAGTAGGAAAGCAGTGCTAATCTAGGATGGCTTCCAGAAGATGAATCACTTACCTTCTCAGGTCCATACACACAGCTGGATACATTCTTGTACTTTACCAGTCTTGACTTAGCGCACCCAGGTGCACGCACATGCACATGCACGCACACACATATGCATGTCACACAGCTCTTCAGCGTGAACAAACCACTTTTGCCTTATGGGTACTGTTGGGCAGAATTGGTAGAGGTGCTGAGCTGCATAAATAAATTGTATCCCACCCCAGGATAATTTTCTATTTTCATTTTCCAAATTGGATTTGGTTTAGAAGCCAGAGAAAACAAAGAAAAAGCTATCCCTGCGGAGGGTTGTATTTATATTTGCATGTGATTTGCATATCGTCGTGTTGCATCTAGAAAATTGTTTAATCTCGGATAGTTTTCAAATCAAATTGCCTTTGTTGGTACTGTTGGGTTGGCTTTTCTTGACTTCTCATTTCTGCCTTCCCAACCACGGCTTCTGACATAGTTGGCCGCATAGCCAACTATGTGAATGGGAGGAAACATATTAGAATTGGTGAAGAATTCCAGATGCTTTTTGGTTGGGCTCATAGTAGTGTTCAGACTGTCGCCTACTCCAGGACGACTTTCCCGAACCCTGGAGAATTTCTTAGTTCTTCCTCGATGTTATTGTTGAGTGTGCAGATGGGGTGCTTACCGCACAAAATTGAAGGAGAGACTTGCCCTCAGGGTTATATAGGTGCCATTTTGGCACCCAAGTGTCCCCCAGACTCCTGCTGCCACCTCCCGTTGGTGGAATCCAACTGGAAACCAGATGTGAGGGGTGGGGGAGTCCAGTTCTAGAGGTCTGTCTACCAGGGCACAGAACAGAGTAGAGAATGCAATAGAGAAGCAATGAGGAAAACATCCAAATACTCAATACAACTGTCTTAAAGAGAATTGGTGTACATTAAGCTTACCAATAAGACCTAATTCTAACAGGTGGACATTTTTCTCGTGTTCTTGGAAATCTCTTCAACTTTATGCCTTCCGGAAACCATACGATACATGTGCAGTTTTTATATCACACCTTTCAATATCCTTGAATGGAGGCATTTATCATGAGCCCCTTTGTATTAGTTCTCTATTGCTCTTGTACAAATTACCACAAACTTAGTGGTTTAAACAACACAGATTTATTAGCTCACAGGTCTGTAGGTCAGAAGTCTGACATAGGTCTCACTGGCTAAAATCAAGGTGTCAGCGGGGCTGTGATCCTTCTGGAGGCTCTCGGGGGGGATCTCTTTCCCTGCCTTTTGCATTTTCTGGAGGCTGCTCACAGTCCTTGCCTCATGGCTCCTTCTTCCATCTTTACAGCCTGCATCAGTGGGCTGAATCCTTCTCACGTAGCATCACTCTGGCCTACTCCGTGGTCACATGACCGTCTCTGACTCTTGTCTTCTGCTGCCCTCTTTTACATTCAAGGACCCTCGTGATTGCATTGGGCCCACGGGATAACCCAGGATGATTTCCCCCATTTTAAAGCCAGTTGACTGGCAACCTAATCCCATCAGCTACCTTAATTCCCTGTTACCATGTGGCTTAACCTATTTACAGGATCTAGGGATATGGATGTGGATACCTTTGAGAGCCATTGTCCTTTTCCCAGAAAGAAACACCTTGCACAGCTAAAATGGTGTGGAGGGAGGTGTAGTGTTGCCCCACGTACCCACTTGGGGGAGGGCTGGAATGGGGGCCTGAAGACGCGAGTGTAGCCTATGGGGTCACCTTTCCTAATCCCGCTCAGTGTTCCTCTGAGGCCTGCGGGGGGGCTCCACCTCCCCCTCCGCTCTCTCTGCCTCCTTTAGCTCCGAGAAACCCCATTTCCCACTTTCTCTTCTGCTTGGGTGGCTGTTTCTGATAGCAGTGAGTTCCCCACTGACATCTGCATGTTGAGTCTCCAATAGTAATAATCTACATTTGTGAAAACAGGAATTAATGGGGTGGGGTGGGGGAGAGAAGTGGTCCAATGAAAACAAAACAAAGACTCAGTCATTTCTTTCTGAGGTGGCCTCTGAGCAGGTGTACAGAATTATCTAGAATAGAGGTGGTGCTCCAGGACTGGAAAGCCGGTCAGGGAAATGGGCCTAGACTCTGCATCCTCTCCTGGTTGCCAGACCGAGATCTGAACCCCCGCTGCATTAAACAGTGGCGGGGCTGTTAGGGGCCCCCCTTAATTCAATGAAGACCTAGCGATGCATCCGCTGGCCAGATTATGCTCTTTTGGGCCCAGGACTGTAGCCCTCAACACATTCTTAGATGAGCCCAAACGACATAAACTCGAGGCCGCCACACGGGAAAAAGATGTTAGAGCACAGCGTGTTCTATTGGAAGTGATAGGCTCAGCTTCAGGGGGGAAACTGGCAGGGATGAAAGGCTGACAATTGTCACCATGTGGCAGCCAGGATAGATTTTTCTGAGACCTCCTTACCCAGGGAGGCCACATGCAGAGCTGGCATCTGAGGCCCCCAAGCAACCATTCTTGCCAAGCCAGACAGGCTGTAAATTATGGAACAGGCCATATCTCCTTCTTGAGTGTAGAAGATAAAGCATGTGAGAAGCGGTGGTCACCGAGATGGGGGAGAGTTCCTCTCATGTGGCAGAAATATCGGTTCATTGCCTGTCACGGGGAGGCAGCCGATACTCATCAGGAGAGAAATGACCCTTTACAAAAATTGAAGGTGGAGAAAATAAGAGACTCAGGAAGGATGCTGCACTTGTAATATCCTCTGAGTATTTTTTTTGGGGGGGGGGGATGCTGTTTCTCAAATTAGTTTTGTTTTCCTGTTATTTCTGTGAGACTCCCCTGTTATTGTATACAAATCAGCGCATAATGGATTCCAGAGCTGGAAATTTTTTGGTGTGTAGCCGGGAGGCAATCTGCGAGAGAAATAATAGGCATTTTCCGTGGGATAAAAAGTATAATGAAGCCAATAAAAATGTAACAATTGTAATGGCTTTTGTTAATTGAACATTAACTAGGTACAAAACACCGTGCATACTCTTGTTTAATCCTTACGAGCACCACATGGGGAAGGAATTGTTATCCTTGTTTAATAGATGAAGAGAATTACAGGGTAAATAATTAGCCCCAAGTTGACCAACTAGAGATTGGCAGAACTTGAATTTAAAACTAGGTCTCTGGTAGAGAAATCTTTGCTCTTGATCGCTGTGTGTTGGTCCTGAGAATCAACTAGCCATGGAAGGTGCTAGACTCCGGTCATTAGCATTATAGCTCTTGAGCTAGTCAAGCTTGCGTAAAATCTTGGCTCCACTACTTACGCCAGATGTGAGGATCACAGTACCTACTTGATGATGATTTTGAGACAAATGAGAGAATGTGGGAAAACCTTAGGTTGGTGCCTGATACATAGGAAGTAGTGTTGCTATTCTTATTATTTCATAATTATCATCAGTATTATCATCAGTATCATTAGTTTTCCTATTATTAACACAAATACTGTATATAAAAAGTATAATGAAGCTTAGTTCTTAAGCCAGTCACAATGCGGGATGTTAAAGAAGACAGGAAATGGGCCATTCCAAATTGGAAGTCCCTGAATGCCAGTGAAGAATGCAAATTAATTGTTGGGGGGGGGGTTAATACATTACAAAGCGAAACTGGGTTTTCCACATTTAAGAAGATAAAAAGGCAGAAGATTATTATTGTTAAAATTAGAATTCTTCCCATTGGAGAAAGATACCCAGTATTTGACTTTGTCTTACAGATATAGGAATATAGGTAATTTGTTGAATTATTTGCATCAAATGTGATGGAGCCCAAACCCGAGGCATTTAGACTTAGGCCTAAGCCCCTTTACTAGACCCCATCTTGCTCCTCTGGCCACGGGGAGTTGCTGGGATTCCTAGAATCTGAGTATCTGGTGACTGAGAAAGTTCAGTATCATATTGAGGAGTCAGCGAGGTTGGAATAAAGTGAGGTAGCCAGCCTCCCAAGAGCGATCTTTAGTTTCTTGATGTTCATGCTTCTGTGTAGTCACCTGCCATATTGAATTAAGGCTGGCCTTTGTGACCAATACACTATAGCAGAAGTGATGGTGTGTGACTTACAAGGCTCCTATTAAGGGCAGTGCTGCTTCCGCCTTGGTCTCTTGGATCACTCACCCTGAGGGAAGCCAGATGCCATTGGGAGGACACTAAAACAACCATATGGATAAGCCTGTTTGGAGAGGAAGTGAGTGTTCCACCTACCAGTCAGCACCAACATTAGATGATCTTCATCCAGCCCAAGTCAGATGACTGTAGCCCTGGCTCATATCTTGGCTGTCACTTCATGAGAGATCTTGAGCCAGAACTGTCCAGTCAGACGTCCCCAAATTCCTGGTCCACAGAAAGCATGAGAGATAATAAATGAATATTGTTATCTTAGGCCACCAGGTTTTGGATGCATGTTATACAGCATTAGATGACTAATATAGCCTCGCGTCCTATACTCTTTGGGCTGTGACTACGATATCTTATGACAACTAGAACTCGTTCCAGTTCTGTCCTTTTACTTGCTCCACAGTAATAGAGCTATCAACATTTTCCCTGGACAGTGAACATGATATTAGGCTTTGTCAGTAGAGGGTGCTGGAGAGACATTGCAGGAGGAAGTTGGCTTTTCTTCCTGTTCCCTTGTCCTGCATTTCACTTTCTCCTGGCCCTGCTGTCCAGTCCGTCAGCAGGGCGTGTGTGGGAACATCCAGTAGCCCTCTGCTCTAGCTGGGCGCCCAGACCGCAAAGACCCTCAACAACCTTATAATCCTGGCTCTGTCCCAGTGACCACCTGACTGCAGCTCCTTCAACACGGACACCATAGCATCCTAGGCCATGCCAGCGAGCAGGTTCCCTAAGCCAACTCTCAGCAGCCTTGACCATCTGTACCCGAGGCTGGTTTCCCACCGCCTTCCCAACGGGGACCCCGTGCACTCCAGGTTGTGTGCCACTTTCACACAAGTGGACTCCCAACATTTTGACTTGCTCTGTACCTGCTCCCACCAGCCACAGACCACTTTTCCCTGGAGGCCTTTCCTCCTTGCCCCTGAATTCCTGGCCAGTTTTGAGCCAGGCAACCCAGTGAACTTCTCAGCCACCCAGTGGGTATAACCATACCTTCTCCAAGGAATTCTAGACCATAGTCTTGGGACTTACACCTTAGGGTGTAAGCCTTGGGAAGAGCCCCATCCCTGCCATATGAGTTTGCCCATCCCTGGGCACTTTCTCTCAGTCCAGAGTACTCTTTGGAGTTCTCCTCACATATTTATGGTTATCCCCCATTATAATGAATATCTCTTTAAAATTTCCCTGTTCCTTGGTGGACCCAGGAAGCCTGTCCAGCATGCTGATATTTGGCCAACACTGAGGATGTGCCTCTTGGGGGAGCAGACCCCCCCCCCCCGGCATTACATCCCCACTTCTGCCTACCGGTGGGTGGGTGTGATACCCATGGTGGATGGGGACCAGAGCAAACACTGGAACCTGTAACAGAATTAAAGGTCAATATTTCCATATGAAAAGTAACAATAACTTTAAAATGGGAAAATTTAAAAATTAAAATTGCTACATGGTTTCTGTCTTCTGATTGGACCCTAACTAATATATCCACCCCATTCCAAATCCTTCTCTCCTGCCCCGAGACACCAAGGGCAGAAAGTATGGTCAACTGGAAAGGCATCAGGAGCCGGGACAGCCAGTCTTTCTGTCTCAGCCTTATTCTGACCAAGGCCACAGGATCACTTATCTGTGCCTCATTCCTCTCTCTTGGCAGATCAACATGCTTTGTTTCTCCAGGTATCTGGCAGAAGATGGCTGCCCTACAGTTTCTGCCTTTACCTGTTCTCGAACTATGCAGTCACCAAAGATCCACTAGCACTTCTGCTAGGGGCAGATGTGATTGGCCCGCTCTGGGTCAGGTGTTCTTTCTCGGTCCAGTCAGCTAAAGCTGAGGTGCCGTTTCGTGTGATGTAAGCATGACTAATGGGCCCTTTCTTTTGGTAAATGGAGAGTCAGTTCCTAGAGAAGGGGTTGTGGATAGAACAGATCTCTGGAAACTATGTCTACCACAGATGGCCGCAAATCCATTAGTCATACGACCAAGAT
The DNA here is from genome assembly GCF_018350175.1 of Felis catus. Taxonomy (NCBI): domain Eukaryota; kingdom Metazoa; phylum Chordata; class Mammalia; order Carnivora; family Felidae; genus Felis; species Felis catus. The sequence goes on along the minus strand of NC_058369.1, from coordinate 120,786,374 downwards.
TTGGAGGTCGTAGATATTTGTCCTCAGACTTGCACTGTTTATCGTCTTTGCTATTATTGTAATAACGGCACTGGAGATCTGGAGGAAGAGAAGGTAGGTGAGACAAAACAAGGAGAAAACAGCTAAAAGTGATAAATTACAGATCATTCCGTCCATAGACATATTCAAAATGCAGAAACCGTTGTGTGCCTGATTTAACATGGAGAAGAAGACGACTAACTTGTTCAACCATTTCTTGGTTTGCAACAAGAATGGGAAAGACACGCCTCTCTCCAGCACCACCCCGCCTACCGTCATTCATTCTAAATTCCAACTTTATGGCATGAGGCACCAACAGAGAAGCCATAACTGCCTCATGAAGGAATGAGAGCCAAGTACAAAGGTTAAGAAGGAGAAAGGTAAAGAAGATTCTAGTGGTGTGTAAGTTGGCTCAAATTAATGAGATGACTCAAAGCTCCATGAGAGTCAGTGGGAGCTTGGTAGTTATGTCAAGAGGCCTCAAAACAGAAAACAAACAAACAAACAAACAAACAGAAAAACCAAAACACGTTTGAGGAAGTTAGTTTTCCCGATGATGGGGCAATGGCAACAATCGTAGTAAAGGAAGATTTAGCGAGAGGTCAACAGCAACCGAGAGGTCAACAGCAACCACTGTAAGTAAAAATTCTTCCCCAAAGCACAAAATGTCTTAAGCAAGTTGTTTATATGTATTGGGAGTGGGTGTGTAGAATTAAAATGTTACTAGTTAGCTAGTTAGCGATTCTAGTCACAAAACCAATTGCGTTAAATAAAACTCACTGCCTTGATTAAACCATTAATGCAGAAGCTGAAGTATCAGCGGAACTGGGATCTGTGTGGCAAAATGGGAGTCCATTCAAACATACTTGGGGGAATTTCAAGACATTTACTGGGGGTACTAATGACTTCAATTAAGATAGAACACATTACTTAAACCAAGCAAATGATCAGCCTCTGCATATAGAAGTGTGAAGGGAGCTTTAATTAATTTACTAATTGCATGTCTCATCTTAAGTGGTACCACTGATTTGGGCCTGTTAGTGGTTTGGTTGCTGTTTTCTCTTACAAAGCATGGTGCCCTTTGTGGGGTGGGTGGGAGGAAGGGGGTAGCTAGAGTATGTACCCAGCCCTGGGCATTGGCGGACAATGTTGCCCTAATACTTGCTTAGATACCTAAGATTTCCTGGTGGCAGATTTCCTGGTCTTCTGTATAAAATGCAATCAAGTGACTTCCGAGTACCAAGATTGGCAAGACTTTAGTGCCACTCTCACCCCCAGATATATGAACTTCCTGCTTCAGTGATATGTGTGAGGCCTGAGTAGAAGGTTATCTTTACCGTGGAATACAGAAGAGGGCTTCAGAGGACAGAAAAGAAGGTGGGTATGGTTTGACGGGGAGTGGGGTGACAAGGAAGGCTCAGAGCACAAGGGGATGCCTTCTACAGAGGGCATGTCCACGTGGGGAGCAAAGGGCAGGAGGGCTTGGTTTCATTAGTGTCTACCTGTGTTCCTCTGTGCTCGCTTAGAAGCAAGGAGAAAGGGAGAAACTGGGTGTTTCCAAGTATCCTTTTATGTACAGAATGTCAAACCGAATGAATGAGTGTCACTTATTGGAATGATGATCTATTAAGACGTCGGGTAGATTTGTTCACCATTGTTATGAATAAGTATTGGGATGCGCTAATGTGAGACATGGTGAAACTTCTGTGTGTAGAGGTTCTAAAACACTAAATAAATAACCTGCTTCCTTCTGGGCTTTTCATTTGGGAACAAACCCTGAGAAAGGAGTGTCCAAGTTCATGAATTGGCCACCAGGGGTCACCAGAAGAATTTAAAGGGCTTCTGAAGCAAAGCCCTGGTTTCTTGCTCACCAACAAAAGGTGCAGGTTTGTGGGACCTGTGTGCCCACACTCTTCTCCAGTGGAGAGGCTTCTCGCTCAAACATTTACTATTCCTGTGTCCCTTCTCATATTTATAATTTCTTTGTCCCTTCCTCGTGATCATCAGTTCTTGCTACACTACTTGGACCTACACAACATTAATAGAGATCTTATTTTCTTTATAATTAAATATATAAATGCTTATTAGTAGAGGATTATTTACTTTTAAGGTCTTAGCTCGAATGTTAGTCCCTCACCAGACGCCTTCTTTAAGTAGTCAATCTAATGGCTTTCTATTACTCTCTCATATCACCTGTTTATTTAATTACTTATTTATTTCCTGTCTTCTTACCTCCCCAGAAAAATAAGCAGAGCTAACATTTAAATAGATGTTTGGCTATTAATAGCCAGACACTGTTCTAAGTGCTGTGCATATATTCTTTGAATCTATATCGCAACCATATAAGATAGGCATTATTATTATTATTATTATTTTTAAGCAGAGGACACTAAGACACAGAGAAGGTAAGTAACTTGCCCAAGAGCACACAGCTATAAAATAAGATAGTTTGAATTCAGACCTTGCTAGTCTTGTGCCAAAATACGTGCTCTTAAACATTAAGTATCCTACTGTCCAAACCTTAGAACAATGCCTGTCAGTGTTGTATGTTAAATGGGTTAATACATTGTGGTAAATCCAGAATGCCATATGGTTTAGCCAAAAGATGATATGCACTATTATGAAAAGATTTTCACAACATGTTAAGTGAATACAGTAAATATAGAATATTTTATATAGCCTGATTCTATTTTTGGAAAAAAGTATTTACACACATAACATATATAACATCTACAAAATATATTTATATGTGTGTGTATGGGGGGTGCATAGAGAAAAACCTGGAAAACTAACCATCTCCACGATCATCTCTGGGGACTACAACTGGTGGGATAAGGGAGATTTTTTAATTTTTTTTTTTCAACGTTTATTTATTTTTTGGGACAGAGAGAGACAGAGCATGAATGGGGGAGGGGCAGAGAGAGAGGGAGACACAGAATCGGAAACAGGCTCCAGGCTCTGAGCCATCAGCCCAGAGCCTGACGCGGGGCTCAAACTCACGGACCGCGAGATCGTGACCTGGCTGAAGTCAGACGCTTAACCGACTGCGCCACCCAGGCGCCCCAAGGGAGATTTTTTAAATACCCTCTTGAATAAAAATTAATGAAGAGTAAGTGCTTTCTTTGTAACATAAAAAATTTTAAGGAAAATTTCTAGAACTTTTCACAAAAATAAATGTACTATTTCTCGTGTTCCATATGCTCTTGAATTATCGCTTCAAAATAATAAGTACTTTAAAAGCCCTGAACTTTGTTAAGTCTTAAGTGAATTAAAGCACTTGCTTCTTTTAAGTTTTTCAATGTGGGTTTTTGTTCAGGATGTCTTTGTTTACTTTTATTCTTTCCTAAGTCGGGGGTGCAGAGGGGGAGAGGGCTGCATTCTCACAACTGAGAGCTAAATATGTCACCCTAGGAATGATCACATTACAGCTTTATGCCATTATTCTTGATGTAATTATTGTTGCAGGCCATGTCATTAGGATGTCATATCAGATTACAAAAGTCTGTGTGCTGTGATATAACTAACTCTTGGGGCTTTAGCACTGAATACGTAAACCTTGATTTTCCAGCATCTGACTTTTGCATTTCATTACAGATGAGGCTAGTATTAGCTCATAGGTTGGTTGGAGTGTGGTAGAAAAATATGTGCATGGAGTTTTCTTTTTTCTTTTTTTTTTTTTGATTTTTATTTAATTTATTTTTTTTATTTACATCCAAGTTAGTTAGCATATAGTGCAACAGTGACTTCAGGAGTAGATTCCTTAATGCCTCTGACCCATGTAGCCCATACCGCCCCCCCCCCACAACCCCTCCAGTAACCCTCTGTCTGTGCTCCATATTTAAGAGTCTCTTATGTTTTTGTTCTCCTCCCTGTTTTTTATTATTTTGCTTCCCTTTCCTTATGTTCATCTGTTTTGTCTCTTAAAGTCCTCATATGAGTGAAGTCATATGATATTTGTCTTTCTCTGCCTAATTTCACTTGGTGTAATACCCCCTAGTTCCACCCGCGTAGTTGCAAATGGCAAGATCTCATTCTTTTTGATTGCCGAGTAATATGGAGTTTTCTTTAAAAACGGGCTTCCTCAAGGGGTATTGAGCTCATTTACCTCCTTCAGGAAAGTACAATCGAGGAGCAAGGTCGGCTGAGGTTGGAGGTGTGTATGCTGATCTCTTATTATTGAAGCATTTCAAGAATGCAGTGTCCTGTGCTTCAAAGTTGCATAATAAAGATATTTGGCACCGATGTGTTTGACTTGACTTTGTAGTGTGGCCTCTCAGGGTCAGGCTATTTTTCTGAGAGCCCAGAGGTCCCATCATTGTGCCAGGTCACAGGAAGGGACATGAAAAGGGAGGGGAGGGGAGGGGAGGGCAAAGACCAGAGGGCCAGGGCACCCGAGAGGACAAACTTCCTTTACCCTTGCAGCTTCTCAGCCCTGCCTCCACATCAGAACCACCCGAGAGCTTTGAAAAAGTCTGATGGCTGCCTCACCCCAGACCAATTGATTTGGTATCACTGGCATTTGGGCCTAGGCACTAACGTTTCAAGAAGGTATTTTAATGGGTGGCCAAGGTTGAGAACCACTGGCTCACATGTAGCATACCGTGGCTTCTGGAAGCTCTTGTGCACATTCGGAAAGAGGTGGGGGCTGGGCGTCCACTGGAATGGGTGGGCGCACAGTACCTCCCATTCCCAGGAAGGCTGGACCTGCATCCACTGAGATGCACTGGAAGGTGGTCCCGGTAAGTGGTGTTGAACAGCACGTTAGAGCGTGGGCCGGGAGCTAAAAATCACTTATTCAGACCAAGCACACACAGTCAGGGCCAGGCAGGTTAGGGTACAGATGGTTCTGTTTATCTGGCCCAGCAGAGTTTGCAATATCATTTCATGATCCATTTTCTCACGCCTGTGAGGTGGGCATTATTGCCATTTGATGGACTGGGAAGCCGAGGGCTGGAAGATTCTGAGGGTCAGGATCGCACAGCTGTTTTGTGGCCAGGTAGAACCAGAATCTGCCAGGCTTCCAATTCCAGTTGGTATACCAATGCCCCGCTTCCCCACAGCAGCCTTAGAAAGCCGTCTTTGATTTTAATATTTCCTAGCTCAACTTACAAGAGAAATCCCTAATTCTTTTCAATTCTCTATGGACATTGGCAAGGGGACTAACTAGTGAAAAACTGACCAGGGAAGGTATTGGCCAAAGGTGCAAGGGAAAACACCAAACAAGCTGCTTTTCTGGCCCTCTCATTTATAGAGAGTTTATCTTAAAACCATCTATAACTCCTAGTGTTTCTTTCTCACATCAATCGCTAACATGTGCAGAATACGTATTATATCCCACTCAACTGAGCTTTTCGAAGATTAATTTTAGCCCTCACATCAACCACATGACATAGGTACTATTACTGATCCCCATTTTACAGATGGGGAAACTGAGGTTCAGAGAGCTTGGGCATCTTGCTTAAGGTCACACAGCTAGTAGATAGGTAAGCCCAGATCTGAATCCAGTTAGGGGTAAGAGCTCACGGACTTCCATTATACTGGGCTGATTTTTAGCCCTGTATACAGCCCTACAGTCCTGCTGACCCAAGCTCCCAGTCTGACTCTGGGCTCCTACCTTTTCTACCTGTTTCTTTAACCACAGTGATTGTTTGTACTTATTATACCTTTATCACACATTCCAAAAGCTTTACAAATCTTACCTCATTTAATTCCTTGATGCGGGAGAAGGGACCTCAGGGTAGACCCTCCTAGAGAGGCTCTTGTCCAGCTTACGGCTGTTCTTACCACCACCTCCCTTTCTGCAAGGCTGACTTTGTCAGACTCCTGGTGACCCGAGAGGAGAAATCCCTGTCTCACATCTGTCTTTATGGTTAGAACCCTGTGGTCAGCTCTGCTTCTAGGTTCTTGGCTGTGGTGCCCAGATCTCCTCCCCTTGCGTTAGTCTTGCCTCTGCCCACAGCCTTCTCACATCATCCGGGTAGATGGAACCAGTCCGCTCAAACGTGCAAATGAAACACTGACTGCTCTCTACGTGACTGGGCTAAGTAAGAGGTTGTAGATTTCGTTCTGAGCTAAAGCAATGAGATCTTGCTTGCTAAGCCTGGCTGACTGAACATCAAATGAGCCATGACTTCCAGCCAACACTCACTGTCACATCCAACTGTGAGCCTCCCTGAAGCCACTTTGAGCTCCTTTCAGATTGCTTCTGGAGGATTCACGTAGGGCCTGGTGACCTCTCGTTCACCACTCTCACATCCAGCTCTTTTCTGTGTTGACGATTTTCCTCCGCCATTTCCCTCTGTCTGTGGCATTGTTCCCTGGCTCCTCTCATGGCTGGATCCATCTAGAATTCAGATCTCCTTCAACTCAGGATCTCACTCAGTCTTTCCTTGATCACCTGTGTTTAAAGGAAACACCATTCTTTTCTGCCTTCACCCACTCTCTTACATCGCCTTTATTGCCTCTTCACACTCTTTAATCATTGGGTTTATTCTTTATAGTCTCTGTGTCACATGAAAATAGAAGCAAAAGAGAATAAGTCTTTTTCTTTTTCTTTACTGCCAGAAACTGATTTTTCATCATCCCCACTCTGCCAATGACCTTTTCTTATTTACCTCTTCCCTGTCTCCTAAATCAATTTGTACCTTGTTTGGGGTTTTGTTACTAACTGATTCTGGGCCTATGCACTTCATCTCAGTTCCCTCGTGTTTTTTTTTTTAATGTTTATTTATTTTTGAGAAAGAGAGACAGACAGAATGCAAGCAGGGGAGGGGCAGACAGAGAGGGAGACACAGAATCTGAAGCAGGTTCCAGGCTCTGAGCTGTTAGCACAGAGCCCGACGTGGGGCTTGAACTCACGAAGTGTGAGACCATGACCTGAGCCGAAGTCGGATGCTTAACCGACTGAGCCACCCAGGCGCCCCACAGTTCCCTCATGTTGAATAAAGATGCTGTTGTCCTTGTGGGCACCCTCTCAATGAATGAAATCAGAAAGGCAGTTTGGGCTCCAGTGAAGCAGGTGAACTGTCACCGAGGAGGACAGGTTCTTTGTTGTGCCTCTTTGGGAACATGTTGGCCAAATGCAAGTTTAAACAGATTTAAAAAATATAGCCACGCCCTAGGCAATGTCTGGGGCTCTAGGGGCCTACAGAGGCAAAGCTTCTATCTTCAGTGGGTTTTCTGGCTATTGGCAGGAAAAGACTGAACTGAGCAAGATAGATACCAGCATGATGAGGCAAATACTAACTTAAAACAAGAGATAACCAGCACTGTGCTTGTAATGGAGAGCAGACACCGGGGTCTGGGCAGGCTTTATGAGATTTAGTCGAAGCAGTGAAAAACACAGGGTTTGGATATGTTTGCTTGGGTGTATTCTTTTGCTTAGTGCTCCGTGTGGTCATCGGCTTCTTTGTCCCCCTTAGGTACAGCCCATGGCTGCTCCAGTAGTTCTCTGGCTGCAGGGCGGGCCAGGAGGTTCATCCATGTTTGGACTTTTTGTGGAGCACGGACCTTATATTGTCACAAGTAACATGACTGGTAAGTATTACTTGGACTCTGTTTTCCCATGGAGAGGTTTTCACCTGAAACTTACATCTGCTGCATAAAAAAAAATTAAAGTATACACAGAACCACTAGGAATAGCTTGATAGTTTCAGGTTATAAAAACATAGCTTTCTGACCATGTCTGTCCAAGAAGGAGGAGCCACCAGGCTGAGTGTCCTGGCTGGGCTGCTTTCTCCCTTGAAATCTGAGTGAAAGGTTCTAAGCTATTTTCTTGCAATCTGCTGCTGACTTAAGCAATCTGGGCTTATGAAAGCAGTTGGTATTTATTACTATTTGGGCAAGCTCTTTTGCATGAGCCTAATGGGTGGAATTGTATCCCTAATTATTCACATCAACAGAACAGTATGGTTCAGTAGCATAAATGGTCAGATATCCTGGAAGCAAGATGCTGTGGGTGGAGACGGGTGAAGGAAGGGGCGGAGGAACCACATCTGGTTGTAACCCTGGGTCACCTCCATCTCATTTTGGGGGTTGGGGAAGATTGTTTACTTTCCCTGGGACAGAATTTGGAGGGCGAACGACTTTGTCACTCAGGTATAAAAGAGTTGTTCTCTTTGGCATTAGGAAGGAAGAAGAGGCTTTAGAAGAAGCCGCTGAGAAGGAATCGACGGGAAGTCGATTTCCTTCCCGTGTGGTATCTCCCTGAGGGCTCCGAGGCATGTGTTTCTCGGTGTTTATACCTGCTTATTTATTTCATCCTCAGGTGGGCACAGGGTTCAGTTTTACTGACGACCCCCAGGGATACGCAGTCAATGAGGATGAGGCTTTAGAAGAAGAGACTTTAAGAATGGTTGATTGGACCAGACAGATAGGAGGTTTATGGGGTTTTTTTCTAAGCTAAACAGTTGCAAGGGGTTTTGTTTCCAAACTTTATCCTAGATGGAGAAACCCTCTGGGGGTTTCTCTAGGTCCGGGAAAAGTAGAGGAGAAGAGGGGAGAAGAAAAAAGGTGCTGGTGTCTGTTCCCTACAGTATGAGGCTGAAGCAGTGTCAAAGGGACCCCAGGAGTTCATCGACACGATGGGGACAGGTGGGCTTGCTGGGCTGCTGACCAGAGCCAGGCCGTAGGTGGGCTGGTTGGTTAACGACCCACTCTCAAACCTCTTCTCTGTTTTACTAGTGCGTCCCAGAGAGTTTTCTTGGATCACCACATTTTCCATGCTTTACATTGATAATCCAGTGAGTATCCGATGGTCCTATGAAATGCCAAGTGGGCCTCTCTTGTCTTTTTCCTTTATATAAGGTACATTTAAAAAATAAGGGAAAAGAGGGGTGCCTGGGTGGCTCAGTTGATTAAGCGACCCCCTTCAGCCTAGGTCATGATCTCGCCGTTCCCGAGTTCGAGCCCCGCGTCGGGCTCTGTGCTGACAGCTCGGAGCCTGGAGCCTGTTTGGATTCTGTGTCTCCCTTGCTCTCTGCCCCTCCCCCACTCACACTCTGTCCCTGTCTCTGTCTCTCTCAAAAATAAAAATAAACGTTTAAAAAACATTTTTTTTAAATTTTTTTTTAACGTTTATTTTTGAGACACAGAGAGACAGAGCATGAACGGGGGAGGGGCAGAGAGAGAGGGAGACACAGAATTGGAAGCAGGCTCCAGGCTCTGAGCCATTAGCCCAGAGCCCGATGCGGGGCTTGAACTCATGGAGCGCGAGATGGTGACCTGAGCTGAAGTTGGACGCTTAACCGACTGAGCCACCCAGGCGCCCCAAAAAACATTTTTTTTTAAAATAGGGAAAAGAAACAGGTTTAGGGTTTTCTTTATAAAACAGAATTTAATCTCTTTTTTTTTTTTTTAATTTTTTTTTTTTCAACGTTTATTTATTTTTGGGACAGAGAGAGACAGAGCATGAACGGGGGAGGGGCAGAGAGAGAGGGAGACACAGAATTGGAAACAGGTTCCAGGCTCTGAGCCATCAGCCCAGAGCCTGACGCGGGGCTCGAACCCACGGACCGCGAGATCGTGACCTGGCTGAAGTCGGACGCTCAACCGACTGCGCCACCCAGGCGCCCCAGAATTTAATCTCTTAAACACCATCTGAGATGTCGTTTTTCCAGCATATATCTTTAAATCTGAGTTTGGAGGAATTTTACTTGCTACTTTCTCTCCTCTCATTTTTAATCTTATGAAATGTCCTGTTCACTGAATTATATCATCCAGGATAAGGGATTGGTTTCTTTCGACTGATGATCTGGCTTCCCCATATCATGGGTTATTGTTTAGTATTGGAATTCCTAACATTTCTAGCAGAGTTGTAGATTTCAAAAGTCAAAGCTAGTCTCCTTCATTTATCACAGTGAGCCCCATCTAGGAGCAAAATGTGGGGTTCTCCTTTGGAAGTTCTTCTGAAATTGAGTCCAATAAACAGAAAAATAGGAGAGTAACTTTAGAGTTAGCTTCTGCAGATCAGGAGTGTCGTTGGCCCCTAACTGATTTCTCTGATTTCTCTCACGCCCCAGATGGTTCCGAGAAAACAGATAAATAGGGAGAAAAAAAAAAAGTCCAACGTACTTGTTCCCTCTTTTCCCACCAAGTTTTGTCAGCCATCCTCTTTCCTCGTCTACAATTGTGTATTTCAAAAGAAGTCGAATGAAATGTCCTGTTCCCTTGTGTGTTTAGGGAAAGCAAAAACAAAAATGTTTACACCTAGTTGAGGTGCATCCTTTATGCAGATTTTTGACACAAAGTAAGTGGCAGCTTCTTCTGGATTTACAGCTTGGTTGTCTATGCGCTTCTAGGTGTAAGGAAGTGTTGGTTTCAAACTAATCTTTATTTTAAAACTTCTCTACTGAAGGTGAAGGGGCTTTAGTGGCCATATTTCTCACAAATAAAAAAAATGAAAACACACGCACACACACAAACTATCGTTCATCTCCAGCCTAGAGAGTTCCTTCTTAGCAGGACAGAGCAATGCACCCTCCAGGTTTCAGAGAGGGGACAACTTTGGGTCTTTTGATAGTGCAGCGTTGGGGGGTGGGCAGGAAAGGTGAATGGCTCCCCTTTAAATCAATATCTGGCAGGGTCCACATTGTAGAATCAGGACAGCTCAGCCACTGACCCCAGGGCAGAGCTTTGCGCTGTTGTTCTATTTGGGGTTGGTGGAGGGGAGAGGCAAAAGGTGAAATGCAGCACTGCCCCCACCATGGGGATGGGTAAAGGCACATGGGGTAGTGTGGCAGAAATCCCAGCTCAGAGGCTTGGCCTTTGGAATAAGGTCGATTTCCTTCCCGTGTGGTATCTCCCTGAGGGCGCCACAGCATGTGTTTCTCGGTGTTTATACCTGCTTATTTATTTCATCCTCAGGTGGGCACAGGGTTCAGTTTTACTGACGACCCCCAGGGATACGCAGTCAATGAGGATGATGTGGCACGGAATTTATACAGGTAAAAGGTCTTGGCTGTCTCTTGACCTTCTTCAGACCAAACGTTTTTCTATTTCAATACGGAAATTCACCCAATGGTGTCAGTAGTGCTAATGGATCCTCATGGACTAATTCTTAAAGACATATTAAGAATACTTCTACGTGAGGACCTCACACACGCACGCACGCACACACACACACACACACACACACGTGTGCGCGTGCGCACATGTGCGTACACACAGTCTGCTTTTTGCTTTGTTACTTTATCACTGATAACTGTGAAAATGGCCGGCAGACTTGTTGGGATGAGCACTGGGTGTCATCTGTAAGCAATGAATTGCCAAATTCTACTCCTGAAACCAATACTGCACTATACTTGAATTTATTATTTTTATTTTTTTTTCAACGTTTATTTATTTTTGGGACAGAGAGAGACAGAGCATGAACGGGGGAGGGGCAGAGAGAGAGGGAGACACAGAATCGGAAACAGGCTCCAGGCTCTGAGCCGTCAGCCCAGAGCTCGACGCGGGGCTCAAACTCACGGACCGCGAGATCGTGACCTGGCTGAATGAAGTCGGACGCTTAACCGACTGTGCCACCCAGGCGCCCCTGCCCTATACTTGAATTTAAATAAATCAAAAAAAAAAAACACAAAAAACAACAACAAAAAATGGTCAGCAAGAAAATAACAAGGAGGGCTGAAATCCTAAGGCACGATTGTAATTTTGTAAAAATATCCTTTAAGAGACAACAGAAACGGAACAGAATATCCGACCAAAGATTATTTTCAAGCCTTTCAGCTAGGTGCCTGAGAGGATGTTGTGTGCTTCCCAACATTGTATTTGAACTTTGCATTTGCCCAGAAACAACATCTTCTTGCTCGTTTCTCTTTTTTTCTCGGGACTCCTCTTTCTGTGGCCTTCAGATGTAATTTTCCCCTCTCTTGCTTCTCCTTCATGACCCCCAGGCTGAAAGCTTAGCTTGTTAGCTGGTCTCTGACTTTTTCCTTCATCTTCCACAACTATTCTTTTACTTAAAAAAAAAAGAAAAAAATGGAAAGAAGATGTAAAGTTGTAAGCCTGGTCAAACACTGCACATAGAAGTTCTTCTTTTTTCGTACTCATATTTGCTATGGCTATTTTTAGTACTTTTTTTTTTTTTTTTAAGTAAGTGACCATTCTTATTTGGTCACATTTTTCCAGTCTGTAAATTGTTACTAGAGGTCAAGTCCCGAATTCTTTCAGATCAGTAGGGTGCCACCTTATGCCCTATAATCATTTACTCACAGAACCCTAGTGGCCAGAATGAGATAACCAACTCCCCTATTTCCTAATTGTACCACACACTCATTCTGCTGATTACTTGAGCAAACCCAAGTAATTGGTTGAGCAAACCCAACCAATTGCTAAAGTGAAAGTAAATCTAATAACAAATCAGAGTTTTCTGATCTCTGGCAAAAGTTTTCCATTTTATTCTTTCTCCCCAAGGCAGATGGCTAGGGAACGGAGGAAAGAGTAACTTCTGGCCTTTCTTCCTGAGACATTTCTTTCTGTCTTCTCTGCGGACCTAGAAAACAAATATGGCTGTTGTTTTCTACACTTTCTTTCTTTTTTTTAAATTTTTTATTAAAAAAAAATTTTTTTAACATTTTATTTATTTTTGAGACAGAGACAGAGTGCGAGCGGGGGAGGGGCAGAGAGAAAGGGAGTCACAGAATCTGAAGCAGGCTCCAGGCTCCAAGCTGTCAGCACAGAGCCCGATACGGGGCTCGAACTCACGAACCATGAGATCATGACCTGAGCCGAAGTCGGACGCTTACCTGACAGAGCCACTCAGGCGCCCCTGTTTTCTACACTTTCATTTGTCATTTGTCCCATTATTTAGTCGCTTCCATTCTGTGTCCAGGGGCATGGCTAGGACCCCACACTTCTGCTTCCAGGTACATTGGGTCCTGGGAGCAGATTAGCCAGATTTCCACAGGATTCCCCCTTCTCTGCCCCTAGCTCAGGCACCTCCTCTTTCCCTATAGACACATAATCATGATGGCTGTCCTTGCAAGTTTACTCAAGTGCCATGAGCAGTGACTGTGTGCTCTCATTTTTCAGATAGAACACCTACTTCTCCCCTTATTCCTCCCTGCCCTCTCTGACCCTCTTTTGGTTTAAATCCAAACAAGCTCAGTTGTTTAACTAGCAAACACCCAGAGGGCGGAGGTTCTGTGGTGAAGAAATGCATCAATCCCCTCTAAGCCAGAGCATGCAACCCGCCATTCTTTTTCTGTCTCTTCTTCCCCTCCCCCAAAGATGCTTACAGCTTCCAGTTGACCCTCTGTGTGGATGTATACTGCTGACATGTGGTACATCTCCTCTTAGATGACATGTAAAGAGAACCTATTTCAAAGCATCCATTGTTTATAGCTGTTTTAGTTCTTTTTGCTTCAGGCTCTTAGAACTGGAAAATAGCTAATCAAGGGTAGTGCAGAAAACTGATTTCAGCTGTTTCCTTTATAGTTTACCCTATTTGTTTCCCTTTGTGACTACATTCTTCTCTCCAGCTCTCCAGATGGGTGTTTGGAATAAGAAGGTCGCTTTGAAACCCATAAACGTAGGTTTAAAGAGTAGACCTTCTTTTTCTCCTTTTGAAAACCATCTTTTTTTTTTTCCACTGAAAAACCCATTCCTTTTGACTATTCATAGTCCGTGCCTATAAGGAGTAGACTCCTAAAGAGGCATTTGACGTTCACACTTAGGCTGCCCTTGTGTGTGTTTGTTTGGAAGCAAAGGCTTTTTGCTAACCAGACATTTAAATATTCGATTTTTTTTAAATTTGGAACGTGCTATTGAGCCACAATGCCCCTCTGATTTAGGTAAAATAAATAACTAAATATACTAAAGAATAACAAATTTACTAACTTTGATCTGGAGTGTATGGTCTGGTACCATTCCCCTTCTACCACTGTTTATCGATTGCCTGCTACGTGCCAGACATTGTCCCTGATGCTGGTAATTGAGTAGTCAACCAGCTCCCCTAGTCCTTGGTCTGGTGCTTACCCATCTTGAGCGTGCCTGAAGTTAGTTTCTTAGCAGCCAGATGGAGACGCTACTATCATTCTATTCCACCTGCCGCTTTGTATGGGGAATAGTATCAATTGCTAAAACGTGTTTCATAACCATGTGACTATGAAACTGGTTTCACATATTAAATGAGAACACTGGACGGAGCAGATCATGGCCCGGCCATAGTGGGGGTGGAATGAAGGCGAAGGATGGCTGCCCGTGTGCCACTGCTGAACAAAACTGCCGAGCTTCCTGGCACTGTGCTTATTTCAGCCACACTGTTACTGACAAAAGCTCCCCCTTGTCTGGCCTTTGTTGGCATGGAACTTTTGCTTAGATTGTTTTAACTTCTTTTTAACGTCTTGTGTTCATTATGCCTCTGACTCCATTAGACCTCTCCAAATTCTCTAGTGCATTATCATTTCCATCTACTTGCTGTGCCCCGAACCTACCAGCTTCCCTTTTTACAAAATGTATCTGAGGAATAATTTCTTCCGAGTCATTTTCCCCTGCGAGGTAGATTTCTTCTTCTTGTCCTTCAGTGTCACTTTCTACCACCAGATGGCCTTTGACTAAAATTCTAGCTGTTAGCAAAAGCCCCTGGCACAATGCTAGCAATGTTGCCAAATGGCATCGTCTGGCAGAGGCAAGCTTCCTGCGACAGCGAGCTCTTGTGACTGTGCGTGGACAGCGAGCTCGTGTGACTATGCACATACACGCATGCGTGCAAATGTGTGTCTATCATGTATTATATATTTTAGCAATTCTGCTTCTAAATTTGAAATTTTATGTAGGCGTGATTCTAGATTGTATTTTTGAGCAAACCCTCACCGTGGAATAAGAATTACATATAGTTGACTAAGACACAGTTAAACAAGCAAGTGGCATATGTAAATCTAACTTACTAAATTTACTTTTTTCTTCCTTCACTCCCATTTAAGAAAGATCTACCAGGGCGCCTGGGTGGCTCAGTCGGTTAAGCGTCTGACTTCAGCCCAGGTCGTGATCCCACGGTTCGTGGGTTCGAGCCCTGCATTGGGCTCTGTGCTGACAGCTCAGAGCCTGGAGCCTGCTTCAGATTCTGTGTCTTCTTCTCTCTCTGCCCCTCTCCTGCTCATGATCTGTCTGTCTCTCAAAAAATAAATAAGCTTAAAAAAAAAAAGACCTACCAAAGGCTTGGATTAGCCAAATTTTTGTTCTGATCCTCTTGTGATATTAAAACTATAACTTCCTCAAGTGGAGAACTTGGAAACTTCAGCTAGAGAATCCTGGCATTTTCAAGCTAGAAGTAACCTGGAAGGTTAGCTCCTTGAATTAAGATTGCCAGATGAAATACAGAATGCCTAGTTAAATTTTAATTTCAGATAAATAATGAATAATTTTTATAAATCTAAGTATGTCCTATGTAATATTTGGGTCATAGTTATGCTAACACATTATTTGTCATTTATCTGAAATTCAAGTTTAATTGGACGTCTTGTATTTTTATTTGCTAAATCTGGCAACCCTAACAACTTTAACAGATTCTCCAAGGAAATAAACTTTAAGCCAAAGCACGAGGCTTAATTGAGATTTACTATGTTAAACTGTCTATTGCCATTCCAACTAGCAGGAAGAGAGAAGAGAAATAGTTTTTAGCCTGAAGGTTGGCGAGGGAAGGGTAGAAAATAAACTCCTATTTTTATCTTTATGCTAAAGCCATCTTATTGCCAGAACAAACATGGAAGCTATATAGTGCAGCTTCCCAGATTTAGTTGCTACAAAGGCTTTACTTACTGTCAATAATAAATACAGAAATACACCAAAACTCTACAGTGGTCTTTCATGATGGATTTTTATGGAGCCTTTGCAAATTAAGTGCAGCCAGACCCGGCAGTGAGCAGTGATCATAATGACCCAGTTTTGCCTCTCTGTAACCCTTGAACTTTCTCCTCCTCCTGGTTTTGCAGGGCCTCCTTCCTTGCCTTTCATCTTCACTGGATGGTTCATGGCTTTTAGTCCCTCAGCAGGAAGCTGGAACAAAGCTCTGCCTGACTTCTCAGACAATGCAATCTGGGTCAAAACACTGATAGAGCTTCTGAATTCCCCAAGTTTTGTTTCCTTTTTGAAAGATTTGGTCAAGTAGAGAATCATTCAATAATCTACCCTTTTCTTGCTTCTTATGAAACAATTTCTGGAGTCTGTTGAAATCTATTTCAGGAGAACTCATTGAAGTGGCTATTGGCATTCTTTAATAAGTGTGATTTTTTTGGAGCTTAGATGCCACTGTACTGTTAGTTCTATATCTGGCCATTTGGTGGTTTTCTTTTAAATTATGGTCATTTTACAGCCTTTTTGTTCTTTGGTTATTAAAATACTGAAATTTTGGGACCCCCCCCCCAATAGAAATGTTCAGGGTTCCTCACAGGAAGATGTTGGTAAGCAAGTAACATTCTCATTACTTCACCAGAAACCCAGGTTAATGGGGTCATAAGGCTTGCGGAACTACCTCTAAGAATTGCTGTAGGGGGACCTGGGTGGTTCAGTCGGTTAAATGACCGACTTCAGCTCAGGTCACGATCTCACAGCTTGTGAGTTCAAACCCTGCGGACAGCTCAGAGCCGGGAGTCCGCTTCGGATTCTGTGTCTCCCTTTCTCTCAGCCCCTCCCCTGCTCATGCTCGGTCTCTCTCTCTCTCTCTCTCTGTCTCTCTGTCTCAAAAATAAACATTAAAAATTTTTTTAAGGAATTGCTGTAATAATAGGTGAAAGCCTGTATCACTTTGCTCAAGGGTACCCTCAACAGCTAGAAGATCTAGGTTGGTAACCCAGAGATTTGGAAATCTGCCCAGAGTGTTGATGTCCCCTTGTCTCAACCTCTTAGTATCCTAAAGTAAGCCCACAATTATTTTCTAACCATCCACAGTGTGGAATGTTATATATGTGACATTTTGAAAATAACGCTTATAGGAGCTCACAGCCTAATGGCCTCTTCCTTCAAATGTGAAACTTACCGTCAAAAGGTTAGTTTTGGTAGCATAGCATTAAGCTTTTTTGATTCCATGTGATTTTTTTTTTATTGTTGTTGTTCTTCTTTTTGCAGTGCACTAACTCACTTTTTCCTGTTGTTCCCTGAATATAAAAACAATGACTTTTATGCCACGGGGGAGGTAAGTTGAAGTCCTGTGTTCTTCTTGTGTGCTTCCAATATCCTCGGGACTGAAGTACAGTGACTCATGCATTCAGTATGTACATACACGTACACAAATATATATTAACATTAATTCAGCCCATATTCAGAATTCTCTAATTATCCCCCAAATGTTCTCTAGAACCCTTTTTTTTTTTAAAAAAAAGAATAAATATAGGGCTCAGTAAAGTTTTGTATATCACGATGGTCTCAGTCCCCTGACATATTGTTGTGGTTGTCTCATGATGATGAGTTTGAAGAGTGTAGGCCAGGTGCCCTGTGGCATGTCCCGTTTCTGAATTTGGCTGATTCTTTCCTCAATGCGTAGATTCAGTGAAAACATTTCGGCAAGAACATGACATGGGTGATGCGTGTGCCTCCTATCTTATCACGTCAGGAGGCTCGTGATATCAGTTTGTCTCATTATTGGCGATGCTACACTTGGTCACTTGGCCCAGGTGGTCTCTCCCAGATCTCACTGTTGGAAAGGCACCTTTTTCTCTTGAAATTAATAAGTAGCATGAGACCATGTGGAAATCTGTTCCCTCCAGATCTGTCACCCCGTAGTTTTCGCATTCATTGATGATTCCTGCCTGAATCCGTCATTCCACTGGGGGGTTGTAAATGGTGATTTTTTTTTGGGGGGGTCTATCTTCCTATAGATGTCATCTAGTAGTCTTCTACAGAGAAGATCTTCCCCTTATCTTCTTTTCTCAACATCTGAGCACTAAGCGTGCCCATTGCTCCTGGGATGCCATTTCCTTCAGGCTTTCTTTGTAAGCAGAACCAGGGAACTGAATGACTTCATACTGACCCTTAATTCTAATTCAACATCACGAGGTTCTTTTTTCCTTTCCCCATTCTGTGTTTGTATACCCCTTCTCCCACGCTGTGGACCGTGTTTCCCAGCAGCATCAGTGTATTTATTCCTTTGCTGGATCCTAACAATATGTGCAAAATGATCTTAGAAGGTGACATCAGTACCGCTACCAACAAAGAAACCTCCAAGTTACATTCAATATTTTTTGCTACAATTACTTTTATCCTTAGACTATATTTCACTACAGGTTTAAAAGTACCATATTTCAAAGTTCTAATAATTAACTCTATTTTTTTCCCTAGGCTGATTATGTTACAAGTTTTTAAATTTTTTTTTTTATGTTTTATTTTATATTTGAGAGAGACAGAGTGCAAGCAGGGGAGGGACAGAGAGACGGAGACAGGATGTGAAGCAGGTTCCAAGCTCCGAGATGTCAGCACAGAGCCTGATGCAGGGCTCGAATTCACTAGAAGGGATATCATAGCCTGAGCCGAAGTCGGACGCTCAACCGACTAAGCTACCCAGGCCCCTCTATGTCACAATTAAAAAAAAATTTTTTTTTTACATTTATTCATTTTTGAGAGACAGAGAGAGACAGAGCACAAGTGGGGAAGGGGCAGAGAGAGAGGGAGACACAGAATCCGAAGCAGGCTCCAGGCTCTGAGCCGTCAGCATTGAGCCTGACGCAGATCTCGAACCCACGAACCATGAGATCATGAACTGAGCCGAAGTTGGATGCTCAACCGACTGAGCCACTATATGCTACAATTTAACATACAGTTAAGTTCACTTGCCTAGGTTGGCTTCAGTTTTAGGGTTTGCTTTTTTTCCCCCATCCAGTTAAATTTAAGGTTATTTTAAACACGTATAGCAGCCAACACTTTGAGAGCCCAGGAATCCCAAGGTGCTAGGAACACCACTGTGAACAAAACAGAACAATTTCCTGCCTTCATACATTGTAGAGGCGAAGACAGTGATAAGTGAAGAAATACATATACGCTATGCGTCAGGCGGTGATGAGTGTCATGAAGAAAGATGAAGCAGGTGAGGGTTGCAGAGTGGTGCAGGTGCTCTCCTGGATACTAGAAAGGCTCTCCGGTAAGGACCCAACTGGGCAGAGTGCCGAGACTAGTAGATGCAGGCTAGTAGATGAGACTAGTAGAGTGATAGCTGCGGTTATCTTAGAGAAGAACTCTCCTGGAAGGAGGGATAGCAAATGCCAAGACTCCGAGGTGGGGACAGGCTTGGTGTGCTCAAGGAATAGCACGGGGCCACTGTAGAAGGAGCCGAGATGGGAGAGGCAGACAGATCACGTAGGCCGATGGAAGATTTTGGACTTTATCTCAAGGGTGATGGGAAATCGTTGAGGGGTGCAGTGTTCGCTGAAAGAGTAGTTAGAATCAAATTCGATTCAATTCAGCACTCATGTATCGAGGGACTACGGTGGCTGAGGCATTGGGCACGTATTGGAAATTCAGCCGTTAATAAGACATTGAGCCTACCCTTAGTCTGAAAGCCTGGCAATAGGTAAAATACTGAATGAAAAGGACGATTAGAGAAGTGGCTGGAAAGACAGATAGCACAAGGAAAGTGCAAATAGCTTACTTCTCTCAGTATGGGATCCTCAGGAAAGGCCGGACAGAAGAGGTGACAATTAAACCGGATTTTGAAAGATGCGTAGGGGTGGGTTAGTCAAGGATCTTTTGCTTATAAGTGACAGAAACCCTATCCAAAATGGCTTAAGTAAAACAGGGGGTCATGGCTGTGTCTGGGTGCTCAAAACGTTGTCATCAGGAATTTCTCTCTTGATCTAGTCACTTGACTTTGTACTGCACTAGTTTCATTCTGAGCTATGTTTTTTTTCACTGGTAGCCTTGCACCTCTACCCCATCCTAATGTTCTAAGTATAACCTATCAGCTCAACTTTTCTTCCCCAATAATTCCACTATATTCCTGAATCTCATGTGACCCATTTGGATCCCATGCCTGTTCTAGAACTACTAACTGGGGTCAAGGGGATGGACATACACGTTGGCCATAATGGTGCCTGAGGCCCACCCAGTGCCCTGGGAAGGGTGGGATCATAGTGAGGCCCTCCGCCTCTGAATCACAAGGCCTGAGAGTGGGAGATGGGTGGTGCACCAGGGAAGACCCCAGTGACGATACTAGAGGAAGGGCTGGAAGGATGCTGGATAAGCTCAAACCACAGAGGTCCACCGTAAGGGAGACAAGGTGAAAATAGTCTCAGTTTTTCCAAGGAAATGGCAAGTTAATGGAACCAGGAACTTCCTCATCTTCTGCCTGCGTTCTTCTCTATTTGGAAAGGATATTCTAACTGTTTGCCTTACTCCACTTACATCTTTTTTAAGCCAGCTATCTGGTCAGGATTATTTGGGATCTCTACCAGTAATTCCCTGCTGGTCCTTGACTTTTAACCCATTTCAGAGGCAAGTGGGGCAAAGGGGCAGGAAGCGATGCCTCTGTCATTTTGGAAGCCACCCTGAAAAATTCCCAGTCTCCACCTCCGCCAGAGGAGCGATCTGCTTACTGTGTAATTCCTGCCTTGCAAATAATGTGGTGATGCTGTTAACCATGAAGTTGGACTTTCAGCAAAGCTGCCCGATTCTGGATGAGAAATTTGTCTATTTCACGTCTGCCCGGTGGTTTCATGCATGTAACTGAATGTGTGTAGGAAGGGACAGTTTTCTTTTTTACACTCTTGGCTGCCAGGATGAATACTTTTAAGGAAACCTGTGCCTTTCGAGTGATGAAGGAAGATGTGAACGAGGGCAGGCAGGAGCTGGGATGAGATGCAGTCACCAGACAGCAGCATTTTCATAGGGGCTACACGGGATACGTTAAATCCAGGGCCACATCTCTTTCTAGAGGGAAGAGCACTAAATAATAACACCTTGGTGGTTTGTTTTATTAGAATGCTGTGTTTTTCCAGTCTAGTTTGTTCCATCTGGTCTTCTGTTTTAAGGTTAGGAGGCAGAATGGAAAAGTAGTTCTGGGTTAATAATCAGGGGACCTGAGATTCATTGCTGGCTTTGCCTCTCTGGGTGATTCCAAGCGAGTTCTTTAACCTCTCCTGGCCTCTGCTTTTCATCTTACAGTCGGAGGGCTTGGCTTTTCAATTAGATCACTTTCAGGGATATTTTGCTTTACTAGATGTTCAACCGTAGTTACCTAGATGTACTCTTATAGCATCTGTATACAATTGCAATTTTAATGTAATACCCACCCTCCTTTTCTCCATCCCCCCCCCCAAAAAAAAACCGTTGTGATAGATTTTTCAAGAAAGGGAAATTCTATCTGTTCAGAACTTCTAATTTCCTCACACTGTTCCGGAGGCTGAACAAACAATGCCACTAAAGTAGCAGGATCGTGATTGAAAAATAAATGAGTAAACTCAGAAATGCTTCTCTGGGGCTCCTGGGTGGCTCAGTTGGTTAAGCGTCTGACTCTTGGTTTTTGAGTCAGGTCATGATCTTATGGTTCGTGGGTTCGAGCCCCGTGTCGGGCTCCACCCTGACAGCACAGAGCCTGCTTGGGATTCTCTCTCTGCCTTTCTCTCTCTTCCCCTCCCCTACTCTCTCTTTCTCTCTCTCTTAAAATAGATAAACTTAAAAAAAAAAAAAGAAAAATGGTTTTCTCCTTTTCAGCGCAAATGTACTGGACCTAAATATCCTTTCCATTTGCATACTATGAGTGAGGGGTATAGCCTGATCTCAAAAGGTCTGGAGCAGCTGTTCAGCACCCTGAATTTGGTGCAAGAGAGTCTGGAAGTAATAACAATACCTACTGCATAGGATTGTTTTGAGCATCTAATTACACAATCCTCCTCAAATATTTAATGACGTGATGGCTGTGGTGAGTACCGAACACACGATGACTGTTATTACCGTTCATGGTGAAAAGCCGGATTAATACATTATGGCTCCAAAGCATATGACTTAATGTATGTAGACAGGGCCTGAGATATTTTAAAAGTTCTGCTCACGTCTTTCTGGGAAGTGGCATTGTCTCTCCTGTTATTCTGAAATCATCTTCAAAAGAAATAGTTTGCTTTGTCTAAACAACGATGGTGGGGCTTAGAAGATGATATTTGAAAGTTTGGGCTAGTAGCAAAACGTGCCGGGACCGACCCAGGCCCCCTGCCACAGCCGTGTGGCCCATGGCGAGCCCACAACCAGGCATACCGTGGGATCTGCCGGCGGTACAATCCAGAAGGAAGAACCGCCTTGTCTCCTTCCCTCCTTCTCTCCGTTTCGGCACAGAACACCAACTGGAATTAATTTTCTCTAAAGAGAGACAAATGTGTCTGTAAATCACCCTCCTCAAGGCATGAAAAAAATGTACTTCAAAAAGAGAAGCAAGCTGCATTTAATTCACATAATTAACTTTCTTTATAAGGGTTATCCTTTCTGAGCCAGTAACTATTAGTGAGATTGCTCTTGGTCTTGAGGTACAGACTCACTTGAGAATCCTCTCAAGTGTACGTGGGCCCAGCTAGAAGTTAAAGCAAAACAGCCCTCACTGGAAGGCAGGAAGGTGGCGGCGGGAGGAAGGGGGACTGCCCATTGTTCTCTGAGCGTGTGGCTTTGCGTCCTCTCCCCGGAAAGATTCCGTGCCTATGGGTGGTTGTGGCAATGAATGGGGAGCGTGTCCCAAATGGCAGAATATGTGGTTACAACTGAGCATCTCTCCCTGATCGGGAGGAAGGGGCCAAGTTGCCTCAGAGGCAATTTCGCAACCATGGTTAATGTGAGGGCCAAATAAAGGCAAAGCTTTGAAGCTATTTAAAAATTAGTGAGCTTAATAGGATACTTTATCTTCATCTGCATGAGTGAAGTCCTGCTGGGACCGTGGAGTCTGACAACATTTAGTGGAATCATCATGGTCCACTGGGTTCGGGTTGCAGGCTCCCAGTAGGTGAGAGCCGTGTTTGTGTAATGTGTTTCCTACACTAATAAGCAAAGTGTTTGTTGAATGTTACAGAGCAGCCTTGTGCAAGGTTGTTGCTGGACAAAATAAAAATATTGATGATATTTCTCACCAGTTTCTTTTCATCTCCCTTCCATCGCCCCTGTCTCCCTGCTCTGTGTCCCAGGCCCTGAGAACCCTCCTTTCTACTCGTTTATTTTCCAGGTCCATCCGGTACCCTACCTCCCACCCCCAGCCTCCCTTTCTTTCCTTGGTTATCTTGTGCTCAGGTCCTGTTTCTCCATCATGACTATTTTGTTCCTCTCCCCCTTTCTGACTTGCCATCAGCGCACTGTCCATTAGAAAGGATCTGATAAATTAAACTTACTCTCAACATGCTTGTATTTGGATAGAAGGCATAGTTGTAATCGGGAATTTTCCAGCACTGATATACAAGCAAGGAGCAGGAGAGAACTATTCTGCAGGCCCACACCAGTATCCTTTTAGCCTAGGCTTGAATCTGGCAGCTAGAAGGAGGCCTTCAAGAGTCTATAGTTCACTAGTTTTATTTGTAGCTCTTATTTGAGAAGACTGAGAGTGGATTGTAGGGCAGGCATGGGGCTAAGCACTGTTTTATGTATGTCATAGCAACCCTCTGAAGCTGGCACTATTCTTATCGTCCCCATCATACAGTTGAGATGACTGAGGCTTGGAGAGGCGAGGTAGGTCTTACCAAGGTCACTCAGCGAGGATTGGGACTAAGGAGCTGGATTCCGGAGCCCAAAGACTGTAGACAAGAAACTGGCTAAAGATTGGAACCCTGCTTGTGTAGATGCTGTCTGGAGCCTCAAAACCTCCATCGCTAAGACCTGCCTCTTCCAGAAAGCAGGTGCACTGTGCTTAGAGGGGAGTCAACATCCCTTCCCTGTTTCGTGCAGAATCTCTAAGGGTTATCAACCTTATACAAACATAAAAGAAGTTCCCTGTCCTTTTGCACGTTTCTGTCTTTCTGGCGAAGTATGAGTTTTAATCGTAAAGACTTAGCTTTTGATCATAAAGTTTTATGGAGTAAATGAAAGTTTCAAGTGATATAAAGGCTTGAAGTCCATGGAATGCAATTATTTATTAAAGCTTAGAACTTGCTGAATTTTATTAGATGACATCCAAGCCGCTTTAACTCTTTTTTTTTTTTTAATTTTTTTTCAACGTTTATTTATTTTTGGGACAGAGAGAGACAGAGCATGAACGGGGGAGGGGCAGAGAGAGAGGGAGACACAGAATCAGAAACAGGCTCCAGGCTCTGAGCCATCAGCCCAGAGCCTGACGCGGGGCTCGAACTCACGGACCGCGAGATCGTGACCTGGCTGAAGTCGGACGCTTAACCGACTGTGCCACCCAGAAACCCCCAAGCCACTTTAACTCTTGAGCTCATGACAAATGTCTAGTTTCAGTTTTGGTCATGTGACCTGCCAATATTTCTTTTAGAATTGAAAATGAATTTGTGACTTAGAACTGGAAGTTTGTACCTTTTGGCCTCCTTCCCCCAACTCCCCCTCCCCCAAATCCTCTGCTTCTGGTGACCACAAGTCTAATCTCTTTTTCTTTGTTTTCTGTGTGTGTGTGTGTGTGTGTGTGTGTGCATGTGTGTGTGTGTGTGTGTTTTAGATTCTACATGTAAGTGAGATCATACACTGTCTTCCTTGTCTGACTTATTTCACTTAGCATAATGCTTTCAAGTTCCATCCATGTTGTCATAAATGGTTGGCTTCCCCAGTTTTCATGGCTGGATAATATTCCATTGTATGTATGTACCACAACTACTTTCTCCATTCATCCATCGATGGACACTTAGGTTGTTTCCATGTCTTGGCTGTTGCAGATAATGCTGCAGTGAACATGGGAGGGCACAGCTATCTTTTCAAATTAGTGTTTTGGTTTTCTTTGGATATATTTTCCAGAACTAGAATTGCTGAATCATACGGTAGTTCTTTTTTTCATTCTTTGAGGCACCTCCATACTGTTTTCCATACTGGCTGTGCTGGATTCTTTTTTTTTTTTTTTTTTTTTTTTTAGAGAAGCATCCTTTGAATACAAAATAAGAATATATCATTTGGAAGGCCGCATAGTGTGTACCTTTGCATAACTATGTGACCAAGAGATACAGATCAAGATGTTTTTCTTATGTGTCTATTCCTAGAGATTCTACATTTCTTTTAAGCTCATTTTGCAGAACAATAGATGTTTAGATAAAGTCATACTCTTGTTGGGAGCCTTCTTTTATTCTTTTTGCCCTTTTTTTTTTAAATTTTTTTTTAACGTTTATTTATTTTTGAGACAGAGAGAGACAGAGCATGAACAGGGGAGGGGCAGAGAGAGAGGGAGACACAGAATCTGAAACAGGCTCCAGGCTCTGAGCCGTCAGCACAGAGGCCGACGCGGGGCTTGAACTCACGGACTGTGAGATCGTGACCTGAGCCGAAGTCGGACACTTAACCGACAGAGCCACCCAGGCGCCCCTCTTTTTTTTAATTGCAGCAGTGTGGTCTGGAAATTAGATGACACATGGTCTAGAAATGTCTAAGAAGTTGTACAGATTACCACAATACCGAAGTTCCAGCTTCCCCCATTCATTAATTTTCTCAACTGGCCATTTTAAGGACACACATCTTCTCTCAGAGAAAATAATGGTCCCCAGTGAAATAAGAGTCTACCCTGAGGCCAGATGAAGTCAAGGCCCCTCTCACTCAGTCCTGTCTTCTGGGCTGCTGTATCATCTGTTACTCCATTACACTTGGGCTCTTCCCCCATTTTTGAGGTTTTTCAATGTGTGTATAAAGCTCTCTTCAAGGCATATCCCCTTATTCTCTTTGATCACCTCCAAAAGTGGGGGTGGTTCCACCAACAGTCTGTGGTTGGTGATATGCTAGAGGATACAGCACTGCTATGACTCCTTCCAGAAGGGTAGCCCGCCCTGTGTCCTTCTGGGGACACGGAGGAGTTATGACCAGCCCATAGGTGAGTTCTTCAAAGAGACGTTCATTCCAGGTGGAGTGGCTGGGGGAGCGGGGACAGAGCAGAGCAGGGGGTACTCAACATACCAGTCCTGAGGCTGACAACTCCGCCTTTTCCACTTCCAGGCAGGGCTTAGGAACTAGGACCCGTGGACAGTGACGCTTTGTGTCCAGGCTTCGGTGTGTCTCATTTCCAAGGCCATTGCTCATTATCCTGGGTGAAGGTTCCACATGTTTTACCATAAAACGTATACCTAGAAGCAAGGCAGAGAATGAGTATAGCTGCACCTATTTTTTTTTTTTTTTACCTAAACTTTAGTAAGAAATGCAGACGAGAAACGCAGAGCAGCTTAAACAATAGTAACTGCTAACATATGTGAAATTTCTGCAAGAGGACATTGTTTCCATTATAGTATTATTCTCTGACACGATTTTTTTTCTTCTAGGGGAGCTGATTTTAGATATGAAATCTTTTTTCCTCCTTTAAAAGTAACCGGGTGGCAGGGGTACAGGAAGCCCGCTGTGAATGTTGCGGGAACATGTAAGAAGGGAGGGCTGCGACGGAATACGCAATTACAAGTTTCTTTAAGTCCCTAGTTCATTGTGCTTTTACACATCTGGATAATTAACCAAGCATTACATTCTCTCTAGACTATTTTTACAAGTACAATATGCTCCCAACGTGATTTCCATTAGGCTGTTCCAAACATCCTTTAAGAACTCAGAAAGATTGCAGACTGAGATTGAAAACCACTGTTCAGCTGTGATGTTGAGACCTTTTCCTCTCGTGGGGAGAAATACAAGACTGAGACCTGAATTCCGAGATCCTTCCGATGTAAGAAGAAAACTGGAGGCTTACTGCTTTTTTCAGCCCCAGGAATACAAGCATATACAAACACACCTTAATATCTCTGGTCCTCCTTGTCAGAGCCGAGCTCAAAATATGGTCACCATGGGAAAACGTGAGCCACACAACAACGGTGCTGGAAACTGCAGCTTGAAGCTTCTTTAAATATTAGGAAGGAATAATAAGGGCAGACTAAAATCCTGACGTGTTGATGGCTAACCTAATTTGAGTGGTTGTGTTAGAAAAATACCTTTGTCTGGCTGAGGTCCTCATTCGAGGGTCACTGCTGAATTCTTTTTTTTTTTTTTATTTTTTTTTTCAACGTTTATTTATTTTTGGGACAGAGAGAGACAGAGCATGAACGGGTGAGGGGCAGAGAGAGAGGGAGACACAGAATCGGAAACAGGCTCCAGGCTCCGAGCCATCAGCCCAGAGCCCGACGCGGGGCTCGAACTCACGGACCGCGAGATCGTGACCTGGCTGAAGTCGGACGCTTAACCGACTGCGCCACCCAGGCGTCCCTGAATTCTGAAACAATAATGTTCAGATAGTTAGTGGCCACGCTTTTCCTCTCTTCTTCTTTTATAATCGCTTTGATGCTGTTTCGAGCTTTTATGAGGCCAGGGTCTGATGTGCTGGTAGAAGGTTAGTGCTAATTCACAGGCTTTAGGAGCTTCGCCGGCCAGCTGCTGCCCACATTGATGAACACCAGCAAGAGATCGGAGAAACCACAGGGCTGATAGTTGTGCTGGTTGTTGTTCCCATCGTCATTATAGGCAGGACTCAGAACAAAAGAAACAAGAGTTCATAAAATTACAGGATTGCGACTGGAAGTCCTAAGGGCCATAGAGATCATTTCTAATAGGTGAACAAACCTAAAGTCTCTCCCCGAAATATACGTCTCTATTCTATTTAAAATACATCCAGAAAAGAGAAAGCTGGGTAAATAAAACATTTGATTTATTGTCTGGTTGTCTTTGAAAGTGCTGTGGTGGTCAGAGATCGTTAAATTGAGAAATAAATGATTTGGGAAGAATAAACTAACCCGATCTTGCAAAATAAATAAATAAATAAATGTCTCCACAAGGAGAGTGAAAATAATTGAAATTTCATTATAATGTTTCAGTGTCTGTTTTCCATAAAATAATCCCATAATTGTCTACTGTGTGACAGCCTGAGCCACTCAACCAATGGAATGATTAATGAAAACAGCAGTGAAGGATTTGTCACACTGACACAGGGCACGGAAGTGTGTGATAGTCATTAGAAAGCAAAAATGAGATAAACATCATCGTTAGGAGAGCAGATGTGGACTGAACAGTGAGGAATCTGTTTTGGACATGGTTGTAGAACTACCCGTGTTTTCTTTGAATGGCCAACTTAGCAAGCTTGTAGGGGATGAACCCAGGGCTGAGCCCCAGCTTGGGAGACGATAGACTCATAGTCTATTCCAGGACCCTTGCCTGAAATGTGATTTGATACGAGATGGGAGATGTGGAGGCAACCAAGCCTAGATGAAATCCCAGCCAGGCACGTGATTGAAATGCATAGACCCTTGCTTTCATCGTTTTAAAACATAGGAAGAGGGGCGCCTGGGTGGCGCAGTCGGTGAAGCGTCCGACTTCAGCCAGGTCACGATCTCGCGGTCTGTGAGTTCGAGCCCCGCGTCGGGCTCTGGGCTGATGGCTCAGAGCCTGGAGCCTGTTTCCGATTCTGTGTCTCCCTCTCTCTCTGCCCCTTCCCTGTTCATGCTCTGTCTCTCTCTGTCCCCCCCCCCAAAAAAAAAACATAGGAAGATAATGTTAACTGTCAGGTGGCTCAAATTAAAGTGGGGGAGGTAGCCTGTTCATAGTAGATCATAGTAGATGCTCAGAAATTGAGTGGATGTTCCTTCTTAATTTCCTGCCTGGATATATCCCAGATACACATGATGGTCGGGGGGGGGGGGGTGGAGGGGGAGGAAAGGTGCCATAAAAATGTGTCTGTTTTCGCCTAAATTTGTCATCACCTTCAATAGAGCAATTTAAAGTACACGCCCTTCCATCTCAGAAAGAGCCAAAGAGATGTTCTATCGCTAGGTCTTATAACAAGACAACTTAAGGGATGACCTCCAATAGAGAAAAAATGTTTAGCAGTAATGACAGGTTAGTCATTCATTTCTCAAATGTGTCTTCATGGTCCTACTATGTGCTGGGCAAGGTACACCTTGTGAGAATAATAATCCATGAAATGGTAGACTTTGCCCTATCACATTAAAAAAAATTTTTTTTAACATTTATTTATTATTGAGAGACAGACAGAGACAGAGCATGAGCATGGGAGGGGCAGAGAGGAGGAGACACAGAATCCGAAGCAGGCTCCAGGCTCTGAGCTGTCAGCACAGAGCCCAACGCAGGGCTCGAACTCACAAACCGGGAGGGCATGACCCGAGTCGAAGTCGGACGCTTAACCGACTGAGCCACCCAGGCGCCCTTGCCCTATCACATTTGAGTCAAGTTTTCTGTAATATTTTTTCAAAAAGAAAGCATTAGCTTTACGAGTCTTGTGTTGTATTCATTTTCGTGCCTTCTCAAATATCTACTGTGATGCCTTTGACAGAAGAGTTGCCTAATAAACCATTACTGAATGAAGACTGTACAATACAGGTTTACCACTGAAACGATTACTCAAGGAAATTTGGCCTCTTTTGTTCACCTTACAGAAATTATATTCGATAAATGTTCACTTACTGTTCCTCACATGAGAATATAGCACTTTTGGGCAGCAAACTGCATTTCAGGCATGTAAACACATCTTATTACCACAAGGACTCTAAAATGTGCTCATGGTTATGAATGGATACGTTGTTTTGAGTCAATACTTTGCCTAAATAATTACTACTCCACAGAGGTCTGCATCAGTGAGGAGATCCTGTATAAATTACGCAGATTACGTAATTGTATCATACCTTGGAAGGAGTGTCAGTTTGGGAGTAGGTCAGGGCAGGTTTGATTCTGATTCTGACACTTAACATCTCTGAACCTCAATGCCCTCGTATTGAAATGGGAGTAATGGCATCTCCAGCATGCGATTATGGTAGAATTAATAGAGCTCTCGGGGGCTCCCAGCCTTTGAACTACAGACCCCTGCAGAGCCTTGGAAATATTACAAAGGGTCTGCAGACTCATAAGTACCCACATGATGCCTTTAGTCTATTTTGAACACATATGCATTCGCGTTTTTCAAATGCAAGTAAGTTAATTCAAGACCATTCATTCAATGACTGTTGACTGAGCACTAACAGATAAACAGCATCAGGCACAGGGGACATACTAACCCACAAAACAGACGTGGAGCCCTGTGTTTGTGGATCTTTGGTTCTAGTGTGGGTGGGAGAATAACGATGCACAAGATGAATTAGTTGAAGTGTATAGGAAAGTGAATAGGATTCAATGAAAACATAGAGAAAAGAAATATTAAATGTCAAAAAAGGGGGTGTCCAAATTTTAGAGGAAAAGCATCCCTAGAAGGCTTCACTGAAGGAAGTAGGGGAGTTAACCATAAGGACACTGAGGGAAGAGCATTCCGGGTGGCGGGAACAACTAATGCAAAGGCCCTGGTGGAAGAGGCCAGTATGGATCACAATCATGATTATGGTCCAAGACGGGCTGGAGAGGAATGAGCAAAAAGGGAGCAGGGGATAGTGTTAATGAAGTGACCAGATCATGCCAATCCTTATGCCTCCAAAAAAGCACTTTTGCTTTTACTCTGAAGGAGATGAGAAGTCATCAGAGGGTTCAAATTTATGTTCTAGTAGACCACCATCTTGAAAATAGACTGGATGAGGGGAAGGACAACAGCGGGGGCAGGGGGCGGTGGTTAGGCCACTGCAATAATCCAGGCAAAAGAGGAGCAAACCTGGAGCAAGGTGATGAAATATGGGTATGTGAAAACACCGGATCCTGGACCTATTTTGACAGAATAGGTGCAATTGACAAGGCTCGCTGATGAACTTTTGTGGGGAGAGAGAGAGAGTGTGTGTGGCGGGGGCGGGGGGGGGGGAAAGAATGGCACCAAGATTTTTGGTCTAAGCAGTTAGAACAGAGTTAATAATAGAGAGGCTGTTGGAAGGCTTGGGGATTAGAGCTTCATTTTGAACATATGAAGTTTGATATTAGACATGAAGGTGGAGATGGTCCAAATGTAAAAATGTAAAAAATACAAAACGATTTTTTTTAATGTAAAAAATACAAAACGATTTTTTAAATCTCCCTGAATAGTAGCTTTTGTCAGCATAATCTAAAAGCAGAATTATAATGTTTGCATCCACAGAATATTTTAAAATTGGAAAAGAACTCTGTACTTGGAAAGGTTGGAAACAGAGATAGTTGTCAAGTGACAATTTCAGTAGCCAATAAATACTACTTTCCTTTTCCTCTTGCTTTAATACATGTTGCTTTCAAGCTGCATCATCATAAGTATTTTGAAATCTTAATTTTGGCCTTGGGGGTTTCTTTTTCTTTGTAAATGAAGTTTTCAATGGAGCTTTCTGGTAAGAAAGGTTCTGTGGGTGGCGGAATTGTATTCACTGGCCCATGCTATTTTGGGAGGAAGTTAGACTGTTCGCCTATTACACATCCACTTGTCATTTTTTGTGCACCTCACCCATGACTTGCATGTCACGGGTGCTATTTGGAATGATAAAAGAAGTGACAGACAGAGCTCTGTGCTATTGTGGAATTTACAGCGTAAGGTAAAGAAAATATATGGTATGTCTCATGTGGAAATACTGCTGTCTTTCTTTAATTAGCTTAAACACATAATTTTATACCTTTTTTTTAATGTTTGTTTATTTTTGAGAGACAGACAGACAGGGTGTGAGCTGGGGAGGGGCAGAAAGAGAGGGAGACACAGAATCCAAAGCAGGCTCCAGGCTCTGAGCCATCAGCCCAGAGCCCGACGCGGGGCTGGAGCTCACGGACCGCGAGATCGTGACCCGAGCTGAAGTCGGACGCTTAACTGACTGAACCACCCAGGCGCCCCATAACCACGTAATTTTTATAGCACCAATTTGTGATGGTTCATTTTAACACCCGCCCTTCTCAGTCTTACGCAGGGAAGTACGTGCCAGCCCTCGCACACTATATCCATACATTGAACCCCGTGATGACAACGAAAATCAACCTGAAAGGAGTTGCTATTGGGGATGCGTATTCTGATCCCGAATCAGTAGGTGTCTCCTTTTTCTTTTCTGTTCTGTCCCTGAAAAGATTAAATCCCCTTTCGTCAAATGGAGGCTCCTCTTACCTTAGAGACCTAACTTGGTAGAAGGAAATAATGTTGCCCAGTTGATTTTCTAATGATTGAAATCTTCCAAGTTTTACAAAATGTTTTAAGCTGTCAACTCCCTATGTCAGCCTAGATTGGGGGTGAGTGCGAATGTGGGGCACGCACGTGTGTGTGATACGTTTGTGTGAATTTTGTGCACATGTGGGTTGTGTGTGTAAGCTTGTGGTATGTGTGGGCATTGTGGGTGGTATGTGTATTGTGTATGTTTGTACGTGTTGTGTACGTGTTTGTGTGTTCTGTGAGATCTGTGTGTGTGAGTGTGTGTGTGTGCGTGTGTGTGTGTGTGTAATTGTCTTGCTTGGCTAATTTCAGCACGCGCTCAATGAATTACAAAGGGTTATTTCATCAAGCAAGTGGGTCCCTAACTTCTCTCTTTCTCTCCGTGTGGCATTTGTGTTTCTCTTCTCTCCTCAGATCATAGGGGGCTATGCAACATTCCTGTACCAAATTGGCTTATTGGATGAGAAGCAGAGAAAGTACTTCCAGAAGCAGTGTGATGACTGCGTGAAATACATCAGGGAGGAGAGGTGGTTTCAAGCCTTTGAAGTGAGTCCTGGGGCCTGCGTTGCCCTGGGGCAATGAGAACCATCTGACGAGGGTCCTAGAATCCCCGTGGCACTCAGGCATTTTGTTGTTGTTAGAGAAGGTCTATCTGGGGTGCTGTCTGAGCTCAGGAGGCAGATGTGTGGGCTGGAAATGGACAAAAGAACGGTCCCGGCCTCTTTGAATTTACTTGGGCTGTATTTTAAACCTTCGATCACCTTGGAGTGTTTATCTAACTGTGTCTTTCATTAACTGTTTTGATTTCTTTAAGTGCTGTGTAGCCCTAAAGGCATACCCTATCACAAGGAAATCAGAAGAAAGGCTACCCAGAAAGTGGGTGCGTGTGCTTCAACCTATGCTCTATCCACACACAGTGTTTCAGCTGGAGAAGTGGCCCCAGTGTGTAACAAATGTCACACGTTCCTGTGCGTCAGGAACAAAGGTTATGAAGTATAGAAACCAGCACCTTTTACAGAGGGCCACTGGTGTTTGTAAATATTGTCACATTACTTCCCCAAAGCTGAATTTGAGGATCAAATAATATGGGTATATTCCTCACCCTTTTTGTTGGGGGGAGAGTTATTTCAAATCTGAGACTATATACTAGATAGTAAGACATTCGGGGTGTTGTTTGGGTTTGATTTGGTTTTGCCAGTGCACACAAAGACCGTGTATCCACAGTCTTCCTGAAGGGTTTTTGTTTTGTTTTGTTTTGTTTTGCTGCTTTTGCCACAGAGCCGTCATGTTTTCTACACGAGTAAATGAGGCAAGGATTGCATTTTGAGGACTTCGGTCTTTTTGTTATTGGGAGCACATCCTGTATCATTAATGCTGAGGCCTGGTGTTAGCAGCCTTCTAGGCACTGCAGGTCAGCCGGTTCAGATCAAAACGAGAGACATACAAACTTAGAAGGGGGTAACAAATATAAAATGCTCCATTTTATAAGTAAGGGCGCCTGGTGTGGCTACAGAGTGTGGATTCAGAATCTCCTGTGCAATTGTAAATGCCAAGGAAGAGGGATCTTACGGGGACAGGGAGGGTTGCCTTTCACCTTGCGATGACTATTTTCAGTCTAGTGTTAGGCTGTCTGTTGTAGTAAGCGGAAAGGGTGAAAGGATTGAACCGTTAGAATTTAAAATTAATATCAAATTTTACATCATGTGAGACCAATAAGCAAGTGAGATATTTGATGTGTTTGTGAGGAAGCATCCAAGAGTTATCGATGTTAAGAGGAAAAACATCTGATTGGCCCTGACGGATAAGGAAAGCAGAAAAGATGTCCATGATGCATGATGCGGTCGCCTGAGCACCCACAGGTTTAGTGAAACAGTTGACAAGTTCAGGTTATTCTTTGCATTCGGAGGTAATGAGGAGACGCCCTGTAAGGTTAGAGTTTCTGCCAAACTAGATTCATCAGGAAAAAAAAATGCAGAAAGACACCAAAATACAGTAACGAAAACAAAAACAACAACAAAACCTGAAATCTTTGAAGGTATGCAATGTCTCTGTGACCATCGGTCCAATATTTGGAGTGATGAATTAACAAAAAAAACCTTTGTTTTTTTCAAGGGAAATAGATAAAATGGCACTTGGGAAAGTAAGCAAGTACTCGTCAAATGTGTTTCAGTATATGCAATAGAAGTCTCCCAAGAAATCCTGAGACCCGAGAGAATACAAATGTCAAAATCACAGGCCTAAATAATAGAGCCTGTTTGATGCTCTGGTCCCTTAAAATGATTTAGTTAATCAAAGAGCAGTAACTCAGAGCTGGAGGGAACTTTATAGATCATCCTCTGCCCTTACACACACACTCACACACACACACACACGTCCACACTTCCTTGGGGAGGAGGCTAAGGCCCAGAGGGCCTGCCTTTAATTGCCAGAAGCCACTTAATAGATTCTGGAAGGCCTAGAGCTAGAATCCACCCCCGCCCCAACACCATTCCCACCCCAGTATCTCTCCTGTGGCTAACTTTCAGGCAGTCTATAAAAATCCTGGGACAGGGGCACCTGGGTGGCTCAATCGGTTAAGCACTGACTTCGGCTCAGGTCTCATGATCTCGTGGTC
This sequence comes from Felis catus, assembly GCF_018350175.1. Classification (NCBI taxonomy): domain Eukaryota; kingdom Metazoa; phylum Chordata; class Mammalia; order Carnivora; family Felidae; genus Felis; species Felis catus. The sequence goes on along the minus strand of NC_058369.1, from coordinate 120,751,662 downwards.
TGTGAGTTTGAGCCCCATGCCGGGCTCTGTGCTGACAGTGTGGAGCCTAGAGCCTGCTTCAGATTCTGTGTGTCTCCCTCTCTCACTGCCCCTCCCCTGCTCATGCTCTTTCTCTCTCAACGATGAATAAACACTAAAAACAATTTTTTTAATAAAAAGATAAAAATAAAAATCCTGGGACATTTAGACATTCTGCAAGGTGCACAGTGGCCCGTCTCTGGTCCTGTATTGTCTCCCTTATCATGACAATGTTCTGGATCACAGAGTTCTTTTTGTGAAGCAAGTTTCAACCAGAAACTGGATTTCACAGGTTTGGACCACCCACCTTCTTTATTTGTTTGATAACAAATGATTTTTTACTCTGAAATCAGATCCATGCTTAAGGATTGAATTCATCTTCCGTTGGTGTTGATCTTTTCTAAAGATAAATACCCCAAATGCTGCATCCATTCAGGACTACTGCTGGCCTCCAGTGTTCCCTCTGGGTGGACAATTTAGAAAAAGGCGTCTCCCTCTGGGCTGACATAGTCCTATGGATTCAGGGCTTGGCAAGTGGACGCCACCATGGTATGAGCTGTCTCATACATGAGCCATGAGATGGCTCACACAATGGCTGTTTCTCCAAATGCAGCCCAAACCTAGTTATCCAGCTTGGCAAGCAGAACTTTGGCTGGTTCTCCCGCCCTTCTCACCCCTCCACCAGGCATCCCCATGACGTGCACAATCTGCACAGCCAGAGCCAGTGGTCCTGAGCGACCGTGGCATTGCTGGAGCATACTTACTGCCTCCTCTCCTTTCTACAGCGATGATCCTTTTCATACATGGTCCCTAGGCCTGTGGCCCTAGTAACTTGGATTAATTAACTTTGATGCAGAAAACTAATCGAATACAATAAGAAAATTTTGTATTAAACTCAAAAGCATGGCCAGAAGGAATTGAAGACTAGGAGAGACCTCAGTGTGACCCTTGGGGAGCTAGGGTGTGTGTGGTAGAACACATGGGCTGAAGAGGCGGCCTGGGCTTGAATCTCAAGTCTGACGTTATTAGTAAGGCGTCCTTGGCAAGTGGCTTAACGTCTGTGTGCCTGTTTCCTCCCCTGTAGAACTAGGATAGTGGTAACCTATATTCTTGCCTTGTAAGGAAACCTAAAATCGCACCTGATCGTCGATTTTGAAAATGTGCCGAATTCATCCTTTTACAAGAGCTCCTTACAGACTCAATTTCCTCATCCCAAAACGTCCCAGTGTTCTCAATCTCTTTTATGACAATCCCTTTCATCTTCTTGCCCTACCCCACAGCCTGCTTCAGCCCTGCTGCTGCCGCTCTCACCCCACCCCACACCCCCCGCCCCCCCACGCAGGGGCTGGGTTCTTTCTTACCTACTCTGTAAGGCACTTGGTTAGGAGGTTAGAGGGGGTGTCCTTGCTCCTCAGTGCTACTTCCAGATCATATCCTTCTGGAAGCTCTGAGTGTTGACTCTCACATCCTCACATGATACCACCCACCACTTTTTTTTTTAATGTTTATTTTTTTTTAAATTTTTTTTTTCAACGTTTATTTATTTTTGGGACAGAGAGAGACAGAGCATGAACTGGTGAGGGGCAGAGAGAGAGGGAGACACAGAATCAGAAACAGGCTCCAGGCTCTGAGCCATCAGCCCAGAGCCCGACGCGGGGCTCGAACTCATGGACCGCGAGATCGTGACCTGGCTGAAGTCGGACGCTTAACCGACTGCGCCACCCAGGCGCCCCTAATGTTTATTTTTGAGAGGCTGGGGGAGGAGCAGAGAGAGAGGGGGGGAGACACAGAATCCACAGCAGGCTCCAGGCTCTGAGCTGTCAGCGCAGAGCCCGACGCGGGGCTCAGACTCACGGACCACAAGATCATGACCTGAACTAAAGTTGGACACTCAACCGACTGAGCCACCCAGGCGCCCCACCACCCACCACTTCTTGTTGTAGTTACCTACAACCCTCTGGCTTTCTCCTTCTCATCCTCTGAGTATTGTAGCTCCTGCCTCACTGTCCTTCTCTCAAGGGTACCATGCTTGCCATTGTTTCTAGTGATCACAGTATCTGCATGAATGACCCTCTTAATACCTGGCCCCTTAGTTCTTTAGCTTCCTCTCTTTTAGTGATCTTGTTCTCTTTACCTTAGCTGTTCAGTCCCCCTCCCAAAAACAAATCTGAAAATCACTGCACGATCTCAGATTCCCATTGTGCCAGCTCACTTTTCTGAATATACAAACTCAAATAACCGTCCTGCAACCCCACTGTCTTCCGGTCCATTGATCCTACTACAGTTTCACGATCCTTAACCCCTCTAAATCTTAGCTTCTCTAATTACCCAACTGAAATTCAAGGTCAGTCCACCTCCTTTGGCTGGACCGCCATCCTGGCTACAAGTGCCACTCTAGCACCCCACACCTGCCTCTGTGCAGCTGCACGTGACTGGAGAAGAGCACGCAACCACTGCTCTCACCTCCGCTGGTGACCACTTTTTAAGGTCAGGAGTCCAAAGGGAACTTCCGCCAACTCCAAGCACCTGCGCATTTGTCCATACCCTCTGCCCTCTCTCCTCAAACTGTGGGTGAGTGGTCAGCCATCCGTGTTACGGCTGTCCTTCCCGACAAGCTCACTCCCACAGTCGGGCCTTTGGGCTCACTGTTTCCCCTGCCTGGAATGTTATTTCCCTAGATGTCTCCATGGTCCACTTCCTTCCTTCCAACAGGTGTTTACTCAAATGCCACTTTCTCAGTGAGACCTCTGTTTCCTCCTCCCCACGGCATCCGTGCTCACACACACACACACACACACACACACACACACACAGGCCCACACACCCCCATGACATTCCCTACTCTTCTTCTCTTTACTTGTCTCCTTAGGACTTCTCACGCTTACCTTACTGCATGTTTTTCCTATGAATGCTTGCTTATTGTCCTCCTCTAGAATATAGGCTACGTTAGGGAGGACTTTTGCTCTGTCGTGTTCACAGGGCCGTGTCCCCGATGCCTGAGACAGTGTCTAGCACAGAGAAGATGTGCAATAAAAGGTTGTTGAACAAAACAATGGAGGAGTGTCAACGCAATGACAAATGTCTGTACGTTTTTACCTACCCTGATGGTTTCCTTGTTTCTTTCTTCCCTCTCTCCCGACCTAGGTACTAGATAAACTACTAGATGGTGACTTAACAAACAGCCCTTCTTACTTCCAGAATGTCACAGGATGTCCTAGTTACTATAACCTGTTACAGTGCAAGGTAATGAATGCAACAGTTTACAAACTATACTAGTGTTTGCTTAAACCTTTTGGTAACACCAAACGTCCTTCGACTTGAGAAATACTATAGCTGGGATGGGGGGTGGGGGGGGTAGGTGATGGGTATTGAAGAGGGCATCTTTTGGGATGAGCACTGGGTGTTGTATGGAAACCAATCTGACAATAAATTTCATATATTAAAAAAAAAGAGAGAGAGAGAAATACTATAGCTGACTTTATACTAGATAAATATGTCCTAATTGTAGTGCATTATTTGGTCTACTAATCTGTAGGATTTTTTCCCCCACTGATGTTGTATATGTTATAATCTGACCATCAAGAATGTATGATATTCCAGATAACTCAGAACAATCTCTGATTAACAGTTTCCCCCCAGTAGAACTTGTGATACAAAAGTTCTTTTGTCAAGGATAGGCCAGTATTGCAGTTCTGGGTATTAGGTTCCAGAACGCCAAGACTGTAGTGAATTTCTTGAAAGTGTCCACATTATTTGTTCTGTACTTAAGGCAGCTTGGATAATCAAAACTGCCAAAGCCTTTATGAAAATATTTGCTTTGTCTTACTTTTAACTTAAGAAGGTTTGTGCGCTTAGTATGGCCCTCACTTCAAGCTCTCTGGAATATTTCTTAAAGTATTCAAGTAGTTTTCTTTCATAAAAGCAGGCCAAAGTTGATGTCTTTTGTGAAGAATTAATCAAATATAACCAAGGGAGCCAAAGTGGGGATTTGGATTTGTACGATCTTTGTCTAGTGTATATGACAATGTATCTTGTTTTTAAAATTGCCTTATTTATTAACTATTTCATAAATAAAATACAAAGCTAATTTCAATAGAATTTGCTAACCCTGTGGTTTTGGATCTAGAGTCTACCAAGAGGAAAACATATGGTAGGCAAGAGAGAAACAGAATGTCATTACATTTCTTTTTTCCTTACAAACTAATGTATTCAACAAATTAGCATAAATTGATGATGCACAAAATTATTGATCTCAAACTCTAAGTTTTTTTATGATTTTTGTCATTTTTTAAAATAGCACTTACTCCTTCGTCTTTTAGTATGATGAATATCACAGACTTTTCAATACCACAGACTTTTATGCAATATTTTTTTTTTTTTAAATAAGGATCATGGGTGACTTTTCTTTTGTCTGATGTCCTTCATAAGGTATCATCTGTTTTTACACTTGGTATAGTTCCCCCTTTCAATTATGGTTAGCTGATAATTTTCTATGTATGGTTTTAATAAACAGAAGAACATGCAAAAGAATGCCCAGCTTTTAGTCCGCCATGCCACCACCCCGGCTCCTGTGGTCCGTTTGACCCTCCTCCTGAAGAGCCTCCGACAAGAAGCAAATGGCTTTTGATAATCTCACCTCTTCCGTTTTTCCCGTCTTGGCCTCAAGCGGGGCTGTTGATTGGAGTCATAGACTGCAGAAGTTTCGTTACCGAGAAAGGAAAAATCGAGCATTTGCAAATTGGCTATTAGGCTCTGAAGGTATCAGATCATCCAGTTTTATTGTCAGTAACATTTAAATCACCTCACAACCCCCAAGTTAAAAATGTCAGGGTGGAGACCAGAGTTAACAGCCATGTCTCATCTTGTTCATGATGGTTTATGTTCTGAGAAATTTGAAGATTTCCCAGCACGTTGTTCCTGTCACCAAGTCATGTTCTCTGATATTTTTCTGATGTCTCCTTCCGTCAGGAACCCGAGGACCAAAATTACTATGGGAAATTTTTGTCCCTCCCACAAGTGAGACAAGCCATCCACGTGGGAAACCGGACTTTTAGTGATGGATCCCAAGTTGAAAAGTACATGCGAGAAGATACAGTAAAGTCCGTTAAGCTATGGTTAGCTGAAATCATGGATAATTATAAGGTAAGAGGGTTACTTCTTTTACTGTTGATTTCAAGAACTTTTTAGATTATCTAGAGCAGAGGTGACTTTCTTTTGTTTGTAATTTGACGTCCGCCATGTTTTTATCTTTAAGATATTTTACAAATGTAAATAGCAGCTCCCCTACTGTTTGATTTCGTTGAACTAAGTTTTTTTTTTTTCCTTCTAATTAAATCACTGTCCCCTGATTGTTCCTTAAAATGGAATTCTCTTTGGCACATGCCACCTCTCATCATTTCTTGAGAAAAGAAGTACAGCAGAGCCAAGAAGTTGATTGGCCCGTGGAAGCCGGTTTTGCCTTATTGCCTGCTTTATGATATTAATCCCCACGAAGTCAGGAATAAATGCAGCCAACTGGTTATTCCAAAAGATGCATTTTACCTAAGAATTGTATTCATTCCCATTGCTTAGCCACCATTTTTTCAGTATCTACGTTAAGCCCAAGAGCGTGCTAGGCTGTCAAGTTGAAACAATGAATGAGAAAGAGTCTCTGTCTTGAGGAGTGTAAATTCAAGTACTTCGTTGTCTGAGATGTTCTGCCTGATTTGGTGCTGGATGTACCAAAGGAAAGTGAAAGCGTAAAGCCCTGAAAATTCAGGCAAAGGGGTCATGGATCCTAGAATTCTCACCGTGAGGGATGGGCACCAAGAGCAAGTGATGGAGGGAAGAGTCATCCTGTGAATTTCTTTGCTGCTCCTTTATTCTCACTTCCTTCTCTGATCTTCTTGGGCTCTGATCATCTGTCCCAGGCGTGGTATATGGGCCAGCTCTGCAGGGTAAGTGTGCTCATGATCGAGATCACCACCCGAGGTAATCCACTTCCTCTCTGTTTCCTGGCAGACGCAAGAGTAATGTTTGAGATGAACCAAAAACAGGGCAGCTGGTCTCTGACACACCTTTGTATAAATTAGAAAAAAAGGCAACCTTACCTCAGGATACTTTAGTTCCACTGGTCAAAAAATTCTCCAAATATATTGCTTTAATTTGAGCCAAACCCTTTACTAGCATTTTCTGCATGAGGAATACACAGGTCTACGATGTCTCTATTAGGAATACTTTCCCTCAGGATTATTCAGGTTACGGCTGTCATTACCATGTAAGGGACAGCTACAGCTGTCATTACCGTGTAAGGGAGTCCATCACCACACATACCCTTACTAGATTGTGTTTTGAAATATGCCAGACCTAGAAGGCCCCATTTTTTTTTTTGATGATTTGAGTCCCTAGACATACATACAGCCTTTACTGAAAATAATCTAAGGCCGATCCCATGCAGTCTACAAATCCATTACAAATTTGCAGAACTTTATGAAATGCTTTCTAGGAAAGAAAGGGTCTGGCTGGATGAGGTCAGAATTTCAACCATCCTTGTGTTTGGTTCTTTTGGGGGGTCCTTCATGCTTGCCAGTTGGAGACTTCTCTGCACACCTGTTTAAAGCACTTAGCTGGTCGTCCTCTTCTGCAAGCTCTCAGACCATGTTGTCTCTACAACTATGGGCACACTTAGAACACTGGACTGCCATTACAGGCCGTCAGTTCCAGCACTGGAGCAGATCTAAAGAATGAATGAATGAATGAATGAATGAATGAAAAACAAGTTCCATAAATTAGTGATACATCAAAAATATATCTTATGAACTTTTCCATAAATCATTAGATTTTATCTACAAATTTATTAGGCCATAAAGAGCTGAACGCTTGTGTTTTGAAGGCATAAACAATAGACTATAATATAACATCAAAGAATGCAAAGTGGGTTTTTTTGAGGGGAGAGCAAATAAGGAAGTTTGTACATTTTTTGTGCCCTTGGGAGATCCATTTTCTCACTGTATACATTTAACTAGAATGTGGTTCTTTTCTCAACCACGTGAGGATAGGGTGGACCGTGCATCTCCCCTGAGAATATAAACTCTCCTGATATTGGCTAATTGCCATGGAGTATCCGTGGAGTATCCATTTATCTTAACTGATAAAGACTATATTGACTAAAAACAACCCAATATTTTGATATGTAGACTTCTCTGTCCTTGTTTCCCATGTGTCTTAAACCAACCAATACGAATTTTAATGAAATCAGAATATTTCTGAGACTTGAAGCTCTGAATCAGTTGTTAGATAAAAAAGAGAGTAGATTAGTGGTACAGATAAACCATGTTTCCATAAAGAAAGAGAAAAAGGGGCGCCTGGGTGGCTTGGTCGGTTAAGCGTCCGACTTCGGCTCAGGTCATGATCTCACGGTCCGTGAGTTTGAGCCCCGCGTCGGACTCTGTGCTGACAGCTCAGAGCCTGGAGCCTGTTTCGGATTCTGTGTCTCCCTCTCTCTCTGCTCCTCCCCTGTTCATGATCTGTCTCTCTCTGTCTCAAAAGTAAATAAACGTTAAAAAAATTTTTTTTTAAAAAGATAAAAAAAAAAAAGAGAGAACAAAATGTGCCGTCAGTCCGAGTGCAGACTACAAAATGGCGCTTCTAAAGCAGACTATGTATTTTGCTACAGCTGAGGTTGCCTCCAGGGCAACGATGATCTTTGACTTGTCTGTTAATGGTGGTGAACCTCAGTGTATATGCAATAGAATCAGAACAACCTACGTTGGCTTAAAACATTAGTACCCTCAAAGTTATATTTATGCAAGTCTCAGTGCTAATTTGTCATAGAAAACAGTGCACATGTTTCTATTCATAGGAACTTGGAGGTCTTTTTCCGGTACTAGATTCACTTTAGGCAACACGAAGTATCTCTGATGGGCTGAGGAGACCTTCGACAGTTTCTGGGAACTAATAGAACTCCTGGCCACATCAGTTTCTGTGTGGACTGCATAAACATACAATCATTTTCTGGCAATGCCTTACAGGGAATGTGTATTCAAAGTCATTCTCTTTCATTAACTTCAGATCTTTGGGCAGTAAATTGAAATATATTAGCAGTTTTCAAAATAACTAGGAAGAGAAATAATCTCTTGGACTATTGGAATTCTTCGTGATTAAATCGAAGTCACAATATTATCAGGAATTTTCGGAGTCAGCTGTGTTGTAGAGAATGGTGGTTATGAGCATGGGTTCTCAAATATTTTGAGTTTGAATTCTGGTTCCCCATTCACTGGCTGTGTCCCCTTGGAGGAAGATACTTAAACTCTCTGTTCTTCAGCTTTCTCATCCATAAAAGGAGAATAATCATAGCACTTGTAGGTGAGTTCTTGTGAGAACGTAAATAGATTACGTATGTGAGAACACTTAGAACAGTGACTGATGGTTAGAAAGTACTTGAAAATATAAGCTATTATCAATGATGTTCAACAAATTTTAGCAAAAGTCCTTAAGCATGTGCTATATATAAAAGTTATATAGGAAACCCTGGAAAACACAAAAATAAGAAAGACTTAACAGACTTTTGGTTTCTAGTCCAGCATGTAAGGAGCTTAGAAGTTACCCCTCGATCCCAAGAACAAGTAAAAAGTTAAACAAACTGAAAAGTCAACAACTCTTCTTAGATCTGTGAGAGAAGTGAGGTCAGAGGGCAAACCACTTCTCCACAAATTAGAAAGAGGCCAATACCACAACTTAATCCAAGCAGAAACTTCCATAGGAACCAGTGCCAGGGTAGGAAAGCCTGCACTGTAAGTTTTTACAATAAGAAAATGAACAACCCCATTTAAAAAAATAGTCAAAGGGGCGCCTGGGTGGCGCAGTCGGTTAAGTGTCCGACTTCAGCCAGGTCACGATCTCGCGGTCCGTGAGTTCGAGCCCCGTGTCGGGCTCTGGGCTGATGGCTCGGAGCCTGGAGCCTGTTTCCAATTCTGTGTCTCCCTCTCTCTCTGCCCCTCCCCCATTCATGCTCTGTCTCTCTCTGTCCCAGAAATAAATAAAAACGTTGAAAAAAAAAATAGTCAAAGACTTTAACGGACCCAAGTCTTTTTGTTTTTTAATTAAAAAATTTTTTTAATGTTTATGCATTTTTGAGAGTCAGAGAGAGAGTTTGAGCGGGGGAGAGGCAGAGAGAGAGGGAGACACAGAATCTGAAGCAGGCCTCCGGCTCTGAGCTGTCAGCACAGAGCCCGACACGGGGCTCAAATCCATGAACCATGAGATCATGACCTGAACCAAAGTCCAACGCTTAACCAACTGAACTACCAGGCCCAGTCTTAAGACCTTCACCTCACTCAAGAAGATATGCAGGTGGGATGGATGCATATGCAGAGATGTTCAACATGATATATGCCATTAGGGAATTGCAAATTTAAACCATAAGATACCACTACATACCTATTAGAATGACCCAAATCCAAAACACTGACAACACCAAGTGCTAGGGAGGATATGGAGTAATAGGAACTCTTATTCATTGCTGGTGGGAATGCAAATTCGTACACAACCTTGGCAGTCCATTTGTGTGTTTGCTGTAAAACTAAACAACTCTTACCGTATGATGCACTAATCATACTCTTGGGTATTTACCCAAGTGAGTTGAAAACTCATGTCCACACAAAACCCTTCATGCAGATGTTTGTAGCAGCGTTATTCATGATTGCCAAAACTTAGAAGCAACAAGATGCCCTTTAGTAGGTGAGCAGGTGACCTGTAGTGTAGACAATGGACAGTATTACTCAGCGCTAAAGAATGAGCTATCAAACCATGAAAAGACATAGAGGAAACTTAAATGAAAGAAGTCAGTATGAGAAAGCTACATACGGTATGTTCCAACTATATGAGATTCTGAAAAGGACAAAAGTATGGAGACAGTAATGGGTTCACTTCTTGCCAGGGGTTAGGGAGGAGGGTGAGGTGAATAGGCAGGGTGTAGAAGATCTTTAGGGCAGTGAAACTATTCTGTATGATCTTACAGTGATGGAGACATGTCATTATACATTCGTCAAAATCCATAAAATACACAATACCGCAAGTGAACCCTAATGGAAACTAGGGGCTTTGAGTGATAATGATGTGTTAGTGTAGGTTCATGTGTTGTAACGAATGTACCACTGTGGTGGGGGAAGTCGATGGTGGGGGAGTTTGTGCGTACGTGGGGACAGGGGATGTAATGGATTTGTCTGTTCTATTTTGCTGTATGCCGAAACTGCTCTAAGAAGGAAAGCTTACGAGTTAAAAAGCGAAAAGACTTGATTGTCTGCCTAGTGAAAAAGATAGTTACCAGTAGAGTTGATAAAAGGTAGACTCATTTTCTGCTTCTAGCACAATGATAAAGTAGACACTGAAAGACCCCTTCGTTGAAATACAACTAAATTCAGAGCAAATTACAACAAACGTGATTGCGATGCTTTTAACCGAAGGAGACCTCAAAGCGAAAAACAAAACAAAACAAAACGGAAAAAAAAAACCAGAAAAGAAAAACAAAATATTTCAGATTTTTGTTAGCTAAGTTTGACACAAATGTAATCTCATAATCAAAAATCACCCAGTATGCTGGGAAACAGGCTACCCATTGCTAAGGATAAGCGGAAGCAATTATAAAATGTGGAGCTATCCAAGGCACCTCCGATGTAGGAAAAAGGAGGCACAGAATAGAGAATAACTAGGTATGAAATATTTACACGCATAGAAATGGAGTTGAAAATAAGCAGTGAACAAGGAACCATCAAGTAGGGCTAGGCCAATTTGAAGGAGAACCAGTAAGAACTGTTACAAATGAAAAATACAGTTGTTGTATTTAAAGCCCAGTGCTTGTGATAAAGAACAGATTAGACATTGCTGCCAGTAAGATTCGCGGGTTAGAAGAAATTAACCAAAATGGAACACAGTAAGACAGAGAAGAGTTGAACAATATGATTAGTGAGCTTGATTTAATGAGTGTATATAAATCTCTAAACGTCATAATCAGCAAGTCTCAAATATTTTAAAGAATTTGCATCATACAGCCCATATTCTCTGCCCATATACAATTAGTTTAAAAACCAAAAATAACAGTATACGTTAAAATGTCAAAAAATAGGGGCGCCTGGGTGGTGCAGTCGGTTAAGCGTCCGACTTCAGCCAGGTCACGATCTCGCGGTCCGTGAGTTCGAGCCCCGCGTCAGGCTCTGGGCTGATGGCTCGGAGCCTGGAGCCTGTTTCCGATTCTGTGTCTCCCTCTCTCTCTGCCCCTCCCCCGTTCATGCTCTGTCTCTCTCTGTCCCAAAAATAAATAAATGTTTAAAAAAATAATAAATAAAAAATAAAATGTCAAAAAATGCAAATGAAAATGTAAATCTGTGTAACTGAGGTATCAAAAATGTAACATTCAAAAAAGGATGAAAACTACATGTATAGTGATTTAAAACGTAATGCAGTATCACTAGAAAAAAAACTTATGGCAACAAATTTTAAGCAGATAAAATGGGCAGAATTCTTGGAAAATAGAATTTACAAACACTGATTCAAGGAGAAATAGAAAACTGTAATGGTCCTTAACCACTGAATAAATTGAGTCAATAGGTGAAAATTGCACCACAAAAAAACACCACGCCAACAGGGTTGTATATGTAAATTCTGCCTTTCATGAACTAGATTAATCCAATTTTATACAGACTTTTTTACAGAGAACAGAAAAAAAGAAAATACTACTCAAATTGTTCTAGGGCACTATCATGTTGTTAGCAAAAACATTTAAGGAAGAAGATGGAAAACTCTAGAAAAATCTCACTTACGGGCATGTATGTAAAAATCCTAAACAGGATATTAAAACAACCTGATCTACCAATGAATAAAAAAGGTCAAGTTTAGTTGATCCCGTGTATACAAGGACACTTTTGTATTAGAAATTCTATCATAGGGACACCTGGGTGGCTCAGTCGGTTAAGCAGCCCACTTCAGCTCAGGTTATGATCGCAAGGTCCATGGGTTCGAGCCCCACATCGGGCTCTGTGCTGACAGCTCAGAGCCTGGAGCCTGCTTTGGATTCTGTGTCTCCCTCTATCTCTGCTACCCACCCCCACCCCCACTCACACTCTGTCTCTCTCTCTGTCTTTCAAAACTGAGTAAACATTAAAAATTTAAAAAAAAAAAGAAAAGAAATTCTATCATAAAATTCACCACACTAAAATTTTAATTTTTAAATGTTTATTTTTGAGAGAGACAGAGACAGAGTGCAAGCAGGAGAGGGGCAGAGAGAGAGGCAGACACAGAATCCGGATCACGGTTCAGGCTCTGAGCTGTCGGCACAGAGCCTGAGATGCGGCTCAAACTCACAAACTGCAAGATCATGACCTGAGCTGAAGTTGGACACTTAACGGACTGAGCCACCCAGGTGCCCCACCACACTAAAATTTTAAAAAAGAAAAACATTTTTGTTTCATCTAAATAGATGCGAAAAGTGGATTTGATAGAATTAAAATGCACTTACGATAAGATTTTTGGCAAACTAGTAACAATATCTGTATTAGTTTCTTATGGCTACTATAATACCATTACCACAGACTTGATGGCATATACTACAGAAATTTATTTTCTCATAGTTCTGGAGAATAGAAATCAAAGTGTCAGCAAGGACCCATTCCCTTTAGAGGCTCTGTGGGATAACACATTCCTTGTCACTTCCAGTTTCTGGTGGCTCTTAGCATTCCTTGGCTTGTGGCCACATCATTCTAATCTCTGTCTCTGTGGTCACATTGACTTCTTCTGGTCTATGGTCAAATATCCTTCTGCCTCCCTCTTATAAGGAGGCATTTTAGGGACTGCATTTAGGGACATTCTGGATAATCCAGGATAATCTCCCGAAATGCTTAATTTAGTCACATCTGCAAAGTGTGTCTTCCTCCTTTGTTCCTCCATTCCTTTCTTCCTTTTTTATTTGCTACATAAAGTAACATTTACAGGTACCAGGGATTAGGATTGACTATCTTTGAGAAGGGGCGATTATTCAGCCTAGCACAGTATGAGACTTCCTTGACTTGATAAAAAATCTACCAAAAGCCTACAATAAGGATTATTCTGTTTCATAAAACAGAATACACATTGCTTTAGAATCAGAGTCCATTATGGTATGAACAAATGAATTAAAAAATGAATGGAGGGATATTCCCATTACTAAATGTATAAGGAATAATGGAATCATTATTTGGCAAATAGTACAGTAATAGTTGTTTCAGGCAAGAATCACTAATGGATGCTAAATTCAGTGAGTGAAACTATGAAGAGAAACAGGGTATCAATGTCGTCTCAAAGTATTCCCCTTCAAAATATTTATGATGAAAGGAAAAAATTAGTAACTTTACAGTAGAGAAACCTGGCATGTAGGAACCAAATGATCTCAGTTAACATTACCATTAATGAGACAAATCAATATTATATGCCTCCGATGTATTGTACTAAGAAGACACAATAACACTAATGTGATATTCTTTCAAAAAATGTCTAAGAGGAATTTGATCATGAGGAAACACCAGGCAAACTAAAATTGGGGGACATTTCACAAAATAATTGCTAGTACTGGTCAAAAGGTCACGAAAAACCAAAGACAAAGAAGGAGAAGAGGAAGAGGATGAAGAGAAAAAAGAGGAAGAAGGTTGAGAAAGAAGAAGGAGGAGAAGGAAGGAAGGAAGGAAGGAAGGAAGGAAGGAAGAAGGAAGGAAGGAAGGAAGGAAGGAGGAGAGAAAGAAGAAAAGAAGGCAAACAAAACCCAACCTGAGGGACTAAGGAGACTTGAAACCTAAATACATACAATGCTTGACCTTTTATTGGATCTAGGACCCTAAAAAGCTTATTAGGTGACAAATGGAAAATTTTGAATAAAATCTGTAGAATAGGAAATGGTTTATATCAATATTAATTTTCTGGCCTTAATGAGTTCATGGTGATTATGTTAGATGTTAATAATTTGAAGGCTACATAAAGGGTACACAGAAATTCTTTGTATTATATAACAACTTTATTGAGGATACACTTCACGTACTGCAGAATTTACCCATTTAAAATGTTCAGATCTGTGGTTTTTAGGATATTACCACTATTTAATTTCAGAACATTTTCGTCATGTCCCAAAAAATCCCTCATCTTTCAGCAGTAACGCCCACATTCTCCCTCTCTTCAGCTCCCAGCAACTATTACTCTACCCTTTCTATGGATTCGCCTATTTTAGACATTGTTCTATAAATGGAAGCCCGTAACATGTATCCTTTTGTGACTGGCCTCGTTCACTTAGCATAATACTTTCAGGTTCATCCACGTAGCTTGTGTCAGTATTTCATTCATTTTTATTGCCAAATAATATTCCGTTGCATGGATATGCCCCATTTTATTCATCCATTCATCAGTTGTTCCCACTTTTTGATTATTATGACTAATGCTGCTATGAGCATTCATGTGCAAGTTTTTGTGTGGACATGTGTTTTCAATTCTCTCTCAATTCTCTTGGCCATATCCATTGGAATGGAATTTCTGGGTCATATGGTAACTCTACATCTAACATTTTGAAGAACTGCCAAACTTTCCAAAGTGGCTGCGCCATTTTGCAATTTCCCCAGCAATGGATGAGAGTTTGAATTTCTCCACATCTTTGTCAACACTTTGACATTTTTAGTATGAACTATCCCTTTGTGGTTTTGACTGCCGTGTCTCTAATGACTAATGATGTTGAACATCTTTCCATGTGCTTTTCATTGTTCATTTTTGTAAATTCTTGGGAGAAATGTCTCTTCAAGTCCTTTACTCATTTATTAATTGAGTTATTTGCCTTTTTATTGTTGAGTTGTGGGAGTTCTTGATGTATTCTGAATATTAATTAGTCCTTCATCCAGTATAGGACTTGGAAATATTGTCTCCCATTCTGTGGACTGTCTTTTCATTTTCTTGGTGGTGTCCATTGAAGCCCCAAAGTTTTCAATGCTGATGAAGTCCAATTTGTCTCTGTTTTCTTTTGTCACTTAATGCTTTTGCTAGTATATCTAAGAAACCAGTGCCTAACTCAAGGTAACAAAGATTTATTCCTATGTTTTCTTTTGGTTTTTATAGTTTTGGCTATTTTTTGTCATTAAAGGAAATTAATAAACCACAGATGAATGCAACAACATAATAGCTATATACGACTATATACGACTCGTAGCTATGGAAGAATACATACAGAACGAACCACGAACACAAGCCAAAATAAATAATATATTATTTGGAGATACGTATATATGTAGCAAAACTGTTTTCAAAAGTAAGGAAATTCTAAACCTCAACTTCAGGACAGTGGTTCTCTCTGGGGGGTAGACAGAGGGTTGGCACAGAGAAGTGCTCTGGGTACATTCAATGGTATTGGTAACATACCAGTTCTTAGGATGGCTGGTGCATTTGTGGATGTCTGTTTATTATTACGCTTCCTAACCTCAGATACAGTATAATATATTCATATATATATATATATATATATATATATATATATATATATATAGTATTCATAATAAAATTTTGAAGGAGCCAGACTGTGATTAGTGCTTTGCAGAGGTTTAATTGACCATGTTTTGAGCATGTGGACTGCTTAGTGTGGCCATGCCTTTAAACTCCTTCAGCATATGACAGAGATTTGCAAGACATTATCGTGGAGGCAAAGACAGACACCCATCTACTCTCAGAGACTTCCATCACTCTTCCTCACGGGTAGACATTGGTGACATAATCTGAAATAGCAGGTCATCAAAATAATCTTTTCCTACCTGGCCCTATAGGCCTATTGGTGGGCAACAAATTTACCTTACAAATCATATTCTAGTCCAGCTCCCTGATAGTGGTATCCAGGTGTGTTCAGTGTCAGAATTTAAATTTTCCCTTTCACTTCCAAAGCTATAAAATTCTATTTATCTCATCGACAATAAGCATAATTAGGGCAGTCATCTTACCTTCTTGTTCACCACTCTATACAAGACCTAGCACTGTGTCTGACATATAGCTGGCACTCAGTAAACTTTGATGATGAAAGAATTGTCATGGGAAAAAGGAAGTAAGGTCAAAAGGCTTGGCAGAGAGTTGATGTTGCTTCATACATTTTACTTCCTTTAATTTGCCCTTCTCTTACCATTGTGAAACTGCACTTCCTTGTTGGTTATGGGGTACATCGCTCCTTTTGCTTTAGAAGCACCTGGGGAGGCTTGGGGTGCCTGAGTGGCTCAGTCGGTTGAGCGTCCAACTTCGGCTCAGGTCATGATCTCACGGTTCGTGAGTTCGAGCCCCGCGTCGGGCTCTGTGCTGACAGCTCAGGGCCTGGAGCCTGCTTGGGATTCTGTGTCTGCCTCTCTCTCCACTCCTCCCCTGCTCACACTCTGTCTCTCTCTCAAAAATAAATAAATATTAAAAAAAAAAAAAAGAAACACCTGGGGAGCCTCAAACAAAACAAAACAAAAACCCTAATCATGGCCCACTCCACCAAATGTTCTGATTTAGTTGCCTAGTATAGCAACTACCACATACTGTGCAATAAACTTGGAAGGAAAGGCAGGAAAAAGGACAAAATCAGAGAAAAAAGACAGGTGGTTTGTTCATTTGTATCATAATAGGTCTTTACAATGAGCTCCTATTTGATTTTAGTAACTGCAGATAATTCACCGGTCTGATTGCCACTGATTATATTATGTGTATTAGGTTCCTTCCTCTTTCAGCAGAATCACACACACACACACACACACACACACACACACACACACACAAATATACTCTCATACATTGATTATAAGATGTATCTTGATTTTGATTTTTAAACGAATGAAACGTGGTAGGGTGTGGAGGGTATCTCTAGAATCTAGGAAATGCAGCCCGTACTCTCTAAGAGCTATTGGCTCTGAATACCTTGCTCTTTGTAGAACCCTGTGCCCTGG
This sequence comes from Felis catus, assembly GCF_018350175.1. Taxonomy (NCBI): domain Eukaryota; kingdom Metazoa; phylum Chordata; class Mammalia; order Carnivora; family Felidae; genus Felis; species Felis catus. The sequence goes on along the minus strand of NC_058369.1, from coordinate 120,734,707 downwards.
TCCCTAGGCCTTTCTGATAAAGAAATTACACTGTTCTTGTGATGATTCTTGAAAAATCTGAATATGTTTGGGGCGCCTGAGTGGCTCAGTCAGTTAAGCGTCCGACTTCAGGTCGTGATCTCACAGTCCTTGAGTTCGAGTCCCACGTCGGGCTCTGTGCTGACAGCTCGGAGACTGGGGCCTGCTTCAGATTCTGTGTCTCCCTCTCTCTCTGCCCCTCCCCTGCTCATGCTCTGTCTCTCTCTGTCTCAAAAATAAATAAAAACATTAAAAAAATATTTTTTATTTTTTTAATAATTTTTTTTAACGTTTACTTATTTTTGAGAGAGAGACAGTGCATGAACGGGGGAGGGTCAGAGAGAGAGAGAGGGAGACACAGAATCTGAAACAGGCTCCAGGCTCTGAGCTGTCAGCACAGAGCCCGACGCGGGGCTTGAACTCACGAACAGCGAGATCATGACCTGAGCCGAAGTCCGACGCTTAACCGACTGAGCCACCCAGGCGCCCCCCAAAAATATTTTTTTAAAGAAAAATCTGAATATGTTTTTAACCTCCCTTTCTCTGTCTGGTTATAGTTCTTGCCTTCCACAAAATATATAAGCTATATTTTCAAAGACTAAATGTGCACGAGAGAGAAAATGTGAGGGGGAGTGTATGTGTGGCGGTGGGGGTGGGGGTGGATTTCCTGTGTGAAACCATTATTTCAATGAATGGGAGTTCCAGCTCTATACCTAAGGGTCATTTGGATCCAAATCAAAGCAGTGACCTTGGATTTGAAGTTGCTTCTGTTGCTAAATTGGAAGACCACTGCAGTTTCAAGAGGTGCATCTCCAAATGCCACTTCTTACCTCCACATGCTTGTATTTTTAAAGGTTAAATTGCCCTGGGGTAGGGCTCAGTTTGCTGTGTTTGAAAGTTCATCTTGTCAGGAAATTGTAAATATAAAGTTACATTTCCCTGTCATTTATCATTCTGCAGCTCATTAAGTTTCAACTAATTGCATCTTCAGAATTCAGGACCTTAATGTTTCTCAGCTTTACCACCAGATGAAAAATCTTAACACCCAGGTCATTAGAGTTCTATTTACTTATCCTAGGCTATCAAAAGATCTTCGTTTAGAAATGGGCAGGTCCTGATTAGTGAATGTGAGTTAGAAATTTGAAAGGGAGATATTTCTAGCAAATCTAACTCATTTCAGTGGTCATTCTAATTGCTTGTGACATTTTCCTTAATGACATCTTCTGATGGCAAAATGGCTATGGCAACAGTGGCCAGGAAACTAGATTTGATAAATGTCTAGCGTCCAAGAAAACTTTAACACTTAAATGGGTCTGATTCTTCGACTTCTTAGTTGGACTCTAAGCTTCCACAAAGCATGATGGGAAAAGTCAGCCTTTGTTGACTGTAAGCCGCTGTGATCACTTTTCTTCCAAACCCTTTGAAGACAATGAAGGGATACCAGCGCCCGTTCTATGAAAAGCTTCTGGAAGGAGGAAGTAGCTCCCAGTGAAATACAACTAAAGAGAGGGAAGCTAATCCTGGGACATTTGTTTTATGTAATCGTAGCCTAGAGACAAGCAACCACCACTTTACAGACAAATAAAAATAGCATACATTTGAAAATCAATTTATACTGCAGAGGTCATTATGTATTCATTTTTCCCGTTTCAGTTAGAATCCAAGTGCAAGAGTAGTACTAATGTTTTTATGAGCCGAACTTCTTCTGGGCTCCTTTAATTTTTTTTTTTTAATTTTTTTTTTCAACGTTTTTTATTTTATTTTTGGGACAGAGAGAGACAGAGCATGAACGGGGGAGGGGCAGAGAGAGAGGGAGACACAGAATTGGAAACAGGTTCCAGGCTCTGAGCCATCAGCCCAGAGCCTGACGCGGGGCTCAAACTCACGGACCGCAAGATCGTGACCTGGCTGAAGTCGGACGCTTAACTGACTGCGCCACCCAGGCGCCCCTGGGCTCCTTTAATTTTTAAGCACTTCAATGAATAGAAGGGAAAGAGAATAGTCATAAATTATGAAACAGACTTTGATTTCACCCAAACTTGTCATGCTTTTGATACCTTTTCTTGTTTGTCCTTTAAATTTATGTTGGGACCAGGGGCACCTTGGTGGCTTAGTCGGTTAAGCGTCGACCTCAGCTCAGGTCATGATCTCATGGTTCTTGGGTTTAAGCCCCGGCTCAGAGCCGGGAGCCTGCTTCAGATTCTGTGTCTCCTTCTTTCTCTGTCCCTCCCCTGCTCACACTCTGTTTCTCTCTCTCTCTCTCTCTCTCTCTCTCAAAAATAAATGAACATTAAAAAATTAAATTTATGTTGGGATGAAATGTTTAAATGACAACCAACACATATTTTTATTTTCTTACCTCTTTAAGTTGTGTGAAAATACATGCCACGTAAATTGGTTTGCTTTCCGCTGCTTTGCCTGGTAAGCACCGTAATCATGTTGCAAGGGCTTTATTTTGTTGTGTGAAGGTACCTCACGCTCAAAACATTAGAAGGCACATTTGTGATTTATGGCGGTAGGAAAAGTAGAATTTAATCTGGAGTTACCCAAATACGGCAGGGGGAGGGTGGTATGAGGAGAAAGATAATAAATGACGATACCATTTGCTAGGGAGGCTCCAGGGATCTAAACATCAATAAGCAAAGAAATGCATATTTAAATCCAGTTGCCGGGAAATCCAACTGCTGTGACATAAAGGCAATTATATCAGTTGACTTCACTTTGAAAAGATAAACAGGGAAAGAGTGAGGAGAGTAGTCCTTTCTGGATACAGTGAGGAGTATCTCTTGTGCAATAAATGTCACCACACGGCAATAGCTTCCCCATCTGTAGTCCTCATGCCATAGTATAATAGGAGAAGATGCAAAAACAATGACGGAAATGTTGTAAAACACCGGACCGTCGGAAACCGGTGTGGGAGGAAAATAGGAAAGCTTTAATTTTTTTTTTAATTTTAAAAAAAGGAAATAAAAAACAAATAAGCTCTGCTAATGTTTAGTAGGTGGATGGGCACTGGGCACTTATGTGGTCTGTATGTTAGAGAGTCACGTATCAGCTATGACGGAGCCAGAATACAAAGCCAGTGTTTTCGTTTTTCTAACCTTCGCCATCATCACTTGAGCCCATTTGCCTCCAGGATCTGACTCCGGGTTTAGTGTTTTTTCCACGTGAGTTTCCTCTTCTACCATCAGAATGTGACTTAATTCAGTGGCAGTGGACCTTGTCTGTTGGTTCAAAAGGGGAGGCAGTGTTCGCGCCCTTCCTGCGGCCTGAGGAAACCATATTTGCAGCCTCTGGGAATTAGACTTACAGGAGTGGCTTTTCTGGCTCTTTGGATGAGTGCTTACTTACTCTTGTCCTCTTCTTTTTTTTTTTTTTTTTTCCAACGTTTTTATTTATTTTTGGGACAGAGAGAGACAGAGCATGAACGGGGGAGGGGCAGAGAGAGAGGGAGACACAGAATCGGAAACAGGCTCCAGGCTCCGAGCCAATAGCCCAGAGCCCAACGCGGGGCTCGAACTCACGGACCGCGAGATCGTGACCTGGCTGAAGTCGGACGCTTAACCGACTGCGCCACCCAGGCGCCCCTCTCTTGTCCTCTTCTAATATGAAGGCAAAGTAATCCTCATTTGCAGGGAACTGGAACTTTCTCAGGCTGGAAAGGACGTTTGTGCTGGGAGAAGAGAATGTGGACGGGTTGACACGTGTCAAAGGCCAGCCGGAATCCGAAGTGGACCGCACTTTGCTGAGTGTTCTACTCACGGGGTAGTGGAGGGCCTGCCTTGCCACTGTCCGTATTCCCTTTGGGAGTGTCTGAGCACTTCTGAACTGAGGCCCGTTAAGGTCATTTGGTACTTCTCCTGTGACAAGACCACCCTGCTTTCTGTTAGTCTTTGGGATAGCTTCAGCAGGAAGTCATTTCTCTGCCCTGCCCAGGCAGAAGGGAGAGCAGGCAACGGTGACATTGCACGGTGGCAGGGGCTCCGCTTCCCTGTTTTGTCCTCTCGAAGACCTTGGTGGACCCACTCGATTTTGTGGCGGTGCTATTTGCTTTTGAACTTGAGTGACCGCCATGTGGAGGAGCCGGGAGCTGGAAGGGGACTCGAACGTGTCCCGTAGCTCCTGTCTTCCTGTAAAAACTGAGGCTGTAGGAACGACTTCTACTCCCGCCCATGAACTCTTTTCCAGTTTCCTTTGTCCCGCTCAATGAACTGCTGATTGCTCCTCTAAGAGTGGCTGTCCTTGGAAGTTGTGCCTGTCCTTTGGCAGCTGTTGACAAAGGGACAGATTTTCTTCGCAGGGTATGCCAAACCCAAGGTATAATGGCGGCTGTCCAATAGAAATATAACGCAAGCCACATATGTAATTTTAAATTTTTCGGGAAGAAACATTAAAAATATATAAAGACATAGGTGAAATTAATTTTAATAACATTTCTTTACCCCAATATACCCAAAATGTTATCAACAGGCAATCAATATTAAGAAATTATTGAGAGAGGCGCCTGAGTGGCTCAGTCGGTTAAGCCTCCGACTCTTGATTTCAACTCGGGTCACGATCTCATAGTTTGTGAGCTCGAGCCCTGCGTTAAGCTCTGTGCTGACAGAGGGAGCCTGCTTGGGATTTTCTCTCTCCCCCTTTCTCTGCCCCTCCCCAGCTTCCATATGTGCTTGCTTGCGCATGATCTCTCCCGAAATAAATAAATAAACATTAAAAAAGAAATTATTGAGATATTTTACATTCTTTTCTTTGTACTAAGCCATCACAGTTCCAGTGTGTATCTTAGACTTATAGCACATCTCAATTTAGACTAGCCATGTTTCAGCCACATGTAGCTGGTGGCCACTGTATTGATTAGTGTAGGTCAATATCTGTGGACTTGATTATTATAAATTATAGCATTTTTTATTTGTTCCATGGGGCTGTTTCTTGTTGCTTGGGTTGAGTGCAAATGTGTACTCATTAATGAAGTCCGTTTAATAATGGGGAAAAAGGAAAGATTTGGCTCCTTGGCCTACCTTTCAGTAGAATAATAACATTGGCAAGCATGAGACAGTCTTTGGAGATGACCCTTGGTGTGATCTTGAAGCTGACATTCTGATGACCAGGAGGACAATTCCTCTCTCGAGAGGCTTGTCTGGGGGAATGGACAGTCCTGCTCCGGGAGCAATTTCAGTTCGTTAATCCAGTTATTGTAATGAGGGTCAGAGACGACTCTTAAGAGGTTAGGAAATCAGGAAAAGGCTCCGAGAGCAGACCCTGAAGAAGAAGCCGAGTAAAGAATCCCCTCAAGTGGGCCCCCATGACTTTTCTATTCAAACCGGAGGAAATGCATTATTCTGGGTCATTATTAGAAGTAATTTTAAGTGTGCTATTCTAGGTAGTTAAATTTTCTTTCAAAGAGCTCAGGGTCGCAGTGATGGCTTGCTGGATCCTTTTCAAGTTGGCTTTGCTTTCTTGTTCCCCTCGCAAAGCAACTGAATTATTTAGTTAAGTTGCAAGAAAGCAGGAATCATTTTCTTTGGCCAAAAGACATTATTTGTATAATCGCCGGACACTCACTCAAACTTGTTTCTCCCCTTTCGTTTTTCTTTACTCGTCTTGGCAAAACCAGCTGGTAGGGGAATGGCAGGCACATGGGGGTGTTTATTCTAAGTTCATTTCCCCCTCTGTCTTTGTCTTCCCTTTTCCTTAAACCTGGAAGCAAATTACATCCCTTTTGAAGAACAGCTTGGTTGCAGAAGTGACTACTGTTGCATTCGATCGTTGCACAATTTTCCACCAGTCCTCTCTAGGCAGGCCCTGGGGATGCAGGCTTCCTGAGCATGGCGGTCCTATATCCCCCACAGAATCCCCAGGAAGAAGTAGGGCCAAAAGCACAAGTGGTGGGTAGGTAGGGTTGAGGCGTCGTCCACGAAAGGATAACAACTCTGCCTCCAGTCGGGAACATTTCTTGAACGTTATACTCCGCAGCTGAAAGTTAGTTTTTCTTTTGCAGTTGAGTTTTTGGGAAACCCTCGGGAATTACCCTGTGTCGAAGTGGATATTAGTGGAGTTAATTCTCTTCTGTTCAGGAGAAAGGCACTGGTGGGTCATGCTAATTGCTTCAGGCAGAAAAGAACTCCCAGCTACATTGGAGTTTGTAATAGAAAAATGGTAAGTAAGGCGGCCAGGAGAGGAAGTGTGGAGGGCTGCTTTGTAGGAGTTTCATTGATTTAGCATCTGTAGGGAAAGCCTCTCTTAAAAAAAAATTTTTTTTTTTATTAGTGAACAGGAGAACATTCAAAACTAAGACAGATAGCGGCCAACTGGGAATGCTGTGCAGCCTGGAATAGCTTAGGCTGCTGTTCAATCATTTCCCCAAACAGGAAACCACAAAATGTTAGAGATTAAGGTCACTAGATCATTGGGAAAAGAGCATAACTTTGTCTGCAAAGTATTATGATGGATTGTAAATGGGCCAAAATATAAGCATAAATCTTTCGTCTAAAAATGCAACAATAAAAATCCAGCCTTCTCGCAAAGCACAGTTTGCTTTCCTGTCATACTGCTGCTGCCCCTTCGGCAGCGTTTCAGAAACTGTCCTAATAAGTGGAGGAGCAAAGTGGGGGAAACAGAGAGAAAACCTTTGTGTTCCCTGTGGGTGACACGTGTGTTTCGGTTTGGGTTTTTAAAAAAGAAGCTATCGTTTAGATCAGTAAGGGGCCCTCACATGATTTATTTTCAGTCTTGCGCTTTTCCACCGGTGACAATGAAAATATATCAAAATCACATTCATATACATTTCTTCCCCAAATCTCTTCTTTCAAGTATTCAGTTGGATAGCCACCATGAAAAAGCACAGATGTCTTTTTCCACCTGTGAGTATCACGTGGGACCTCCCAACTTGAAGTCAAAATCTGATTTCAGAAGGCATGGGGTCTTTTTACAGGACTCTGCAGGTACACTGGTCTGCAGCTATCTTTGGCTGACAGTTGGTTGCTTTTTATCTGCCTGGAAAATATTTACCCTTCAGGAGTATACACTGTATAAAATAAGGTTAATTATCTGATTCTGTTCGTCAGATCTTTACAAAGGAGGGGTTTTCTTGCTGAGAGACTTAAATCCATGAAAAAAACTGATTTAGGGGTGCCTGGGTGGCTCTGTCAGTTAAGCCTCTGACTTCAGCTCAGGTCATGATCTCGTGGTTCATGGTTCAAGCCCCGCGTCGGGAGCTCAGAGCCTGGATCCCGCTTTGGATTCTGTGTCTCCCTCTCTCTGTTCCTCCCCTACTTGCACCCTGTCTCGCTCTCTCTGTCTCAAAAATAATAAATAAAGAATTTTTTAAAAAACCCTGATTTACTGGCGCCTGGGTGGCGCAGTCGGTTGAGCGTCCGACTTCAGCCAGGTCACGATCTCGTGGTCCGTGGGTTCGAGCCCTGTGTCGGGCTCTGGGCTGACGGCTCAGAGCCTGGAGCCTGTTTCCGATTCTGTGTCTCCCTCTCTCTCTGCCCCTCCCCCGTTCATGCTCTGTCGCTCTCTGTCCCAAAAATAAATAAACGTTGACAAAAAATTAAAAAAAAAAAAACAAAAAAAACCCCTGATTTATATATATCCAGAACCTTGAAAGGTTTATGGTTTGAAGTGTTGAAATGACTAGACTTTAGAAAGATTTAACTGGAACTGACTTTTTTGTTGACCCCTCTTTTTTTTTTTAATTTTTTTTTAACGTTTATTCATTTTTGAGACACAGAGAGAGACAGAGCAGGAGCAAGAAAGGGGCAGAGAGAGGGAGACACAGAATCCAAAGCAGGCACCAGGCTCTGAGCCGTCAGCACAGAGCCCGATGTGGTGCTCGAACTCACGAACCGTGAGATCATGACCTGAGCCGAAGTGGGACGCTCAACCAACTGAGCCACCCAGGCGCCCCTGTTGACCCCTCTTTTAAGGAAAACTTAGACATGAAAGAGTAAATTTGCCTCTCCTCTTCTAATTATTCGCTGGTTTTTAGAAAGTTAAAAAATATGGAGCATTAGGAGGAGAGGGGGTCACATCTTTTGATACCTGTTCCCTGGGTGTCTCGTCCTCAGGCTCCCCACCAATATTTACTATCGAATAAGTGGAGATTTCATGTGAGCAGATTCAACAAGCAAACAAACAAAACACACTCCATGTATAACTGAGCATGCATTCTTTCCTCCAACTCAGACAAAAGGTCACTTCCCTTCCATTTTCAATGGAAGTGAAACTCAGCTGCCCGTGAATCCTGGAAGGGAAGGAAATAAATGAAGAGAGTTGGATCGAGGCCTACTGATCTTTCTTTTTTACCGATGACAAAGACACAGATACAGAGAAATATTTTCCTCTTCTAAGAAAAACAGTGGCATAAGCGTTGAATAGATGACAGGTACTCTTGCACCCTTGCGGGGGGTGGGGGTGGGGGGACACTGAGGAAGGGGTGGATACAGTGTTAGCTCATTGTGGGTGAGTGGAAATACAGGCACGGCATGGCCAGATCTCCCAGTAATTAGACGCCGGCGTCTAATTGCAACACTGTGTAGACTACGCGAGTGTTTACCTTCAAGCTGAATGCCGACTTCAGGCAGCCCACTTAAAAGTTATGCGCTCCACTATAGAAACTTAACTTTTCAGGTTAATTTTTGAACGGGAGTGACAACAACATTGCTAAAACGCTGCTCTTCAGGCTATAGGATACGTTTTGCATCTCACATCCCATCTGGCCCTCTCAGCAATCCTAGAACATAAATATTCCCCTTCACAGAGGAGAAAATTAAGGCTCGGAGTGGGTCGATGACATACCCAAGGTCGCTTCTTTTGCCCAGGCCTTGGGAGGCTGCGCTGGGGCTGGAGCTCAAGCCTTCTGTCTGCACGCATCCTACTACTTTTTCTATGCCCCTGCTGTTTGTTTTGTTAAACTGCTGACCTAGGGCGGTTGTATTAGAATTTTAACTCTTACATCCTAAACCCTGATTGTAATCCACAGATAACGTCTCACTTGGAAACCGTGGAGCTCTTTGACTAGCTATGTGGAGCTATTCAAATGTGGTGATAATAATAATTAGCTTAATTGAATATTCACTGTGTGCCCAGAGTGCAGGGAGCTTTACTTGCATTACGTGATGTAATTCTCCCAGTGACCCTCTGCCATGTATGTTTCTCTTCCACCCATTTTACAGATGAGGAGACGGAACTCTAGATGGATTGAGTCACTTAAGATGATCTTGCTAGTAAGAGGCAGAGTTAGGATTTCAAACCCGGCCACGGAGCCTGTGCTCTTAACTATAAACATGCATCCTTCATTCCATGCTTGTCTTTCTTTAGGTTTGCTTCCTGCCTGTGGAATTACAAATATAGGATAAACTACCTATTCAACGTGCTCCTTTGGGGGCAGTGATTTAGACAGTGAGGCAGTACAGAAGAGGGCTAAGAAGCACACATTTGGGACTCAAGCAGATCTGAACTTGAGGCTCTGTCCCCAGTTTGCCTCCTCTCCCTGTACCTCTGTCTCCTTGTCCCTAAAATGGGATAAATAACATCGGCCTTCTGGGGGTGCTGTGAAATCATGGATGCAAAATGCTTAGCACCGCTTCCCCAACATAAGAGGAATGAGAAAGTTCCACTCTGATTCCAAACTGTCCGTTTAAAAGCTATGCTCTTGACCATACTTTTCTAGCCGTGAATTATGGGCAAATTCCTTGCCGTCTTGAACCCTATGCTTCAAAACTGAAACTCCTTTTAAAAGAGTAATTTATAAACTCATGGCTCCGACTACCAAGGAAAAGACTGCTGAGGTATCGCGGCCAATGTGTGTAAAATTAATAGTGAAAGGCATGTTATTTCAGGCGTTTGAATAGATGGAGTTCAGGTTTATCCCAGCTGGACTTCCTCCTACTGTAGGCCTTTTCTGGAAGGGTGAGATTGGCAACTAAGTGTTTGACTCAGAAGGACCATACGCATATTCTGAAGGCTTATTTTAGAAGAAGTGCTTCATTGAGTCTTTCAAGTCCTTATCCGAGTATCAACCCCCCTGAAAAGGAGGAGGACCTCACACTCATTGAACTAATTTGTGTCAAGCACTGTGCTAGTAGCTCTGTGCACATTATCTCATTTACTGTCACTACCATGAGATGTAGGTCTTAACCATATTCATATCCAGAAAAGGGAATGAAGCCCATGGAGGTTAAGCCACACGTCCAGGGGTTCCCAGTTATTGTATACTGGGGCATGGGGGGCACTGGTCCATTGGTGTATGAGTTTGGATTTCATGCTTTCAGCAACAGAAACAACTGTGCTTGCTTGAAGCATAAAAGAAATTAATCAGATGACATGATAGGTCACAGAATTCCCAGAAAAAAAAATTGATTGAAGCACTGGATTGAGACTAAGGAAAATTCTGGGGATCTAGGACGGAAAGCTAGTGGGCAGACTCATCAGGGAAGCCTATGTCACTCTGCCCACAATTCACATTTTATGAAAAGAGCATTTGAGTGCCTTAGCTTGGGTCACATGCTCATCCCTTGCACAGAGGAGGCAGGATATTGTGATTGACAGCCTCCACCAAGGCTGGATCCATTGGGGGGGTGTGGGATTCCAGGAACCAGGGGAAGAGAGAGTGGACCTAGGCAGGCCAAAGCAACAGACGATCGATGTACAGCATTATAGAAAACCTTTAGAGAATGCAATTGACTCTTCCCAGTGTCAATACTTTTTCTGGGATGCCCAGCACTGAGCAAGGGCTATGGAGCCAGGAGAGCCTCGTTCTCAAGGAGCCCAAGCTCTGCCACAGCTGCTTCATCAGTGGTACTCCCTTCAACAGAAGTGAGACATCTGTTGCCAGGTGGATAACGTCCTTGCACACATCGTTGTCCATGGAGCCAAAGTGAGAAATGACTGAGAGATGTCACCAGACTTGGACCAACAGACCAACGTTATTTCTGAACTGGAGACGTGAACTGTGTCTCACACTCAACCAACTCTCCCTTGCCAGAGGCTTTCGGTAGCACAAAACATTTAGCTACGGGGAGTCAGTAAATGCCTGTTGGTTTGAAGGAATTTGGCTCCTTTCTTAAGGAATTCTGGGTAGAAGTTTGGAAGTCTGGGATCTCAGACATGTTCTGACCCCTCGCTGTGTCACAATTTCCTTAACAGTAAGGTGGAGGCAGACGTTGTAATTCCTCTCGTCCTGACCTCAAGAAACAGTGTGAGAATACAGTCATATGTACGTGAAAGCACTTTGGGAGGTAAAGAACATAATAAAAATGCTTTTCTCATCTCTGCCTTTGCCTCTACCAAACAAACAAACAAATAAACAAACAAGATGCTTAAAATCGAAACCACCTTCTACCATTTCTTATAAATGCCTGAATTCTGGAATGGATTTTTAAGATCATCTACAAACAAACTAGTTATGCTGTTTGCCTAGTTGTCATAAAAAATTGAGAGCTGGTACTATTTGGGTTAATACAAATTATTCCTTAATAAAGACCCATTAGGGGCGCCTGGGTGGCGCAGTCGGCTAAGCGTCCGACTTCAGCCAGGTCACGATCTCGCGGTCCGTGGGTTCGAGCCCCGCGTCGGGCTCTGGGCTGATGGCTCAGAGCCTGGAGCCTGTTTCCGATTCTGTGTCTCCCTCTCTCTTTGCCCCTCCCCCGTTCATGCTCTGTCTCTCTCTGTCCCAAAAAAAAATAAATAAACGTTGAAAAAAAAAATTAAAAAAAAAAAATAAAGACCCATTTTTGCCACCCATGGTTCCCCAAACTTAGTGTTATTGTTTGTTTTATTATTTTTTCATTATAAAACCCCCTAATCACATTTTCAAAAACAGACCAAACCAAAACAACAGCAACAACAACAAAAAACCCACCTAGCAAACAGTCAAGTTAAAACAAATTACCCACACTGCAGCTACCTTAACTGTTGATATTTTGATGTATTCTTTTCCCAAGCTTGAAGCATCTTTTAAACCTTTTTAATGGTTATTTATTTATTTTTGAGAGAGAGAGAGAGAGACAGAGTGCGAGCGGGAGAGGGGCAGAGAGAGAGGGAGACCCAGAATCCAAAGCGGGTTCCAGGCTCCGAGCTGTCTGCACGGAGCCCGACTCGGGGCTCGAACTCACGAACCATGAGATCATGACCGGAGCCGAAGTCGGACGCTCGACCGACTGAGCCACCCGGAAGCCCCGATGAAGCATCTTTTAAAAAAAACAATGTCACAATCATAGAGTACAAAGAATCATAGTCTTCGCTGATGTTTTAATAAGAAGTATTTGTTCACGTCTTTGCAAAACCATCCATTTCACCGCGCTAACCGGTCAGACCTCGAGTAAAAGAAAAGAAAATTTTCCAAAGGGAGTGCCTTTGCCGTTGAAAGGAGGCTTCGCAGCTGTCCAGGAAGGAAAGCGGAGGAAACAGGAAGGAAAGTGTTTAGGGGTGCTGCCTCGCGTGTCACTGGAGGCCAGCTGCAGCCAGTGATCCTCCTGTGCCTGGTTTTGTTACAGTCACTACTGAGAAGACAAGGGTAGCTGAAAGCCGCCTTCATTTCTGTCTCCTCCTCTCTGTCTTTAGATCTCGTTGCTTAAAATACCATCAAGCCTTGGGGAGAAGCTTGCCCCAGACTGTCCCGGGGTTAGCTTGAAAGCCCAGCGTCCTGGAAAACGCCTCAGGCCAGGGCAAACCCGGGGCTGTTGGTCACCCTAGAGGAAGGAGTGGAACAAATGTGTGCCAACGTGTGCCCTTGGGCTTCAGGACCACCCCCCACCCCCACCTCCACCCCCCCCCCCCAGCCTCTTGGCTTACTGGATCCTGGGATATCTCCCCACTCATCCAGCCCTAAAGGCAACTGAAATATTCCTGTCAGGGCTGATGAGAGTAAATGTGACATTTAGATAAAAATAAAAGCTCTGGAATTCTTATATTTAATGCTGGCAGCCTTAAATGCCAGCTTTGAAATCATTTTGCTTGATCATTAATCTTTAATTTTTTTTTTTGTTGCATTTGACTTATGTGCCCTTTAGAAGTTAAAAATGTTTTCCTTGCTTTAAAAAGAAGATTTCCATTGCCCACCCTCCCCCTGAAGTGGGCCTTCTACCCATCACATGCACAAAATTAGGCAGTTCAGCCCTTCACTGCCTCGTTCCAGAGAGTTAGTGTTCTCGTTTGTGTTGAGTCTTGAATAGCAAAGGGTAAAGCTCAGGCATGGACTTCATTTCAATTCAGTCCAACCAACCTGTGCTCTAATGCTGTACAAATAAGCCTGTTTTTTTTGCCGTGACCTGTGGATTTGCATCCCCGAAAGAGAACACATTCAAATCAATTTCAAAATACACTGATGATAGTGAGATAGCTACAAGAGACCCTCAGAAAGAGGCAGGCTTCATTTAGTAGCCACGGAGTGGAAACCAGCCAGATGCACTTGTGTATTTGCTAGTTAATCAGCATCTTTTCATTGAATTCTGGAAGAGGAACTACTTTATAGATAATTATCTTTGTTAATCAGGCCTTCCTAGGATGATGGAGTATTTAAGCCTTGTTCCTTGGTACAGATCATGTGTAATTGCTTCCATACTGTTGGCAAGACAGCTGTAGGAGTTTTGCATGCACCGTAAGTACCCAAGGTCTTTGAGGCAATGTCTTTGTATAAACAACGCACATTTTTATGGCTATAGTTGAGCTGAGGTTTTTAAAGAGGCTTTAAATCGATCAGGAGTTTTCCCTTTGGGTTTCTGCTCAGGAGAGCGGAGGTGGTGGTGGTGACGGAGTAACATGAGAGGCCCAGGGCCCTTTCATCTTGGGCTGAATCCTGGCCCACTGCTGCTTGAGGATTTGGAGTGTGTAAAAGTCCTGGGCTGTTTAATTATGTGCAAGCCTTTTAAGAAGCCTGCACCAGGAGGGCAGAGATGGAAACATATGCAGTGAAACATTTTCTATCCAATTTGAGGATTCGACCAAAGGTCTTCACTTGAGCAAAACCAGAACTTCCAAGTAGATCAAAGGGTAGCGTGGAGTTGAGGAAAACCTCTTTGTTGGGGGTTGAGTGACAATGCCTTAGGAGAACTAAGGTCATGTTAGTTGCATAAAAACAACCTAAGAAGAGTGGAAAACAAAGGAGAAAATTACTCAGCTTTGTGCCACCTAAATTAACCAACCATATTCCTTTTCTTTAAAGGTGCATGCCATATATGTAAATATGTATACCTATTTTATACGCTCATAATTGTGAAATATATTTGACTTTCAGCTTTCATACTTAACCGTGTGTGATAAGTATTGCTTATCACATTGCCACACGGTTCAATGAAACATTTTAAATGGTTTTGCACTATCCGATAGAAAATCTGTACCATAGTTTATGTAACCAGTCACTAATTATGGGACTTTTAGACTGTGTTCAAGATTTTCATTATAAGACGTGATAAACAGGGCGCTATATATATAGATATTTCTTTGGGCTTATTTTCATAGAATTCCTTTCACAATCTGGGGTTACGGGGACAGCGAGCCTCAACATGTTAAAATCTTTTTGTTAAAAATGGATCATTGCGGGGCGCCTGGGTGGCGCAGTCGGTTAAGCGTCCGACTTCAGCCGGGTCACGATCTCGCGGTCCGTGAGTTCGAGCCCCGCGTCGGGCTCTGGGCTGATGGCTCAGAGCCTGGAGCCTGTTTCCGATTCTGTGTCTCCCTCTCTCTCTGCCCCTCGCCCGTTCATGCTCTGTCTCTCTCTGTCCCAAAAATAAATAAACGTTGAAAAAAAAATTTAAAAAAAATGGATCATTGCTTTCCTCAAGTGTGGTGCCATTTTTACACTTCCTCGGCATTGGATAGTATATGAATTCTTTTTCAAGCCAAATGAGTATTAGTTTTGGAGAAAAGACAAGACCTTGCTTCAGAGTTGGTTCTCCTATAATATCCACCAACTTATCATGCACACACACACACACACACACACACAAACGTATTCTAGGAAAAAAAGACATTCCTCATTGTCGACAAGTGGCTATCATGTTTAAGAAAAGGAGGTCTTAGAAGTTGCATGGCAAACATATTTGCCTCCAACGTGTAACAAATCTGAGACACCTGCGTCTATCTGTCCGCCTCAAAAAATCATAGTTGCCCCTGTAAAGTCAATGTCAGAGGGGAGAACAATATGGATTCTCAGCTCCCGAGAGAATGCTCAGCTACTGAGAGAAGCCTTTGTGCAGATTCCTATGAAGGTTCAAACTTTGGGAAGAATTGCAGTGGCTGAGACCAGGCTTGAGTTTATTTCAGGTTGTTGGGGTGTGTGGCCAACTGGAAAAAAATGACCCCGCTCCCCTACTGGACTGGCCTCTCTCACGTTAGCTTTCTTCTCGTGCACACACTATCTATACGTAGATAGATTCGCTGCCTTCCCCTGCTGAATCCCGCATTTGCCCCCGGATCCGTTTCATTTCAGGTACTGATCTACAATGGCCAACTGGACATCATTGTGGCAGCCTCCCTGACAGAGCGCTCTCTGATGGCCATGAAGTGGAAAGGATCCCAGAAATACAAGCAGGCGGAAAGAAAAGTCTGGAAGATCTTTAAATCCGATAACGAAGTGGCCGGTTATGTGCGGCAAGTGGATGACTTCTGTCAGGTATGGAAACACTTTGGGACCTGTAAGCTATGAGGAATGGGATGGGCGGATTGGAACTAAAGCCTGAGTACCAGTAAGGCATGGCTGACCCTACACAGAGTCACGCAGTAGCCAAAGTGTGCCTTCTGCAGCCCTACTTTCCAGAGAGCAGGGTGGTATGACTTCATTCAAGTACATAGTGCCTCATGCAAAACAAGAGGAAAGTGTTGATATTGTTCAAGAGGCAAGGTGACGATCAAAAAGACCATACTCAGCCCCAAAAGGCAAATCGTTAATGAGAGATTTAGTCTATTTGGGAACAAAGGAGAGCTTGAACAAACAACCTGAGTTAGATTCAGCGTAATCTCTTCTGGCAATTCTGTGCTCACATTTGTGTCTTACACATGGAGCCCCAGGACAAAATCTGTCTATCTGATGCCCCTAGCGTGACCTCCACTTTAGAGGTCAGATGTTGCTCCTGGTGAAGCCCATCTACTGTGCCTCTAGTTTGCAGGTCTCAGCTTCTCAAGGATCAGCAGGGCTCCTTTGGTGACTATGTGATGATTACACTATTTACCTCCAGAAAGTTTTCGGAGAAATTAAGAATGTCCCCTAGTAAGCTTTTGCTTAGTTAGTCAAGAGAAGAAATTTAAATCTTCCAGTCTAGTTTGATTTTTTTTTGAGAGAGAGAGATAGAGATAGCGTCATTAGGGGAGGGGCAGATACAGAGGGAGATGGGGAATCCCAAGCAGGCTCTACAATGTGAGTGCGGCACCCTATGTGGGGCTCGAACTCACTCACAAAACTGTGAGATCATGACCTGAGCCAAAACCAAGAGTCGGACGCTTAATGGACTAAGCCACCCAGGCACCCCTTCACAATTTTCTTCTAAAGTTTATTTATTTATTTTGAGAGAGAGAGAGAGAGAGTGCATGTGTGAGTGGGGGAGGGGAAGAGAGAGAGACTCCTAAGGCAGTTCCACACTGTCAGCACAGAGCCCAACCCGGGACTGTATCTTACAAACTACGAGATCATGACCTCAGCCGAAACCAAGAGACCGATGCTTAACGACTGAGCCACCCAGGTGCCCCTTTCCTCAATTTTTTATTTGAGGCAACAATGGGACCTCAATTCTATAGGTTTGAATATTTGGAATTACAGCTTTCCAAGTACCCGAGCTTACCACTAGGCAAATCCATGCTCCAAATAAAAATTAATCTCAGAGGAGTGCCTGGGTGGCTCAGTTGGTTAAGCATCCAACTTCGGCTCAGGTCATAATGTCACGGTTGGTGAGTTTGAGCCCCACATCCGGCTCTGTGCTGACAGCTTGTTGCCTGGAGCTTGCTTTGGATTCTGTGTCTCCCTCTCTCTGCCTCTCTCCTGCTCGTGCTCTGTCTCTCTCTCTCAAAAATAATAAACAAACATTAAAAAAAGAAATTAATCTCAGAGGCTTACTGGGTACTTTGGGATAGTAAAAAAGTTTACAAAGAATTTCATAAGGGTCACTGGGTTATGATATACATTTGTGTTGGAAAGAATGATAGATCAAGTAGAAATTACTGGTAGTCTAATGTATAAAGATACTCTTCCTTTCCCTGCCCCAGTCATTCTAGCCATTGAATAACGTAAGAAATTTAAATATCTTGTAACGTTGACTACCTGGGACAAAGGAAACGGTAGAGAGACATATTTCTGGGCTCACGTAAAGGGAAACTATGTTGGAAAATTTATAACATTATAGTTTCTAAATCAAGATAAATTACACCAAAGAATTAAAAACCAGTGCCGTAGCAAAAGAAATGAGTCAGAGTAGAAACAGTTCCGGTGGAATGCATGTGAGGTTTGAAAACGCGGGGTGGGGGGGGGGGGGAGGATGAAGAGTGGAGGGTCTGTTGACCTGCAGAGGGATTTGGAGATAAGACGGTGAGAGCTGTGTCTGTCCTGTGTGCTTCTGTAAACTGGAGCACAGGCAGTCTTGGACTGGATATTGACTTGGGAACCACAATAGCAGGTTAACTCTGAAGACTGATTCCAAAAGATTGGAATTCCGGGACAAGTGGAGGCTCTCCATTTGCAGAAAGTAATCTGGACTTCATCTTTTGGTATTTATTTGTCTGTCTTTAAATAACAGGTTCTAGGGGCGCCTGGGTGGCGCAGTCGGTTAAGCGTCTGACTTCAGCCAGGTCACGATCTCGCGGTCTATGAGTTCGAGCCCCGCGTCAGGCTCTGGGCTGACGGCTCAGAGCCTGGAGCCTGTTTCCGATTCTGTGTCTCCCTCTCTCTCTGCCCCTCCCCCGTTCATGCTCTGTCTCTCTCTGTCCCAAAAATAAATAAAAAACGTTGAAAAAAAAATTTTTAAATAACAGGTTCTATAGCAATTCAAATACTTTTTTTTTAAAGAGAAAAGAAAAAGTCAACGTTTCAACATCTGAAATTGCATTTTAATTGATGCCCATGTACACAATTTTACATAAATTTTACGTGATTTTAACAATGTTATATAAGATTGATTCTGCCGTGTTTCTTTCTTATAATAAAATTATTTATTGAGTTACAGCATAATATAGAAAACATTCACAAGTGACAAATGTATAGGTAAATGAATTTTCACAGAGCAAATGTATAGGTAAATGTAACCATCACCTAGATAAAGAAATAGAATAGAGCAATGTCCCCACTGTGGTCACTATTCCCCCTTCTTCCCAGAGTATCCACTGTCCTGAGTTCTAATATCCGAGGTTACTTTTGCTAGATTTTGCATTTTGACAAATGGACATATTCTCTATATGCCCTTTCTGTGTGGCATTTTTGCTTGACTTTATATTAATGACATTTACTTATTCTTTTGCATGTAGCAGTTGCCACTTTATTTTCATTATGGTACAGTATTCTAATATATATTTATATATTATTATAATATGTAATATGATATGATATAATATGATTATTATTTATAAGTAATATATATTTAACATGATTTTTCTATTATCCTTTTACATCCATTTTTGCTTTATTTATTTTGTTATTAAGTACATATAACTTCAGAACTGTTATACTTTCTTGGCAAATTAAATCTTTTATTCTTATGAAATGTCCCATTTTATGTCTAGTGATGCTTCTTGCCCTAAAATCTAATTCGGTGATAGTAGGGTAACAATGCCAACTTCCTTTTGATTAATATTTGCATGGGATATTTTTTTCAATTCTTTGATTTTAATCTTTCTGAATGCTTATATTTAAGATGTATCTCTTTTAAGTAGTGTATAATTGGGTTTTGTTTTTCTTTAATGGAGCCTGACAATATTTTTTAAATGGGATAGTCCATTTACATTTAGTGTAATTACTAATATATTTGTGTTTAAATCTACTACTTTACTGTTTATTTCCTATTTGTCTTATTTGTATTTCAATGTTCTCTTCCTCATTGTGTCCTTTAATATTACTCAAATGTTTTATATCATTTTCATTTCTTTCCCTATTCTGTAAGCTTGTCAGGGTATACATTCTGTAATCTTGCTTAATGATTATACTCAAGGGTACAGTGTAAATTCTAGACTTATTCAATCCTAATATAAATTAGAATTTTACCACTTTCCAGATAAATGCAAGAACCTTAGATCTTCCTTGCCAACTCTCCTCCTTTTTGTGTTATCATTAAAAACAGTACAAAAAGGGGGGGGGGGCGCCTGGGTGGTTTAGTTGGTTAAGCATCTGACCGGCTCAGGTCATGACCTTGCGGTTTGTGAGTTGGAACCCTGCATTGGGCTCTGTGCTGACAGCTCAGAGCCTGGAGCTTGCTTTGGATTCTGTCTCCCTCTCTCTGGCCCTCTGCCACTCATACTCTGTCTCTCTCTCTCTCAAAAATAAATAAAACATTAAAAAAATTAAAAAGCAAAAAATATTCTACATGTAATTCAAACACCACAAACCGTTATTTGCATATGTTACACAACCAGTGTCACTGTGACTTACCCATAAATTTACCCATTCAATTGCCCCTTAGCGTTTCTTGCATTTCCATGCTTCAGACTGGAATTATTTTTCCTTGCTTAAAAAAAAAATCTCTTTATTATTTACTTTAGTAAAGTTGTGTTGGCAGCCATTTCTGTTGTTGGTTGTCTGAAAATGTCTTTGTGTCACCTTTAATTGAGAAGTACATTTTTCATGGAATTGAGTTTTAACTAGGCAGTTACTGTCTTTCAGCACATAAAAGATATTACTCTGTTGTCCTCTGACTTGTATCATTTCTGATCAGAAGCTGTCCATTTTACTTCTGCTCCTTTGGAGGTGGTTTCTTTTTCCACCTGACTACTTTTAGGATTTTCTCAGTTTTTGGTTTTCAAAAGATTTGACTATGGGTATGTAGCTGTGATTTTAAGTGTGGGGTGTGTGTGTGTGTGTGTGTGTGTGTGTGTGTGTGTGTGTGTTATACGGGTTTCTTAAGCTTTTTGAAACTATAACTTGATATCTTTTGTCATATTTGTCATTATCTCTTCCAATCCTGCTTGTTCTCTCTCTCTTTCCTCTCGCATGAAGACCTAATTATGCGAACGTTAGACCTTTTCATTTCATATAGCTTTATTTCTGTTCTTTCTTCTTTCCATTCTTCAGTTTTGGTATTTTCAATTCTGTCTTCTAGTTTTCTGTTCTTCTCTGCTGCTATTCCGCATATATTATTTAGCCCATTTATTTTTTAATCATGGCAATTGGTTTTTTTATAGTTCTGGAATTTTAGTTTTATTCTTTTTTATAGATCTCAACTTTCACATTATTATCTATTCCTCACCTTGTTATCTATTTTTCGGGAACACATTAATCCACTTAGTTTGATGCCCATTGCTGATAAATTTTAGATTTATATCACCAATTAGCCTGATTCTATTTTTTCATGGTAACCAGATGCTTTTCTCTGGTATGCCTACAAGTTTTCAAGTGAATGTCAGGCATTATGCAGGTAGAATTATAGAGATAGTTTGAGTTTGTGGCTGATGATACTTTCCATCAAAGAGATTTTACTTTGCTTCTGTCAGGCAGTTAGAATAGGGGTCAAGCACTTTGATCAAGTCTGGAATTGATTATATTTAAATCTGTATGTTAGCTGGTCTATTTCCATGGTCCTAAATTGACATTTGTAGTGTTAACCAGGGCCTTTGCTCTTTGGCAGCCTATGAACACCAATTTTTGTCTCCCCAAAGTTCCACGCAGGTTTCCAGCCTCTTATCTATTCCTTTAATAAAGGTTGTAGCCTCTTGGCCCTGAATCAACCATTGCTTTTATGGTGAAAGGACCACAGGATATCCGATTAGCTTTTTGCCCTCCTCTCTACTTTGTAAGCCTGGCCCCTTATGGTAGTCAGAATAATGGTTCCCCAAAGTAGCCCTTCTAATCTCTGGAACCTGTCAATATGTTATATCATATGGAAGAAGGAATTAAGGCTACATGTGGAAATAAGGTTGCTAATCCTCTGACCCAGAGATGGGAAAATTATTCTGGATTATCCAGATGGACCCAATGCAATTACAAAGATCCTTGTAAGAGAATGAGGGAGGAGGCACCTGGCTGCCTTAGTTGGTAGAGCATGCGACTCTTAATCTTAGGGTCATGAGTTTGAGCCCCATGTTGGGGATATAGTTTACTTACAAAAAAATAAGTGAGGGGTGCCTGGGTGGCTTAGTTGGTTAAGCATTCGACCTCAGCTCAGGTCATGATCTCACAGTTCATGAGTTCGAGCCCCGTGTCAGGCTCTATGCTGACAGCTCAGGGCCTGGAGCCTGCTTCAGATTCTGTGTCTCCCTCTCTCTGCCCCTTGCCTGCTCACACTCTGTCTCTCATTCTCTCTCTCTCTCTCTCTCTCTCTCTGAAAAGTAAACATTAAAAAAATTTTTTTTAAGTACAAGTGAGAGGCTGATGAGTCAGAGCCAGAGATTTGAGGATGATACACCGCTGACCTTGAAAAGAGCAAAAGCAACCATGAGCCAAGGAGTTCAAGCAGCCTATAGAAGCTAAAAAAAAAAAAAAGACATTGATAGAGGCTCTATCCTCTAGAGCCTCCAGAAGGAACAGAACTCTGCCAACATCTTGATTTTAGTCCATCAAGACTATTTTGGACTTCTAACCTTCAGGATTACGAGAAATGTGTGTTGTTACAAAGGCACTGAATATGTGGTAATTTGTCACAGCAACAATGGGAAACTCACACACGCCTCACATCCTGGCTGCCTTGGTAGATCACCATGACTTTTAAATGGGCGTGTTCTGTATTTTGTCCAGCTTTTCTAGTTTTTATCGTTGGTTTTGGTTTTTTAGCAGGAGGATTGAGAGCAACAAATTTTTTTGCCAAGACAGGAAGTGGCAGTTGTTGCTCTCTTCTTTTAATATATCAGATTTTATATCAAATATATCACATTTTCAGAGTTATGGCATAAATTCTTAACTTATCTTTAAGTAATATTCCGTTGAATGGATGTAATTAATTTTCCAAACAATCCTCTTCTTGTTGGCCTTTTAAGATTGTTTGTTGTTGTTGTTGTTATTATTGTTATTTTCTAACAAATATGTGTTTCAGTAGTTCTGATCAGTCGAAAAACACACTATAATTTTTTTGTGTGTGCAAAATAACAAAAGATAGGAAGGAACAGAAGATACACCAACCAAAGACAGGAGTTATAAGGGTGGGTTCATCATTTATGTTCAGTAAAGATAAAGTAGCTTTACTTCTTGAGCACGTGTGCTGGACATTGTGATTGGCGCTTCGTGGATATTTCCAGAACATCCTTGCAAATCATACAGTGTCATTTCCATTTTACATATGAGGAAACAGACCCTGAGAAGGTTAGCAACCCTGTATCATCCAATGACAGGAAGGGGATTCAAACTTTATTCATTTTGTTCCCATAGCGCGTTTGCCAATGTCTGTCATATTGCCTCTGATATTTAATTGCCAGCCGGGTGGGGAATGTTAGCTCAGTAGAAGAGAGGTTCTCAGGAAAAAAAAAGACTCCTTTATGTAATTTTTTCATGTGCCTGAAAGGTATTTGTTAAGCTTTCTTTAGGTGCAATATAAAAGAGTTACTTACTGAAACTCATTAGGTTCTGAAGTTACCTCCAGCAATATTTGAGCACAATGTTCTAAAAAATAGGGATAATAATAATAGTTACCTGCTGTGGACTAAATTGTGTGTCTCCTGATTCATATGTTGAAGACCTAACCTACAATGTGATGATATTTGGAGATAAGACCTATAAGGAAGTCGTTAAAGTTACATGACGTTGTAAGGGCAAGGCCCTGATTCTATGGGGTTAGTGTCCTTATAAGAAAAGACACCAGGGGCGCCTGGGTGGCTCAGTCAGTTGAACATCCGACTTTGGCTCAGGTCATGTTCTCACGGCTTGTGAGGTCGGGCTCTGTGCTGATGGCTCAGAGCCTGGAGCCTGCTTTGGATTCTGTGTCTCCCTGTCTTTCTGCTCCTCCCTCACTCACACTTGGTCTGTCTCTCTCTCACAATAAATAAACATTAAAAAAAAGAAAAAACAAAACAAAAGACACCAGAGAGCTCACTTGCTCTCCCTCTCTCTGCCACATAAAGACACAGCAAGAAGGCAGCCCTCTACAAGCCAGAAATAGAGCTTACACCAGAAACCAAAACAGCCAGCACTTTGTCTCAGCTCCAGAACTATAAGAGATAAATTTCTGTTGTCTAAGAACAACAGTTTGTGGGATGCCTGGGTGGCTCAGTCAGTTAAGCATCTGACTTTGGCTCAGGTCATGATCTCATGGTCCATGAGTTCAAGCCCCACATCAGGCTGTCTGCTGTCTGCACAGAGCCTGCTTCGGATCCTCTGTCCCTCCTCTCTATCTGCCCCTCCCCTGCTTGTGCTCTCTCTCTGTCTCTCTCAAAATAAATAAACTTAAAAAAAAATTTTAAAAAGAACATTCTATGTTATCCTTATAGAATTACTAAGGGAATTCAACAAGTGATTAACATAGAGCAGAACCTTTTCATAGTAAATGCTTATTATTATTATCCCAAATCACATATAAGAATCTACATAACAAAAGGTAAATTGTAAATAGTAAGTCAAGATCAGGGAAAGTGTTTGATTGAAAATCAACCCTTGGGGGAAAGTTTATTTTATTTTTTATTTTTTTAACGTTTTATTTATTTTTGAGACAGGGAGAGACAGAGCATGAACAGGGGAGGGGCAGAGAGAGGGAGACACAGAATCCGAAGCAGGCTCCAGGCTCTGTGCTGTCAGCACAGAGCCCGACGCGGGGCTCGAACTCATGGACCGCGAGATCATGACCTGAGCCGAAGTCAGCCACTTAACCGACAGAGCCACCCAGGCGCCCCAGGGAAAGTTTAAATATTAAGATTTAGGCTATTAAGGGCAAACATGAAAGTGGGACTGCTAGGGAGCGATGGACGTGTCCCTTGTCCTCACCTGCTGCACTGCTTTATGATGACTATCCCACCAGGCACACTCAACATGTCCTCCAGATCCTTGATGGCTGCTTCCGCCCACTTGTGTCTCTGTGTCCCTCAACCAGACTCGTGGACCATGCCAGCACTTGGCAGTGCCCATGTGACCAGGCTACGGGGCAGTGTGCACCACTGAGGTGGGAAAAGGGATTGGCCACCACTCAGGAACTTGTGACAAATACCCCACTAAGCCCCACTGCCTCTTCTTGTGAATGCGAAGCACATTGAGCAATGAAATGGCCCTCCTCCGGCTGCCAAAAAGTGGTAACAAAAGAAGCAAGGCCCACATGTGTTTGTGATAGGGAGTGTTTTTACCACACGGCCAGGGATCCGCATTTTATGTAGGTGATTTTAAAATGTTGGCAGAACTCCCGCCCCCCCTTATGCTTCAGTGTAGGATTGGGGGTGGTGCGCGGAGACGAGGGGAATTAAGGAGGGAAGTGAGCTCCGGGGCTAACAAAGGCATTCTCTGTGAGCCTTCGGATGAGAATACCGCCCAAATGTCAAGCGTCTGATAATGAAAAAAACGGGCCTGAGCCACGGACTTGCTTTTCAGCAACAGCAGCGTGTAAATGTGTCTGCCAAGAAAGAAACCTCACTCTTTGCCAGACTCCACAGCTCTTAATTTAAAAATCGAAACCAAAGTAGACTTGTCTCCGGATGGTTGCCTAAAATGTCCGATTCAGAGGATGACAGCTGTCCCTGGGGAGCAAAGGGGTGGAGAGAGCGCCATTCTGCCCACGTGTTCCCGTCAGGCGATGCCTGGGAAAACCAAAGGCAGCTCCAGCCAGCCTGTGGAGATCAGGTGAAGAAGGAGGGCTGGTTGTTGCCTCCTACTCGTTCCCTAGAAGGCAGCATGCCTTTGGTATCTACACGATTCTGAGAATTGGAGACAGCCGTATTACATCATCTGGGGCAGTGGGCTTCTCTCAGTTTGTTCATCTGTAAAATGCAAGGTTTGGACTGAGTTATCTGTAAGATATCTAAGAAAGATCTGAAATACCTGTTTTTCATTAATGCCTAGAAGGGCTCAGTTAGCAAGCAACATAGAATAGTACAGTGACCTTCAGTGTGTGTGTGTGTGTGTATGTGGACTTAATTGTGTTACAGTGTAGACCAAAGGTCTAATCCTCTTTCTCCTTGGCTGGTGACAACCCATGGCCACCTGTTGCTCCTTTTGGGGTCTTTCTCCACCCTTCTCCAAAAGTCAGTTACTGTTCATGATCTGTGAGCATGCTGTCACTGCTTTTGAAATGCGGGCTATTTTGTTATTACGCTATTTTGTTTTTATACCATTGAATTGTCATTTTCACCCTAAGGAAGTTTTGACTCCACATTTAGAAATATAAAATTTTAAGCAGAATAACACTGGTGAATTTCTTTAAGAATATCTTTCTAAAATAAACTTCAAAGGGGTGCCTGGGTGGCTCCGTTGATTAAGCGTCCGACTTCAGCTCAGGTCATTGATCTCAAGGTTCGTGGGTTCAAGCCCTGCATGGGGCTGTGTGCTGACAGCTCAGAGCCTGGAGCCTGCTTTGAATTCTGTGTCTCCCTCTCTTTCTGCCCCTCTCCCGCTCACTCGCTTTCTCTCTCTCTCTCTCAAAAATAAATAAACATTAAAGAAAATAAAAATAAATTTCATGAGGCTAAAGTTTCTGAAGAAAACACTGCAACCATTTCAAATGTTTCCATCTTTATTTCACTGAAAATATTTTATTGAGACTAATTATTTTCCATGTACACATTGAAAGAAAGGGTTGAGTCACCGGTCCGTTTTCATTCTTATCAAATCTTACTGGGCATAAGTTTCTGCTAACATGAGTTTTGCAGAATTTCAAACAAGCCTATTTTTCCCGACTGCAATTTGAGTCATTGTTATTTTTATTTTGCATTTTCGTTATCAATATCAATTCAGGTTATTTAATAATTACAGGATGGATTGTCTCAGCTAGGTAGCATTTTACAGCCGAAGCAAATTTTAGATCTCATTTTCCAGGTGGGAAAACTGAAGCCCAGGGGTTAAGTGACTGTCCAAAGTCTCCTACCCATTTAACGACTGAGCTGGGATTAGATTCCAGGCCTCCTGGCTTCCAGCCCAGTGGTTTTCTACTTCACCAGGGTACACACCTCTGGAATGATGCATTAGCAGCTGCATGCTAGCACAGTGAAAACTGCCACCTGCATACCTGTCTGCCATAATTCGAGAAGGCCTGGGAAATCTCACATCTGATGTTTTCACATCTGATGTTAGCTGTGAAGTCACATGCATGTGCCCACTTCCTATGGACAGAGCATCAGGGTTTTTAACAGGTACTAAAGCTTAGTAGGAGGTGAGGTCAGGCTCACCCAATGTTAAGAAGAGTTATGGCTTCATCTGGGAACTTCTGATATTGATAAAAGAACAGATGCTGAAATTAGCTAAAATGAGCAGAGAAAACATGGTAGGCAGAGCCTCAAGGTGGGTGCCTGAAGAGCAGGCCACCAGCAGAGCACACAGCTTACTGGTTTCCAGTCTGGAGCCTGGAGAATGAAAACCAGGAGAGAGACTGGGAAAGGTCCTGTGCCCTCAATGGTTGGAAAATGGTGAGTGCTCCATTGTTGAAGCAGTGGGAGCCATTGAAGGTGGCTTTTCTTTTTCAAATTTTTTTTCAATTTGTTTAAAGTTTATTTTTTTTTTTGAGAGAGAGAGAGAATGAACATGGGAGGGGCAGAGAGAGGGAGAGAGAGAGAGAGAGAATCCCAAGCAGGCTCCACACCATCAGCATGGAGCCCAACATGGGGCTCGAACTCATGAACCATGAGAGCATGACCTCAGCTGAAACCGAGAGCTGGACACTTAACCAACTTAGCTACCCAGGTTCCCCTCCAGTTTTTTAAAGTGTCAAATACTAATACCATAAAATTTATCATCTTAACCATTTTTTAATTTCATTTAATTATTTATTTCCTTTTAAGTAGGCTCCACAGCCAACATGGGGCTTAAACTCATGACCCTGAGATCAAGAGTCAACTGAGCCAGCTATTCCCCCGTAATCCTACCATTTTTAAGTGTGTTATTCGGTGGTATTAAAAGCTTTCATGATATCGTGCATCCATCACCACCGTCCATCTCCATGGCTCTTTTCGTCTCCTCAGCTGAAACTGAAGGTATTGAACATCACCTCCCCACTCCCCAACCCCAGCCCCTGGCCAACCGCTGTCCTACACATTCTACTTCCTGTCTCTGTGAACTGGACGGCTCTAAGTATCTCTAATAAATGGAAACATACAATGTTTGTCACCATGGAAGGTGGTTAAGCACGTTTGCAAAGCTGTCCTTTGGGAAGTTTAAAATGGCAGCAATCGGATGAATTCAGGGTGGAGAGAGGTCAGGGAAGGGGATCCTGGGAAATAAGGAGTCTTGTAAGGAGCTCTATTGGAAGAAGCTTCTTCACCTATTTCCTGAGCCCAGTGCTTGATTCTGAGGTCCTGAAATGGAGGTTGTGGCGATAAGCTTTGGAATGTTGTGAGGACCGATCGCTGTTTGAGAAGTGGTGTTTACTCTGTGGTCACACCGACTTAAAAGCTAAGTATCCACAGGGAGAGCCTACATGCTGGTGTCATTCTAGCGTTCTCCTTGGGCAGCCACAATAAGCACCACCAGCCCCCTAAAGCACAAGCCCTGAGCCACGATTGCACCTTGACCCTGACCTGAGAGTGTCTTGTGAGAGACCTCAGGCCGGTGGGCTGCCATACCCTCCCCAAGGGCTTCTCCCTGAGTTTCCAACAGGAATGAGACCTTCTGCTGGAGGTTACGTACAGAGAAACCAAAGGCAAGGAGCCCCCCTCCCCCCCTCACTGTTTTGGAGACTCGTGACCAATGGAAGGTGGTCTGGTGTCAGGAGAGGAAGGTAGACTCTGGAGCTAGACAAACCTCGTGTGAATTTCTGGCCACTCACTGGCTGGGGGCCCCTTCTGGTGCTGTAAACTCTGAGCGAGAAGGGTGTCGGGAGGGCCCAAGGGAATGGCTAATGACGGCCACCAGTTCTTCCGCATTTGTCAGCGCTCGGGCCCGCGGCCTGTCACACACTTTTTAGCCACCGTTTTACGGAACGCTAATCGCTTCCCTGTAAATTACATGATCGTACTTACTGGTTTACAAAGGAGGAAACACAAGTTTCACCTGCGCAACTTGCTTAATCGTGGTAGTGGTATTTGAGATCTGACAATATCAAATCGTGGCAGCGTCTGATGTTTGACAGGGTCAAAGAGTAGTAATATCTGAGATTTGACGACCCAAATCTCAACCTTTCCCTTGCGCCACCATGCCTCTAAGTACGGCAGTGAGGGCAGTGTCGGGGGAAGGGATGGGATACTCCTGTTGGCCGGACTAGTCTACACGTCTGGCCTCGGGGTGCGTATGTGGTGGTGGTGACAGAGGTGGGGGCGATGGCCAGTATACTTGGCAGTGCATCCGGTCCACGTGGAAAAGTCCGTTTCCTAAAGGAAAGCAGGGTGCTTACAAGAGGGAGGAGGAGAGGGAAAGCATGATGTGCAGACAGAAAGCAGTAAGAACCCCAGCTTCCCAGGTGTGCCCTTCTAAAACTAACATTCACTTTGTTTTATTTCTTTGACTACACACAACTGTCAAACGGAGCCAAGAATAACCACAGTCCTTTGAGTCCAAAGGGAGGCCAGACTGGGATTGGAACCTTTCCACAGATAATCCACAGAGGGAGTGACAGAGAGCTGGCCATTTGCGTCTCTTGGACTTCCTCCTGACAACTGTTGTTGTTGTTTTGTTTTCTGTTTTGTTTTGTTTTGTGGGTTTTTTTGGAATTTTAAACACCCTAGGGAGCATTAAGAACTATTCCCCAAGGAACTGACAGTTCCAGAAAGGGCTTCATCAAGTCCTTGGTGCCCCTGACAAAATCAGAGTAAGCAAAGAGCAACAAATGTGATTTTTTGTGTGTGTTTGACTAGTTGAGAAGGGAGGCGATGAAGTTAAAACAGTATTTAATGGAAGAGAGTAACTGTTAAACAGATTTGAGATGATGATTACCAAATGTAGCTAATTCCCTGGGGACATGTTTTGGCTTTGTTACAGAAATTGTTACCCAGAGTCTTCCTCTCTCTCCCAGCTCTGCCGCTTTCTACAAAGAGCGATGTCCTGATTCATAGGTTCTTTGTCTCCATCACTAGATCTGGGAAAAGTTCTGTCCACGCATGGGAATCAGGTGGTGAGCAGAAGACCAGAACATAGCGGTCAAACCACGATGACGGTGATGGCGATGGCGAGGGGTTGCTATCATCAGAGAGCTCCATGGTAGTCACGGGCTAAGTTCTCCAGAATCAGGCATTTGGGCCAAGGTTGGGGTATAAGATGTGTATTAGGGATCAACACCTGTGAAAAAAAAGGGGGGAGGAAGCAGAATTGACAGAAGAGGATATCAGACAGTGACGCATGCCTGAGAAACCTTGGCCAACCCGGCAGGGAGCTCTGGAGAGAGTCTTCTTCCATCCACGTCCGACATTGGGCCAAAATGGCCAAGCCTTTAACCCCCCACCTCACTCAGTCACCAAGTGCGGGCTGCCCTCCGAAAGGCATCATCTTGGGAAAGGCTGCTGTCTGCAGCTGAGGCAGACCTGAAGGTGCTGACGGCTGGAGGCTGGGAGCTGGTCCATCTTCAGAGGGGGATCTGATGGTGCCACAAAGGCCACCCAGATAATGTAGTTGTGAGCTCTCAGGGTTGGCAGGGGGAGTGGGGATGGCATCAGAGGCTGGTGGTTTGCCTGATGCCACACGAGATATAGGTCTTTGCATAATATCAGACTTCCCCTAAGCGCTCAGTGTAATTAGTCTATCTGCATTAGAAAGATGGATCCAGCCTTGCTCTTCAACTCCTAGCAAGATTCCAAGCGAAGAACAGATATTTTCAGGAAAAAGAATAAAAAATTGTCAGCAAATATTTCCCTCTTTCAGTTATTTATTAACAGAATAATCGATCACTCCAAAAGTCAGTGGCTTAACACAGAAGCAATTTATTATTTCTCATTATGTGGGTGGAATGGGCTCAGCTCGATGGTTCTTCTGACTCACCTGAGATAGCCTGAGACCATCCAGGCAGCTGCATTCAGCTGTGAGTCTGGCAAAAGCTGAGACATCCAAGGTGGCCTTTTCTTCTCCAGTGCTCTTTCCATACGGCCCCTAACCATGCAGTGTCCCGACCTAGCTTCACAACATGGCAGGTGGCTTCCCAAATTTAGAAGCCAAAGATGTCAGTCCCTTGAAGCCCAGGGTTCAAAAGTTCCAGAAAATTATTGCCACTGCATTCTCTTGGTCAAAGCAAATCACAGAAGAAGCCTAGATTCCTCTTAATGGGAAGAATGGCAAAGAATTTGGGACCATTGTTAATCCGCTGCATTTTGTCAACGCTTGCAAATATAGATTCCCAGGCCCTATCTCCAAATATTCTGACTTTGTCTGGGGTAGGACCGGAGAATCAGTATGTAAGCTTGTTAGAGAATTCTAACGCATCCTGTTTGGGGGAACCCTAAATTGTGATGTCTTTTGTCCTTCTACTGATGCCCAAATGTCCTCCTCTTGCAGGAACCCCATGTGGCTTATGTTTGGATAAAGTTCCATTCTGATGCCTACAGGCTGCTCTAAATCCTGACCGATTTTACTTCCTTACACAGGTCAACCAGAAACCTGAGAACATAGTTTCACTCTTAACAAACCAGCCATTGATCTGAAACCTCACTTTTTAGAAGAGTGTCCTATAGCCAACAGTGTCTACTTGTGGGGCTCTGATTCTCTGAAATCCTGAGACAAAACCTTAAGCTAAATTTTAGACCTCAGTCCCTGCTGTGCATTGTAGATTTCACAAGTGGCCTTTGTTCTCTCAAAATACTGATAGACCATTAGTAATTTGGACTCGTAGGAAGCCTCTGTTATTTACTCAAAACATTAGCTTCCTTTTCCCAGCAGACTTCTGTGCTGTACTGAAATGCCATGGTCTTCTGTGCAAAGTCTTTAGATAGTACCGTGTCTTTGCTACTTATCAAAAATGAGACAACCCGATCGACTGCTGTAAACGTCATCCAGATCGATTCTCGGCAAAGATGGGTGTCCACCAGGCACCTTGAATTTATTTCTGGATATTAATCATTGGTAAAATACTATGATGATTAGATACAATTAATGTCATGTCAAAGCAAAAATAAAAATGCAATGATTTCAGCTGAAGCTTAATCAGGAGTAAACGTAACATTTTTATTAGGTGATCGTTCAGTTCTTTAGTAAGAGTTCTTAACCTAGGGCAAGCATCTGTGGTTAGTATTCAAAGGGTCAGTGAACTTAGAAGGGAAAAAAATGCATTTTATGTTCACTGACTTCAAACTTAAATAGCATTTCCTTCCATTATGAATTACGAAATTTAGCATTTCCTCCCATTATGAATGTAGGCAACAAACCACAGAGGCCTCAGCAGTACCTTTGACTCTGTCACCAATAAAAAGCAGAAATACTTTCATGTCAAATACACATACTGTTTCAAATACCTTGAAACAACATTTATCAACATCACTACTACTTTAAAATTAACAGTGGTTATCGGGGGCGCCCGGGTGGCTCAGTCGGTTTAGTGTCTGACTTTGGCTCAGGTCATGATCTCACGGTTCATGAGTTCGAGCCCCATGTTGGGCTCTGTGCTGACAGCTCAGAACCTTGAGCCTGCTTCAGATTCTGCATCTCTTCTCTTTATCTCCCTGCCCCTCCCCTGCTCATGCTGTCTCTCTTTCTCTCTCTCTCAAATAATGAATAAATGTTAAAAAAATTTTTTTTTAATTATGGTAGTTACCAGACCCACTAGTCGCTCTTGTTGAATGTGTTCATATGGAAGTACACATAATGCTATATCGCAAATTTATTTTTTACTACTTTGTTAATTTCAATATAATGGGTTCATTTGTAATCTGTTATATATGTACGTATATGTAAAATGTCTTTTAAATATTTTTTAATGTTTTTATTTATTTTTGAAGGAGAGAGAGAGAGACAGAGCATGAGCAGGGGAGGAGCAGAGAGAGAGGGAAACACAGAATTTGAAGCAGGCTTCAGGCTCTGAGCTGTCAGCACAAAGCCCGATGCGGGGCTTGAACTCACAAACTGTGAGATCATGACCTGGGCCGAAGTCGGATGCTCGACCGACTGAGCCACTCAGGCGCCCCCATATAAAATGTATTTTAAAACATTATTCAGAGAAGTGTCCATAGGCCACAGTAGACCCATGGACACATGACACAAAATGACCAAGAATCCATGCATTAGACTATTTGAATTATTGAATAATTTCTAGATCCTCCCCACCCCCAACCATAGACCACCTTTGGAGAGTGAGTTATGAGTTATGAGTTTAGCTCTCAAGTAGCCTTGAAGTGTATTTCGAGTTCATGACCTTGGCAATTCTAACTACTGCTATCGCCATACTCAAGTGACATAGTGCAGAGATTAAAAGATTGGATACAGCTCTAGACCCTGTTCCACCACTTACTATCTGTGTGACCTTGGGCAAGTTACTTAACCTCTCCAAGAGGTTCTTCATCAATGAAGTGGGGATAACATTAATCTCTCTCTCTCTCTCTCATGAAAAGATTAGTTGCTAGGATTCAATGAGATAATGCGAGTATCTATGTGTGTGTGTAGAAATATATATATATGTATATATTTCACTTAACTATATTGAATATATTTCATATATATTTCATATATCACTTGACACTTACCTGGCACCTAGTAAGCATGGAATAAATATTCCTACTGCCTCTCCTAGCGTTAATCTGTTTTCACAGGGCAAGAAGCTCTCTTCCCAGTCTAATAGGGTCCTAAATAGATACTATGTTTTAAAGGTTCAACTAAATGTTATTTATCAGAAAGGCTTGGAACTACAGCAGCTGTATCCTGTTGTAACTTTACTCAACAATTTCGGTGAGAGGTAGAAAAAATAGAGGGGCTGGGGACATAGTCCACATTTTGCCACATGGCAGTCTAATAATAATAAATAAAAATACACTGAGTAACGAGATGTTTCTAAAGCATTGAGTCCCTTCTAGTTCAACAATAATCTGAAACATCCCTGTTGACAATAAATGAAGCGTCCAGCCTTTTTGTTTTTGTCTTTCTTCTGTGCCATTTGTACTGAGCCTCTAACATATGGAACCAGGGAAGCAGGGGACTATAGGAATTTAGATTTAAAGAGGGAAAAAATGTCTAGCAAAACAAAACCTCCAATTAGCTGGCCTCCTTTCTGCTCTTCTGCTGTCCTGCCTGGAGTATGTGGGTGTTTATTTTTGTTCCTAATATTTATTTTCTTCTGCGGCAACCAGAGTCCCAAGGTTTAGATTCCGGCACCAGCCGGGTCTTCTCAGAGCCGCTCGCCAGAGGGGCACTTCCCATTTTTGCTTTGGTTTCCGTTTAATTGCTTCTCTATATCCTCCCCACTTGCTGTTTTAGACACATGGCCCATCTCATCAGGTCTGTGTTGGACAGATGAGAAGAGCATGACAGAGAACATGTTACATTTTTTAAAGATTCCTTTTTGTGACTTTGGCAGCATCTGTAGGTGGTTTTGCTTTACTTTTTTTTTAATTAAAAATTGAAGAGTAACCAAAGAGTACATATAACACTTGTGTGAGATCAAACAAATAATGATGAATGAACACCTTTGTACTTACCAGCCAGTTTAAGAAATGCAGCATTATGGGGCGCCTGGGTGGCGCAGTCGGTTAAGCGGCCGACTTCAGCCAGGTCACGATCTCGCGGTCCGTGAGTTCGAGCCCCGCGTCAGGCTCTGGGCTGATGGCTCGGAGCCTGGAGCCTGTTTCCGATTCTGTGTCTCCCTCTCTCTCTGCCCCTCCCCCGTTCATGCTCTGTCTCTCTCTGTCCCAAAAATAAATAAACGTTGAAAAAAAAATTAAAAAAAAAAAAAAAGAAATGCAGCATTACCAAGAACTTACCTTCCCAATCCCACTCCCTTCCCTCATTGCCTCTGGAGGTAAACCACCGTCCTGGATTTTGATTTTATCATCCGTTTCCTTTTTTATTAGATTTTTAAAGCTTATTTATTTATTTTTGAGAGAGAGAGAGTGAGCACAAGCAGGGTAGGGGCAGAGAGAGAGGGAGCGAGAATTCCAAGCAGGCTTCATGCTAACACAGAGCCTGATGCAGGGTTCGAACCCATGAACTATGAGATCATGACCTGAGCTGAAATCAAGAGTCGGGTGCTCAACCGACTGAGCCACACAGGCACCACCCCCACCCCATCCTTTTCCTTTTATAAAAAAAAATTAAGTTTTACTACAGATATGCATCTCCAGAAACAATATTTTTCTTTTCATGTTTAATTTGATATAAAAGGACTTATTCTATATGTATTTTGCAATAACATGCTTATGCTGTTCAGTGCTTTCTGAGATTCATCCATGTCAATAGGTTCGGTTGCGCTTTGTTTCTTTTTCATTGCTGCATGGTATTCCACGGCATGATTATACCATTCATCCATTCCTCTGCTGCTGGACACATGGGTTGTTGCCAGTTTTTCTGCTACTACAAACATTGCTGCTGTGAACGTTCTTGAACATGTGTCCTTGTGCCTGTGTGCAAGAGCTTCTTTCTAAGAATAATGCCTAGAAGTGGCACTGATGAGTTCACAGGGTTTGAGCATCTGCAGCTTCCTCAGATAATGCCAAACTGTTTTCCAAACGGATTATATTCTTGCCAGTAATGTATAAGAGATATGGTTATTTCACTTTCTCACCAACTCTTGGACTTCCTCTTAGTCCTCTCTCCTGTGGGCTTGTTTGGTTGAAGGGGGGCTTAATGTCCTTTCTCAGGTCTGCCATTCAGTTTGTCTTCTTTCTCTCTTGCTGTCTTTCCCGTCTTCTCTGGCTATCATCAAATGGAAAGGCTTCCACACACGGTGAAAGGCTGAAGTGAACACACCGTGTCCAAGTCTTGGCACTGCTCTGGTTAGGCAGATGCATTTTTCTCTCTGGATGTCCAGGGCTAAGGTTGGCTACCAAAATATCCAGCTTAAAAAAAAATAAATTTTTTTTTAGAAAGTTCCTCAGCCCCTTTTCACTTCAACTCACCAGCAGTGACTCAATATAAGAAGCAACTGAAAAAAGTAGACGTGGGCACCTGGGTGGCTCAGTCGGTTAAGCGTCCGACTTCGGCTCAGGTCATGATCTCACAGCTGGTGAGTTCAAGCCCTGTGTCAGGCTCCATACTGATGGCTCAGAGCCTGGAGCCTGCTTTGGATTCTTCTCTCCTTCTCTCTCTGCCCCTCTCCCGCTCCTGCTCTGTCGCAGTCATTCTCAAATAAACGTTAAAAAAAGTGTAATAAATTTTAAAAAAGCAAACAGATTTTAATGTACGCCACGGATTTGCAGGCAAGACCTAGACCATTGGGAGGAGAGTCTGAATCTTTTCCCAGCACATCAAAAATACCCCCACTTCCATTACTTTCCCACTGAGACAAGAAGGAGGTGAAGTGACTTAGCCAGTTGCTTTGCTAGGTGTCTTGCCAGAAAATTAAGAAGACTAGTAATTGATAAGTATTACTAGCATTCGCCACATCTGCTTTATAGATCCCTCTCAGCAGCCTGACTTGATTCATATCCTAGTGCTTGACACAGAAACCGCAAAGAACTATTTAACGAGAAAGACACTGATTTTATATAACACAGTAAAAAAAAAAAAAACCCGTATAGCCTTTTGGGCACATTTTTAAAAAGATGGTTCCCTTACTTTATATATTCGAAAACGAAGCTGTGTTTGCTTTGTGGTGTTTTAAGAAAAGGCACAGGCTTTAGAAGATGCTATTCAAGAACACTCTGTGTTTTAAGTTGTGGTTTAAATTTTTTTTTCCTTTGACAATAGCTGGTCTTCCAGCTAGAGTGGTCCTCCTCTCCACTCTACTCGTCTCTCGGTGCTTTTTCCAAATGCCAGTCTGATCATGTTTTCCCTTATTCAAACCTCCTCGCGGAATCCCCGCTACCTGTAGAATAAAGCCTGAAGTCTCTCCATAGAGTAGTAAAGAGGTTAGTCTGGCCTGGGCTTTCTTCCCCCCACCTGAATTCTCACCCTCCCTCCTTCTCCATTAGAATCCTAAAGAACGAAACAAAACACCTTATAATTCCCCAGACCCACCTTGCTGTTTTATTAGTCAGCAATCCCCATGGAAAGGCCCTTTCTGCTCCTCTGGCTGCCCAGAAAACCCCCATTTGCCTTTCAGGGATGAGAACTACCTCTAGGGGGCTCGGTCAGTAGAGTATGCCACTCTTGATCTTGTCATGAGTTTGAGCCCCATTCGAACATAGAGATTACAAATAAATAAGTAAATAAATAAATAAATTGACCTCTAGGAAGCCCTCCTTCTCCCAGAATACCTCCTGCTCTACATCTCTATATACATCTTCTAGTGCATGTACCTCACTGGGGTTTCTCTTTAGTTTACCTCCTTAATTGCCTTCCTCCCCTGCTTGACACTGAGCTCCTTGAAGACAAGAATACGATATCATTTATCTCTACATGTAGCAAACCCCTCAGCACCATTCCCAGCACCCAGTAAATGTCCAGTGAATGAAAATCAAATTGGCCCCTACCTTATATTCACGCCCATTCGTGTGTGTATGTGTGTGTGTGTGTGTGTGTGTGTGTGAAAAATGCAATTCTCAAGGAGTGCTGTGGTTGCTTACCAATTGCATGTACCGAAGTGTCTTCTAGGAAATAGACTAGGTGTGCTAAGATCATGAATGGTTCAAAGCAATTCCCTTCAAACGAAAGGATGCCCTGTTCATGTCAGCTGAAGACGATTTCCTTTCTGTGTTACACAGGAGAAGAAAGGAGAAATATTCTGGGAAATAAACGTATGGGAGGAGTTGGAGAAGTTTCATTATCTCAGTGGCTGACTAGAATGTCCTGTCCTTTAAAAAAATTGAGTTTTTGGTGTTTGGGGTTTTTTTTTCCTAAAAAAAAAAGAAAAACAAAAAAACCACACAGCTTGCTTCCTGAAAACAAAGGAAATAATAAACAATAGTGACTCCCAATTTTACTCTGATTATTTGCCAAGAGTCATCTTAGTTCATGTGGTTCTATTTCATTAGAGAGGGCTGATTAGCATAAAAAGAATGCTTCTAAATTAAGCTACCCAAATATGCAGTTAGTTAATACTCAGGGAGCTAATTTATTGTATTATTTAAAATATAAATTGGGTAGCAAATCTATTTACTGAGGTATAACAGCTAGGCAATGATGCATAATTTTCTCTTAGCTGTTGAGTGGTTTTTAATATCTATTGAAATTTAACAGAGAACCATTTCATTATGAGAAGTGAATAAATACTAAGAAGACTAACGTTTAAAGTATTATCCACACATGGAGAATAGGTTTTAAAACTTAATGATATTTGAGGAACAAAGGGAACTGGGGTTGCTTTTTAAACGGCAACATTTTGTGTTTCAATTTGAAGTGTAACCAGATCCACAAAATTGCTTGTGGAAATGTTAAACAGAGCCAAAAAATAAACAAGGTGGAGGGTGGAGTGGGGCCGAGAAAAGGGCAAGAATGAAATAAAGTTGTGTTAAGAAACCGCCACATCATCAACTGGACCAAAGGCACTACCTGTGCCTTGGACAGTCTTTGCTTTGCTAGTGAAAACCATGTGCCTTGTTTTATTTCAACCAATAACATCATGAAAATGTTGTGATCATTGGCGTGTCCCATATCCTCAATTCCTGGGGACATTTTTGGGTCTGGGGTCCCCTTAGGCTGTGGGTCAGGAACACAGTGGAATCTAGATACCCTTTCTAGTCAGTAGTCCCAAACGGACCAGCTTTGGGGTGTCGCAAGGGCTCTCCTACAAACAGAAGCATCCATGAATGCTGTGGTGTGGTCTTGAAACTCTTTTTTTTTTTTAACGTTTATTTATTTTTGAGACAGAGAGAGACAGAGCATGAACGGGGGAGGGTCAGAGAGAGGGAGACACAGAATCTGAAACAGGCTCCAGGCTCTGAGCTGTCAGCACAGAGCCCGACGCGGGGCTCGAACTCACGGACCGCGAGATCATGACCTGAGCCAAAGTCGGCCGCCCAACCGACTGAGCCACCCAGGCACCCCAAGTGGTCTTGAAACTCTTATTGCCTATTATACCAGAACTCAGTGGGGGTAGGCAGGACTGGAAGCAGGCAGCAGGACCTTCTCATCTTTCTGCAAATATTTGAAACCCTGCCCATCTGATTTCCTAAGCCAAGATCTCAGAGATGTTTTAGACCTTATAATTTATTGATTTGAGTAGATATTTCTTTTATTTATTTTGGGACAGAGAAAGAATGCTCTAATGTTTCGTCTTTCCCCAGGAGAGCCAAGATGTCAGAGAACCAGTGGTCGGAAGGTAAACTGGCTTGGGAGAGGGGGGAGACATTGATCTGTAGTGTTTGCCCATTTTCGCGGTGTAAATATTCCCCTGTGGTTGATTTCAGGCTACCAACATAACACCACTGAACGTGGAGTTGGGCAGCAGTAGACACAATCGGCTGTCCTGAGCCAGTGCCAGAGCTCCAGCACACAATGCTAGAGCCTCCCTGCACTGATGTTTGTAGGAGGTCAACCTTCAGTGGGCTGGCTGGCTCTTGTCTCCCTGTTCCCCAGAAGGCAGCGAGTCGGGCTCTACGTACTCGATACACCCCCAGCAGAGAGCATTTGCTGCCGTAACGTCTGCCCTCTGCTCCCTGGCTCCCCCCTTCTCTCCTCCCAAAGAAAACTACAAACAGATCATAAAGCTAGATATTGAGTACGAGTAATTAATGAACTGGATTTTGTGCTCTTTACCCTCTTGTGGATTTCACATATAAAACTGGACATGGAGGAAGTGAAGTTTCGATTGCTTTTTTTAACTGCATCAAATCCTAGGTTGTAAAGTGAGTTCTTCAAAGGGGATAAAAACAGACAGAATGGCTTTTTGCCATTCTGCTAAGACAAGTGAGGTCTTGCTTGCTTGACATTTCTATGTGGGGAGAAGAGGGTGTTTGGCATTGCAAGTGGTAAAAGGGGGTGGAGGGAAAGGATGGGACGGATCATGATGTTGGCAGGTTTAAGGGATAAAATTCACTCTAGACAGTTAAGTCAAGCATATTGACAGAAGTTTGAGCTCACATTCAATCTGCTTTCTTACTTTAATTGGGACCTTTCCCGTGGGAAGGAAGGATTCATAGCATGGAAATAAAGAAAGCCTGGAGAGAATTTTTCTCCCTCCTGAACAATATAATTCTTCTTCTGGACAAGTATAGTACTACATTTTATATTTATTAGTGTTGTAACTTCTGATCTTACTCCACTCTTAAAGGGAAAACATACTCCTCTGACGATAAAAAAGGAGATAATAGTCTGATGACCATTGCTTGAGTGTTGATATATGTCTGTACGGCACACGGTACAAGCTTACTATGTATTTACCAACTGAGTGCTGTGCAATGTTTAATATGCATCCCTTTGAATCTGTACAAAAAGTTAGATATTCTTAGAGTAAGAAACTATCCTAGTTTGCCTGACCCTTTTTCAACTTTAACAGTTTGAAGATCCCATATTCCCAGGAATCCCTCCGGTCAGGGCAGACTGGGACAACTGGTCACCCTAATTTTTACCTTCATTTTTACAGATGAGAA
This sequence comes from Felis catus, assembly GCF_018350175.1. Classification (NCBI taxonomy): domain Eukaryota; kingdom Metazoa; phylum Chordata; class Mammalia; order Carnivora; family Felidae; genus Felis; species Felis catus. The sequence goes on along the minus strand of NC_058369.1, from coordinate 120,694,915 downwards.
AATTGAAGCAGTTAAGTCCCTGTGCCAAAGTCAAGGGGCTGGACTCAAATCCAGATCTGCTGAATCCTGAGTTCATGCTTTTGACCACTAAGCCGAATTGCTTCCTACGACACTGTCCTGTGCTTTAGTTTTCCACTGACAAAAATGATCAAGGGGGAGAAGGTTCTAACCTTAGTCATTCATACCAACATTGCTGAAATTAACATAGAAATTCTTGGAGCTGATTTAAAGAGAATTTTCATGACTTTTTTTTTTTTTTTAATCAGAGACATTCATAGCACACTGAAACATCTAACTGATTTGATTTGGTGAGATTAGGCTAAGAGATGTGATTGAAGGGCCTTCATCTCTGAGGCATTCATTTTGTGCCTCTCTAAAAAGATGGGGGGTATGACTTGATCACGAGATTTCTTCTCATTTAAAGGCTCCCTGATTGTCAGGAGTCTGTTTTTCATGTTACACAGAAAGGTCTCTACCATTTATTCTCATCCTTCTATCTTGTCTTTTCCTTTGGAGACAAAATGTCTTTTTTTTAAAAACCACTATTACCTTGTTAATAACACATTGTTTTATCATCTGTCCTTTAATTTTATTTTGTGTTAATTTTTAAATTTTAATTCTAGTATAGTTAACGTATAATATTATATTAGCTTCAGGTGTACAATATAATGATTCAACAATTCTATCCATCACTCAGAGCTCATCATGATAAGTGTACTTTTAATCCCTTTCACCTATTTCACCCATCCCCCCACCCATGTCCCCTCTGTTACCATCAGTTTGTTTTCTATAGTTAAGAGTCTCTTTCTTGGTTTCTCTCTCTCTTTTTTCTTTGTTCATATGTTTTGTTTCCTAAATTCCATATATGAGTGAAATCGTATGGTATTTGTCTTTCTCTAACTTATTTTACTTTAACATTATAGTCTCTAGCTCCCTCCATGTCATTGCAAATGGCAAAATTTCATTCTTTCTTCATGGCTGAGTAATATTCCACTGCATATATATACCACATCTTCTTTATCCATTCGTCTGTCGATGGACGCTTGAGCTATTTCCATCACTTGGCTATTGTAGATAATGCTGCAATAAATGTAGGGATATTATCCATCCTTTGACCATGTCCTTAGAGATTACAACACACGTGCGGATTTAAGAAAGTTGACTTTGATATCATATGATTTCACTCACATGTGGTCTTTCAAAAACAAAACAGATGAACATAGGGGAAGGGAAGGAAAAATAAGATAAAAACAGAGATGGAGGCAAACCATAAGAGACTCTTTTTTTTTTTTTAATTTTTTTTTTCAACGTTTATTTATTTTTGGGACAGAGAGAGAGCATGAACGGGCGAGGGGCAGAGAGAGAGGGAGACACAGAATCGGAAACAGGGTCCAGGCTCTGAGCCATCAGCCCAGAGCCTGACGCGGGGCTCGAACTCACGGACCGCAAGATCGTGACCTGGCTGAAGTCGGACGCTTAACCGACTGCGCCACCCAGGCGCCCCAAGAGACTCTTAAATACAGAGAACAAACTGAGGGTTGCTGGAGGGGAGTTGGGTAGTGTGATGGGCTAGATAGGTGATGGGTATTAATGAGGGCACTTTGGAGATGAGCACTGGGTGTTTACTAAATTCTATTCCTGAGATAATTATTACAGTGGATGTTAACTAACTTGGATTTAAATTTTTTTTTTTTAATTTTTTTTTTCAACTTTTATTTATTTTTGGGACAGAGAGAGACAGAGCATGAACGGGGGAGGGGCAGAGAGAGAGGGAGACACAGAATCGGAAACAGGCTCCAGGCTCTGAGCCATCAGCCCAGAGCCCGACGCGGGGCTCGAACTCACGGACCGCGAGATCGTGACCTGGCTGAAGTCGGACGCTTAACCGACTGTGCCACCCAGGCGCCCCACTTGGATTTAAATTTTAAAAAAATAATAAAAAGGGGCTTAGTCAGTTAAGTGTCCGACTTCGGCTCAGATCATGATCTCGCGGTTTGTGAGTTGAGCCCTGCATCGGGCTCTGTGCTGACAGCTCAGAGCCTGGAGCCTGCTTCAAAGTCTGTGTCTCCCTCTCTCTCTGCCCCTTCCCTGTTCACGCTCTGTCTCTCTCTCTCTCTCAAAAATAAATAAAACATTAAAATAATTAATTAATTAATTAATTAATTATTTTAAAAAAACAAACAGAAAGTTGGCTTTGAATCAGTGCATTTATCATTTGCCAGATTTGCAAATACCTGAAAATACCTTAACTCTGTGCCACCTTTTGTGCAACTGTTGTCTTTTTTGTTTTGTTTTTTTTTTTTAACGTCTATGTGGTTTGTACTCCACAAGACATTATTATTATTGCCATTCATTTATTTTTAGGTACACATGTAGATTCTCAGTTGCTTTTCATTCTCCTCCGTGTTTGCATGTTTCCATTAGGGACCATTACCCTTCTGTCTGAAGAACAATCTTCAAACCTTTCTTTACACACCTGCCGGCAAGACCTTTCTCCAGTTTTTTCTTTCCTTGAAAATATCTGTATGCGGTCATTTACATGGACATTCTAGGTTGTAGCTGTTTTCTTTTCTAACTTGAAAGATAGGATTTCACAGTCTTCTAGCTCCCATTGTTTCCGTTCACTAGTCAGCTTTCTTGTTTCTTTGAAGTTATTGAAAGCGCGATTTCTTTTTCTGGCAACTTTTAAGATTTTCTCTCTGTCTTTGGTGTTAACAGTTTACCATTGTGTGCCCAGATGTGGTCAGTTTTCTTTGGATTTTTCCCACGTAGTTTCATAGAGCTCCTCAAAGCTGTGGCTTGTTGACTTTTGCCAATTTCGGTGAGTTTTTTACTCACGTTCTCTAAACTTTACTATTTCTTTTGTACTGTTCCTTCCTTCTCTTCTTATTCCAGGACTCCAGTTAAACACAGTTAAATATTTTGTCATCTCGTGTCTTTTTTTTTTCTTTTCTCCGTGTTTTCCATAACTTCTTAAATAATTTGGTCATGGTTATTTTATTTTATTTTATTTTTTAAAATTTTTTTTTCAACGTTTTTTATTTTTGGGACAGAGAGAGACAGAGCATGAACGGGGGAGGGGCAGAGAGAGAGGGAGACACAGAATCGGAAACAGGCTCCAGGCTCTGAGCCATCAGCCCAGAGCCTGACGCGGGGCTCGAACTCTCTCGGACCGCGAGATCGTGACCTGGCTGAAGTCGGACGCTTAACCGACTGCGCCACCCAGGCGCCCCATGGTTATTTTAAAATCTATCCCTGATAGCTCCAGTATCTGGATCCCTGTGGTCTCTTTCTGTTGTCTGCTTTTTCCCTTGGTCTCTGGACCTTTGATCTTATCTTTTGGTATGCCCACTACGTTTTCTTGAGTGCTGGACAAAATGTATGGAAAATGATGTTATCTTTCTTCAAAAAAGGCTTTTTTTTTTTTTTCTGAAAGCCAGTTAGTATAGGGGCGGATCATCTGGCTTCAGTCAGGGGCTCACATGGTGAGTGGGTGCTAGAGTTCAGGTTTTGGAGGGCTAACCTTGTCTTTGATGGGTCTAACAGAAAGCCTGTGAGGTTCACCTCCATGACAAGCCTGCAATTTCAAATCGCATCTTTTGTTTCTTTGGGGTTTTCTTTCTTTCTATTTTTTGGTCTCCCAGACACCCTAAGCCTTGCTTCGCTTTTCATCCTTTTATCTGTCACTTTTTTTTTTTTTTTTTTTTTTGGCTTCTTGGCAAGAGAAGCTTAGGCATTGGTGAGTTTCTCAGAGAGAAAGCAGCACAAAATGTTAGGTTCACTTCTCCGCGATTCTCTTTTCTCCATGGTCTTGGCCTCTCAAGCCCTCGTTGCTTTCTGATACTTTTCAAACAGCGTTTTTGTTTTTTTTTTAACTTTTTTTTTTTTAATGTTTTACTTATTTTTAAGAGAGAGAGAAACAACGTGAGGGACAGAGACAGAGAGGGAGACAGAATCCGAAGACAGGCTCCAGGCTCTGAGCTGTCAGCACAGAGCCCGACGCGGGGCTTGAATCCACGAACTGTGAGATCATGACCTGAGCCGAAGTCAGGCACTTAACCGACTGAGCCACCCAGGTGCCCCAGCGTTCTTTTCTTTTTAATTCGGCTTTTGGTGTTCTTGTGGGGTGGGGTTGGTTTGACATATGCTATTGCATCATGGTCAAGAGTGGACATCTTGGGGCGCCTGGGTGGCTCAGTCGGTTAAACATCTGACTTCGGCTCAGGTCATGATCTCACTGCTTGTGGGTTTGAGCCCCGCGTCGGGCTCTGTGCTGACAGCTTGGAGCCTGGACCCTGCTTTGGATTCTGTGTCTTCTCCTTCTCTCTGCTCCTTCCTTCCACCTCAAGAATAAATAAACATTAAAAAAAAATTTTTTTAAGTGGAAATCCTAAATTATGATATTGTTGTAACTGATTAAGTGAGATGGTATATCTAGGAGGCCCTTAGGGAACTGTCAATAGCATCAAAGCTATGTATTGGATACAAGGATGTGTTCCATTGTGATGGCTACATTTCGGTCAGCTAAAGCACCTTTCCCCGTTGTGTTCAATAATCCATTGCTACACTAGACATGTACACTGGTAAATCTCAAGTTTTCCCAGAGTGTTTTGGGAGCAGCTCTTAACTTTGACCTCTGCTTTTTTTTTTTCTTTTTTTTTTAGGGGAAGGGTTATCGTTGTTGGTTTTGATAACAAGCTGTGGCTTGTTTTTTATTCTCATTCCCAAGTACCTTTTGTTTTTAGTATTTTTCTTCTTTCAGGGCCTATTTATTCCGTTTCTGCTCATGGTTACAGTCTGCAAACGAGAAGGTTAAGATTTTGTAAATATGAAATAAGGTAAAAATAATAAAACAACTCTAGTATAAATCCGAAACCATAACAAGCAAGATTCTCTTCCAGGTTTGCATCGTCCTGTAGTGAAAAAAGAGATTTATAAATCTATCTCACATTGCTTGCTTCCCAAACTCACCTCTTTTTCTTCTTTCTTGGTTAATAGCATCTCCCCTTGCAAAGCTGGGAGAGAAGCCTGAAATGGGGCGATGTGTGTATGTGCTGGGGGATGCTTTCACTTTACCTTTATGTTTGATTAGTCACTGATTTTGTTGGTTCCAGCCCGACATTCCTCTTCTCCTTCCCCTCGTCCCCATTTCTCCCGTGTGCCCACATCCTCTCTCACCTGGACAGCTGGTCTCCAAATTTGCCTCCCTGCCTCAGTATCATTTCCTTCTAAATCAGCCCCCTCAATACACAAGAAGTCATCTTTCTATAATGCAAATCTGAGCATATCACTCACTACCGTGCTTTAAACCCTTTAAGACATGTCCAGAAGAGGCAACTCCATAGAGACAGAAGGCAGCCTAGTGATTGCCAGGGGCTGTCAGGGAGAGGAGAATGGGAAGAGATAGCTAATGGATATCAGGTTCCCTTTGGGGTGATGAAAACATTCTGCAACAAGATAGTGGTGACGGTTGTACAACATTGTGAATGCACTAAATGCTACTGTCCATTTAAAAATGGTTAGAAGGGTGGGGCGCCTGGGTGGCTCCATTGGTCGGGTGTCAGACCTCAGCTCAGCTCATGATCTTGTGGTTTGTGAGCCCAAGCCCCGCGTCAGGCTCTGTGCTGACAGTTCATGTGCAGAACCGCTCGTGGGCTGTGGGGTGTCTGTGCACTTTCGCACTCCTCTGTGTTTGCAAGGGCAGTTTCCTCTGGGTGTGGTCCCTCCCCCACCCCAGCCAGCATCGTCTGTCCAGATATCTGCTCCTCCAAGGCTCCCACGAAGTCTCCCCTGATATACCCACATCAACACGCCCAGTGTGAATTTCCCACTATATCTTGTCGCCTATAAAAGCACAACCGGGAAACCTTTATGGCCAGGTCCGTGTTTCTGGTTCCAGGGAGAATTATATCCTTCTCTAAAAATTAAAGTGGAATGAAGCTTGAAAGTGTTTGCATAACCCTTTTAAGATTCATGACACATTTGTGACCCCCTGGAACATCTGGAAGACATGAGTTTAGAGGTTTCAGCCCACGTGTGGAAACACCCAACATACGCAGTTTCTGTTGTTGAGACCAGTTCTACCCAGGGAGCCTTGGGATTAATCTTGTCGCATTTAAATATGGAATCATGGCCCTGTCGCATTTTGTTACACACCTCTAAAAACCGTGGCGTGGTTTGTGCCCTTGATTTGTGAGTGGTGAGCAGCTTGGCTATAAACAACAGAGTGATTTTTTTCGGCACTCAAAAATTTATCTTTTGGTTTTTTTCTGGCACTCGTAAATTTATTTTTGAAGTTAACATCAGTAAAATGCTCTATATTAATCTGCTAGGGAATGTACTTTGAAAATTTTGTGACATGCAAAAGCGACCTTGTTCCTAAATGAGTTTTTCCTTCCAATCTTCATGGCACCGTTTATGATGTGATTTGGTCCCGGGCTGGGGGGTCATGCAGGTTACTGAGAATAAGAATTGTTAACACCCAACCCAATCTCTTCTTCACCACTTGATTATCATGGTCATGGAAGTGTGTGCGTGTGTGTGTGCGCGCATGCACGTGTGTGCATGTGTGTGTGTGTGTGTAAATACCAAGACAGCAGATGATGAGGAAGAAATACACTAAGGTGAGATCATGACTAGGTGTTAATTTCTGTTTGCGTTCTCTATTGCTATAAATAGAGAATTGCCCGGTTTGTCACAGAATGGAAAAAAGGTTTTCTAAACAGTGGTTCTCAAAGAGTAGTCTTTGGACCAACGGCATCAGCATTACCTTGGAATTGTTAGAAGCGTCAGGCCCTGCCCTGGACCTTCAGAGCTGGAAAGTCTAGGGGTTGGGGCTCAGCAGTCTGTCTTAAGAAGCTCAAGCATCTTGGGGCACAGTCACGTTTGAGAGCCACTGTTTTCAGCAACCCCCTCAAACCCGGATTTCTTGATGCTAATGTAGGAATACAAGGCTTTAGGGTAGTTTGATACAAGCATTTTGATCCTGGCTTTTGAATGGGGAGGACCACTGGAAAAATAATGACAATGGCTAATATTTATTGAGTTCCATCCCAGTCCAGACACCGTGCTAAGTGTTCCATGAACATTACTCCATTAATTTCTCACATAATTCCCAACTATCCCAAGAGGTAATACTTTCTTCTCTCTTGTACAGTTAAGGAAACTGAGGCTCAGAGCAGGTAAATTACTTGTCCAGTGTCACACAGCTTGCTGTGCCTCAAGTCTTGCTCCTGCACACTGACTCCAAGCCACACCATAAAGGCTCCCCCCCCCCCATTAGCTGCAGCTCTGGTCCTGGAGGCAGACTGACCTTTTAGCTCTTGGATTCAGCATACCACCGTTCCGGACCATTGCTGCCAAATTCATTTCCAGTCGAAGCAGCAGCTGGGTTTTGTCACAAACATGACTTTCTTAAGTGTCCTCAGCTGAGCTGAAGTGGCACAAAAATCACTCATCAGATTTCTGCCAAGGCTGGAGATTTGGATGGGAATCTACAGGAGAGAATTCTAGCCTGAGATTGTGGGGGCAGCAAAAGTTTTCCTCCAGAGTCACCTACAGGGACTCATGTCACATGTATGTTCACTTTCAGTCTGTGACGAAGCAAGACATGTTGGGTTCCCAGATGCAAGCTTGAACACAAATGGTAGATGGGCTCCACTGTCATTGGAGCAAGGGACAAACGGCCATGGATGGAGTGTTGCATGAGGCGGGTGTTTCCAATCGCATGTGAGGGTTAAGTCCTAGCTCACGTCTGTAATGGCGGTCTGCTTCCCTTACCTGCCTCAGAGGGCTGTTGAGAGATGGGTGAAGTGTTCTGTGGCTAAGCTGCAAAGTTTGGCTCAACTGTGAAGAATGATTGTACAAATACCGCGACTTGAATAAAAACGCTGGTGTCTGCATCAGAAGCCAGGTTCTAGCTTGTTCTCTCAGTTACGATTGTGTGACTTGGGCAAGCCTCCGAAGAGCTCCGTGTCACTCGGCCACTGAGGCTGGTGTGAATGGTGATCTCCACCATCTCTCTGCACACCTGGGCTAGCTGTGAGCTGCAAAGCAAAACTCATCTACTGATGTTGACCCCACTGGCCGCATGGCAAGGTTGTAAGATGCTGGGGGCTGGGGGTGGATTTGTAATATAATAAATGCACTACGGAAATATATCTGTACTCTTTTTCTGCCTCCGTTCCCTTCTTATTGAGACAGGTAAAACACGCTACGAAGGGCCTCGTCAAAGTGGTCCTTACTTGCCGATTGTGACTTAGCAGCTAGAACGCGCTGAATGGGATCCCTCACTCCATCCACTGCTGACCGCTGTCCGGTTGCCACATGTGCCATAGAATATCTCAGGCTACAATGACTCCCCATGCGGGAGGCCTGCCAACACCCACTGTCAGTTCTTTCCCTTTTGGTACTGAATCATGAAGGCCTCTCCTGGTCCTCTACTTGGGGCACTTGCTGCTGAGCCTACAGTCTTTCTGAGTACAAAGACCAGTACCCCCACCCTGACCCCACCCCTTTCTCAAATTAGTATGGCACCTAGCACTAGGGTCTGAATTCACCTTAACTATAGGTGTTTAAGAATGTGTTGTACATCGGGGCGCCTGGGTGGCTCCGTCGGTTGGGCGTCCGACTTCAGCTCAGGTCACGATCTCGCGGTCCGTGAGTTCGAGCCCCACGGCGGGCTCTGGGCTGACAGCTCGGAGCCTGGAGCCTGCTTCCGATTCTGTGTCTCCCTCTCTCTCTGCTCCTCCCCTGCTCACGCTCTGTCTCTCTCTGTCTCAAAAATAAGTAAAAACATTAAAAAAAAAAAAAAAGAATGCGTTCTACATCTTGTTAGGTGACACAGGTAACCGTGCCATCCAAACTCAGTGAGTCCGTATTAAACACAAGTGCATTTCAGGGTGTGTTAATTTTACATAAAATCTGGGGGAAGTGTACTGATGCCCGCATTTTACTTTGAAACGTGTCAAAAAAGATAAGATGGATTAATAGATGAACAGTGAGAAAATGAGTACCGTGGGCGTTAACGAGAGAACCTAAGTGGTAAGTCTATGAAATTCTCTCAGATGTGCTGTATGTTTGAATAGTTTTCACAATAAAAGGTGGGGGGGGGGGAAGTAGTACTCTGTGCTACTCAAAAAGATGGCCTTTTAACATATCAGGTGTCAAAGACTTCCATTTATTGTCGTTTTAATTTTTTGGAGAATCCAAATATCCCCTGTATTAATGGCAAACGCTGAGATGCCAGGTAGAGAGTGCAGGGTGAGGGCCACATGGGTCAGCGGACTGAAGGGGGGGAATTGGGTGCATCCCTCCAGCTGGTTGTGGACCGACCTGGCCCCGGGGTAGTCCTCACCAGGTAAGAATAACCGACCATGGGACAGCAGACGGCTCCCTCCCAAGAGGAGAAAGACAATTCTCACGCTTCATGCATGTGAAAAATGAACACAACTTTGTGTTAAAGTAGCTAACCACGGGGCGCCTGGGTGGCTCAGTCGGTTGAGCGTCCGACTTCGGCTCAGGTCATGATCTCAGTTTGTGGGTTCGGGCCCCGCATCAGGCTCTGTGCTGACTGCTTGCTCAGAGCCTGGAGCCTGCTTCAGATTCTGTCTCCTTCTCTCTCTGCCCCTCCCCCGCTCACGCTTCGTCTGACTCTGTTTCTCAAAAATAAAATAAAAATGTAAAAAAAAAAAAAATTAAAGTAGCTAACCACACACTTATAGACCTTATCCTACCTTAACGTACCTGTTATGAAAGCTATCAAATCTAAGACAATCAGCATGCCCCAAAGGCCTGGATTGATAGAATATGTTCCGTATTTCATGTAAGCTTTAAAAATACTTTAATCTGAACTAAAATTTTCCCTTCATGTAGAACATCCATTTCTCTAACTTTTTTTTACCTTTTACTTTTCTTCTCCAAGGTAATTGTTCGAGGTGGAGGGCACATTTTACCCTACGACCAGCCGCTGAGATCTTTTGACATGATCAATCGATTTGTTTTCGAGAGAGGATGGAATCCTTATTGATGGATAAGCTGCTGTCCTAAAAAAAAAAAAAAAAAAAAAAGGTCAGGGGACTTAATCTTGGAGAAGAAAACTTCCAAACCTGAAAATGTCGTATAAATAAGAAAAGTACCTTTTTATAGCTTTTTATAGCCTTAAAATGTTTCTCATCAATAAAAATTATCCTTGAAACAAGTAAGGTTCTGTTTTGGGTGAGAGATGGCTCCTTACAAAATTAACTGTAAGAAAATGCTATGCGGGGGTGCCTGGGTGGCTCGGTCGGTTAAGCGTCCGACCTCTGCTCAGGTCATGATCTCGCGGTTCGTGAGTTCGAGCCCCACGTCGGGCTCTGTGCTGACAGCTCAGAACCTGGAGTCTGCTTCAGATTCTGTGTCTCTCTGTCTCTCTCTGCCCTCCGCCTGCTCACGCTGTGTCTCTGTCTGTCTGTCTCTCTCTCGAAAATAAATAAACAAAAAAAATTGTTTAAAGAAAATGCTACCCATGATTAGGAATGGTATCTTGTAACATATGATGGGAAGAATGGATTCAGAGACACTGTTTCAGATGGAAACAGATAAACGGAAGGCGGAGGTCTTGAATAGGAATTTTAAATTCCTTCTAAGAGTGTGTGCAAAGTGCAGTAGGGGAGTAAAGTTGTCACAACATTTTGTTCTGTAAGTAACAATAGAGTTTGTCATAGTATGTACCTGGAAGTATTTCAGAAGTAGTATTGGGTAAGAGCATCTCATTGTCACTCCAAAGGAATGGGTGCCATCATGCTGGTGGTGGACAAGACTTTGGAATGTGGACAGTCTTAGCCAGAAAGGTAGCTTGGAATTCTTTGAAATAGAAATTTTACATATAAAAGTAACAATGCGCCAACTGGCAATACGTAGAGGATCATATTCAAAGGACACACTGAATCTGTGTCTTTTCTTTTCTTTGTTTTTTTTTTTTTTTTTTGCTTTTTGGGGGGTCTTTAGTTTGTTGGTTCAAGTGTCCCCATTTACCAAACAGCCTGCAGGCCGCATTAGTTATGAGCCGTTTTCAATTTGGATTTTAAATTCTGTGCTTCTTGTAGCCAAATAGAGAACGAACTAATTTTGTGTAATTGTTGGAATCTCAAAAAAATTTGAGATACTCTGGCATCAAAATATATACATTTATAAATATGCACACATTAGTAATTTTCCAGCTAAAATATCCCATCTTGGCACATCTCTCCTATTTATGCATCATGTGCTCTCATCTCTAATTTTCTACAGCATGTTTGGCTTTTTCAACATCATTTCCCTCTCATATTACCCATTTATGAATTGGCTCACTGGAGAACTGATTTTAAAAAGTCAAAACTCATTCTCGCTGCAAATATTTTGGGTCTTTTCAACTTCTCATTTTGTGCCTGATTTCATTCAGGTTTGTGATCTTCCTTTTTTTTTTTTTTTAATAGATATATTTCCGGGGCGCCTGGGTGGCTCAGTCAGTTGAGCGTCCGGCTTCAGCTCAGGTCATGATCTCGAGGTCTGTGAGTTTGAGCCCCGCGTTGGGCTCTGTGCTGACAGCTCAGAGCCTGGAGCCTGCTTTGGATTCTGTGTGTGTGTGTGTGTGTGTGTGTGTGTCTCTCTGCCCCTCTCCCACTCATGCTCTGTCTCTCTGTCAGAAATAAACATTAAAAAAAATTAAAAATATATATATATATTTCCTTGTGCCCATGAAGGAGGAGTCGTCAAATCAAACATTCTGATCAAAAACAGATTTTAATTATTGCAGAGAATAAACTAGAGTTTTGCATGTGGCCCCACCTGCCATTTACATTGTTGCATTTGGTCCCAAAAATATGCAGTGGAAAAGGTACCAACCGTGGCTGGGAAAGTGCCATGCGTGTCACACCTGTAGTGGACATTTCTGGGTATGTCACCTCACTGTCCTCGCTTTGCCAAGTCCCAAAGGAGGCAGCCCGAAGAGATTGCTGAGGTTCCTTTCAGTTCACACGTCATTGTACTAGTGTCCATTTCACAAGGGTACCATGAGATGATATAGTGAATCTTCATTATTCATAGATGCCACGTTCGTATGACCTGTTCACTAAAATGTATCTGTAACCCCAAAACCAATAGTTGCTCACTTTTGTGGTCATTCACGAACACGTACCAAGCGATGAACAATTTGAGTTGCCCAACGTGCATGTTCTCAGCTGCGGCCAAACAGGTGTTCTTTTTGTAGTCTATTTAGTGCCATGTGTTTTTTGTTTTCCTTGTTTTTTTTTTTTTTGCACTTTTGTGCTTTTTGTTTGTGCTTTTGCCATTCCAAAGGGTTCCTACACACAGTACTGAAATACCGTGTAGTGTTCCCTCGGTGCAGGAAGGCTGTGGTGCGCCTTGTGGAGAAAGAACATCTGTTAGGTATTCTTCATTCAATCATGAGTTATAGTGCTGTTGGCCATGAGTTCAATATTAATCAAGCAAGAATATCTATTTTATGAGGTTTCTTTCAACAGAAACACACGTAAAACAAGGTTGTGGATTAATTGGTTGACAGAAATGTGACCAGAGGCTAGTAGGAGCCACATCCTGTATGTCCCCCTGGATCAATGATTTAGAAATCACTAATTCAGTATCTGGGGAGATGTTATAGAAGATAACTAGAGTGAACAAAGAGAATCGACAGCATTTCTAGAACAGCAGAGGGACCAACACAAAATAATAGCTCAATAAATAGAAGTTGTAGGTGCAGTCGTTTTTAGTGTCTCCCTGCCCCAGGCATAGGATAGTGGGGAGTACTAGGGGACGACCTGCCAGGCCTTCCCAGAGCAACCCGAGCCAACTCCCCTGAGGGTACAGTATTAGAGAGACTAAATCTGGCAGGTATTTTAGTTTAAAAGAAGGGAGAGAAGAGTAGTTCAGAGACTAAAGGAAAACAAGGTTTTGAATTCACTTGGAGAGAGTCCTTTGTGTAAGAGAACCTTTGGGTGGGGTACACACTCTCCGTGGGACATTCAAGACAATCCATTAAGATGCCCCCTCTTGGCCCAAACATGAGACAGTCTGATGTCCCACATGGCTGCCATTACTTCGAGCAACTTCCACACAGAGAGGGAGCTATAGGGAGGAGAGGTGAGGGACCTTCTCGTGGTGCTGGGTCCAGCGTATTGCCAATTACAAGTTCCATGCTGATATGATACTATCCATGGGATTCATTTCATAAAAACAAAGCCTTCAAAGAGTGGGATCTTTATAGGGCTTTGCCATTCGATGGGGAATGGCCAGGTAGGCCTCTCATGCCCTACTGGTCATCTCATGGCAGTGTATTTAAAGAGCTGTAGGACCCGGGAACGAGTTGTGCATTCTTTCTTTGACAAACAGGCGAGTGTCATAGACTAGCTGTCATTTTCTGTCATGGTAAGTGGCTATTGTTAGTATGTCATCTAGCAGATATTTTTTTAAAGTCAACACACACATACAAATCAATAAATAGTAAACATACAATCTGTCTTTTCATGGTAGAAGTGACATATCAACAATTACTGAGAAAGTCATTTCTTTTTTTTTTTAATTTTTTTAAATGTTTATTTATTTTTGAGACAGAGAGAACAAGAGAGAGAGAGGTCATGCATGAGCAGGGGAGGGGCAGAGAGAGAGGGAGACACAGAATCTGAAGCAGGCTCCAGGCTCTGAGCTGTCAGCACAGAACCCGTTGTTGGGCTTTGACCCACGAACTGTGAGACCATGACCGGAGCCGAAGTCGGATGCTCAACCGACTGAGCCACCCAGGCGCCCTGAGAAAGTCATTTCTTTTCCAAAGAAAGTCAAACTATGGCAAGAACGTTTTGAAAACAGATGTTTGGAAATGTTTCCATTTACTTTGTGTGGCACAATACAAGGAAAAAAAAACCTTATATCAAAGAAAATTTCAACAAACATCTTTGAATAAAGGATAGGTAGGATTGAAAAATGAGTTTGGGGAGCTAATAAAGTTTATCTAATGAGGCATTTCTTGCATCTGGATCTATGTGTCTCCATTTGTAAAGTGTCTCCTTCAGCTCTGATGGACTTTGAAACCAAGTGTCAAAGTAAACTGAACATATAACCAGACTTTCAATTGCTGTATCACAAAAGGGTGACCCTAGATTTTTCAAATATGACAAAGCATATTCAACACATTGATCCTATTTAAAAATATATTAGCAGTGATATTTTAGAAAGTAAATATACTCGTGCTACTAAAAATCAAATACGGTTTTTAAAAATGAAGGATGTAAAATTTCATCTTTATCATTTTAACGTTTCTGTGTTGATTACTATTTTATAAGGTAAATGTTATTACAGTCGTAGCATGACTATAAATGAATGAATAATTATTTTTTTTGCTATGCCTTCAGCAACTTTTAAATGATGGAGTGACACATCCTTATGTATCTTTGGAAGAGCACTGTTTGAGAGGACAGAGAGAGTCCACATGTAACAAAGTATGTTAAACTATGTACCGATTTTTTTGGAAGTTTATGTATTTATTTTGAGAGAGAGAGGGCACGCGCGCAAAAGAGAGAATCCCAGGCCGGCTCCGCTATCAGCTCAGAGCCCAAGGCGGAGCTCAAACCCAGGAATCTAACCGTGAGATCAGGACCCGAGCCAAAATCAAGAGTCGGACGCTTAACGTGCTGAGCCACTCCGGCGCCCCATACCTATTTTGTTAAATTAAAAAAGCAAAGCATGTAACAATACACTATGCTTTCATTTATAAGAAAGGAAGGGAAACTAAATAAACAAATAAGAGAAAGAGGAAGGGAGGGAAAGAAACAGAAGTTTTGTAAAGGATTGGTGTCTCTGGGAAGATAAATAAGAGACTAGTAGCAGTAATGAAGGAAGGACTGGGTGTTGGTGGTGGGGGGGAGGAAGACAGGATTTTTATACAGTTTTCTGCTTACGATGTATGTATATATATAGATATATATATACACATGATATATACTATATACACATTATAGAATTTATATACATATAAAATATATAGTATGTGTGTGTGTGTATAACTGGCCCCAGAATCTCAGAAAGAACTGCCCTCTGGTTCATTTTGCTATGGAGGCAGAGCCCTGGGATAGGCCCCGATGGACTAAATCTGCTCAGCAAAATCCCAGGGGTGTTTCCCGGACAACCTGACAGTGGGATGATGAGGGTGCCAGAAATTCGTCAGAAGGAGGGGTTAGAGGAAGCAAAAGAGGGAGACTGGCCATGTGTTGGCTGAGATCAGAGGGAGTTGGAATTCTACAGAGCCTGGAATTAGGAACCGATTCAGCACAGCCCTCCCCCCCCCCCCCACGGTGCAGAAAGTAGTGGGGTTGGGGCCAGGAAGGCTTGCTGAAAGCTATCGCTGCCCTGTGCTGAGGGGCGGAGTGGGAGTGAGTTGATGTGACCTCGGACTGCCATTGTCAGGAGGCGGAAAGGCACTTCTGCGGCGATGGGCTTGCCTCTGAGGAAGCCCACGGGCTGGTCTGCAAGGCTCAGCCTTGACCACCGAGGAGTTGTTCCCACATGGCACAAGAGGGGTTTGCTCTAGCTGGACATACCTAATTCTGTGAAATCAGAGGTAATAATAACAGCTATCCTGTCTAAGCCCTTAAAATGCACCAGATGCTCACAAGATATCACCAGGGAGATGGTTTTCCCATTCCACAGATGAGGTCATGGCCCCTCATTGATACAAAGAGACTTGCCGCCTTGCTACAACCCGTGGCAGGGCCAGCCCAGGTTCAAACCCGGGTGTCTCTCCTCCCACCCCATCATCTCTCCACGGAGGAGACACACACTACCTCCTGATCCCCAAGTGCTTTCGCACCTGATGATAGGGACAGGTAGGTGTCAGTGACCCTTGTGGGGTCAAGCGGTGTGCACCTTCGTTCAAGATGCGCTTCATTTTGAAAGTTGCGTAAGCCAGATTCTTGGAAACGTTTAGATACGGTATCTGCTCCACCCACGAGGAATTCATGGACACTTGAATTACAATTCTTTGAAAAGTACTAAGAGCTTTAATAAATAATAAATTACAAATAATTATTTATTTATGTGCAGTGCTTAAATCGTCTTTCCTCTTGACACCAGAAACGTGGCAGATAAGGCCAGAAACCAAGCACAGATCCCGTGACAGACTACTTGATTTGAGCCCCGATTTATTTTGGAAAGTCCAATGTCCTCTTCCTTTCTTCTCGTGCATTCTGACAAGACCACCCCCCCCCCACCTCCTCTTACTGCTGATGATATATGAGCCACGGCTGTGTCGGTCTTCATGCCATTTAATCTTCTGGTTCTAAGCTCAGAAGCTACTCCATGCTGAGCCCCGGCTGCAAGGATGCCCAGTGGAGGGAGGCTTGCCTCCACATCACCATCACACAGGAAGTTTGTACCCTGGGATGAAATACAGCGACCTGCACAGATGCGTTTAGTTTTCCTGCATCCTGTAATGGTTATTGCTAGTATAATTCCAAAGGTTTAAGAAACATCCAGGAAACAAACCTGAGAGTGATTGATTTTGTTGCCCCTAAGACGACCAGCCTGGAATGGAAAGCAGGCCATTTGTGATGGATATCCGTTCGACCCCAAGAAAAGACATCTGTTCAATCATTTTAAAGGGATTTTTGGCAACTTGAGGAGTGTGATGCTGTGCTCTCTGCGTATTCCCCTGGGCCCTGTGCATTTGAGTAGGAGAGACCAGGGCTGTGGTTGCTGTTCAAATGGATTTAACAGGAGAATTCATTGCATCTGGCCAGATCTTGGGGGCAAACAGAATTACTTTTCTTAAGTCTTTCGTTTTCACATTGCTCATTGCAAAAATTAAGTAACAGCATCCTCTCCCCACCCCCACGCTACGCAGTGAGGACTACTGGTAACTCTTCCCAGGCCAAAGGAGAGCGGGCCACCTCGAACTCAGTACCACCAAGGCCACACCCAATGGGGGTAGACAATTACATGCCCCCCCCCCCAAAACAACCCAGGGTGTTGTTACTGGAAGATAGGGGGCCTGGAGGCTGGGAAACCAAGAGCCAAAAAATGTCCACCACATGCAGAAGTCAAAGCTCAGTAGCAAAATTAAAGCCAGCCTCTACATTTTGACGTGTAGTGGGAATACAGGGTGGTAATTTTCCCACTATCCCAATGCCTATTTATAATCAACATTTACATGTACATCTATTAACTTTTGCTGATACTTTATATTTTCTTACATGAATTGAAGGAGAAAAGGGAAATAAGAGGCTAAGAGAAATGAGGACAGGAGAAGAGATTAGGAAAACCCAGATTACCCACGCCAGCATCACGAACAGAAATTCCCCCTGAATCCCTGGCCCATACATGCTTGCCATCTTATATTAGGATGTATCATATTAAACCTTCTATACAACAGGACCTTTTCTGGGTGGTGGAGATACGGAGACAAATTTGGCCCACTCCTCTGCCCCCTCGAACTGGGGGACAGGGGGCCATGTGAAGGGAAGATGGGCGGCCACTGCATAAATGACCATAATCCCAGAGTGCCAAGTACTCTACTAGAGGAAAGTACAAAGCTCTTTGAGAGCAAAGAATAGAGAGTGACTAAGGACTTCTGGGAAGAAGGAGTTTTCCAAACTGAGGAGTGGGGAGGAAGGCTGGAGGCTTTCCAGAGGCAAAGGGTAAGTAGCACCGACGAAGGCCTGAAGAAGAAGTCTAGGTGCCCCAGGGATGGTGAGAGTCCAAGCATTCCCTGCTTCTGCCTTCTCTCCTCCTACCTGTATCCTGTATTTTGTGGCAAAATCCGAATTCTCAACTATCTAAACTCTTGTAATGGAGGAAGTAAACGGGCTGATTCCCATAATCAACTGATAGGAATAAACCCCTAACAACCATGCTGTAGTTTTCCCATCTTGTCTCTATGGGATCAGGGAAAGACCTAGAAGACTGTTCCTTACAAGCCCACTTTCACGTGGCTTTGGTGGCAAGCAAGAGGACGCTACTTTATTAAAATCCCCACACACAGGGCTGCCTGGGTCTCTCAGTCAGTTAAGTGGCTGACTCTTGATCTCAGCTCAGGCCTTAATCTTAGGGTTGTGAGTTCAGGCCCCATGTTAGGCTCCAACCCTATGGAGCCTGCTAAAATCAATCAATCAATCAATCAATCAATAAGGCACCTGGGTGGCTCAGTCACTTAAGCATCTGACTCTTGATTTTGCTTAGGTCATGATCTCGTGATTTGCAAGTTCGAGCCCTGTTACGGGTCCTACACTGACAGTGAGAAGCCTGCTTGGGATTCTCTCTCCCGCTCTCTCTGCCCTTCCACTCCTTGAGCTCTCTCTCTCTCAAATAAACTTCAAAATAAATAAAAAGAAAAGAAAATCCCCGCACACTATACAGTAACATCTTGGGACAGGCTGTCATTTACCCATTTCCCATCTCCCCTGAGAAGAGACATATCCTGTACGGAGATGATTTTGAAATGGTCCCGTAGTGTGACTCACTGGAGGGAAATGCCAAAGGCTTTGGAGCAAAAATAAACAAAAGTGAACAAATATGCCGATGCTATTTTAAAAAAAAAAAAAGGCTTGGAGTGATGTTGCACTAGAAAATTGAAGCGGACCTTGGACGAGCTGGAGGGAGTAGTGGACAAAGATCTCGTTTGGTCAAATGAGGTAGTTTGTTCAGGGTGAAATTTCACCAGCATGTACTTTCCTGGGCTGTGAGGGACAGAGGAAAAGGGAACTCTACTAAGGCACAGCTCCCTCAAATATGTCCTGTCTGCCCCTGAAAAAAATCATCACATTTGTTGGGCTAGAACCTAAGAATGGGTCCTTAAGTTCTAGTTTCTTACGTAATGAGAAATGCAATTCTCTTTTGGCCTCATAAGTAAACCAAGCTCCACATAGCATTGGTTCTAGATCATTTCTTCCCTTCCCAGGTGGTCAGAGAGAAGGAAAAAAAAAAAGCTCCAGCCCAGGGAGCATGTATTTGCAAATGTTCTGTGATTTCCAGCTCTTCAGTGGATTTTTTTATCCCCCTTGGGCTGGAGCAGAGTAAAAAGAGTTGATAGCCACATATCCAACTTGGAAATATTACAAAGATGAGAAAAAGGATTCAATAATCCTATGTTATTAGGATATGCCTAGGTATGAAAGTTGAAATCGGGTGTTTTAATACTAGTACCCATAGTTCTCACGGGATCGTCTTTTAGTGAAGACCATATCAGTAAGGCTAAGAATGCAGAGAGGTCTGCGTTGTTCTTTCCTACATCTCACTTCATACAAGTCCCTAAATCCCCAATAGAGGTACCACCACATAAAAACAAAGATCAGATCTAGAGAGACAAGGGAGGCGTGGAAAAGACAAAAGGGGGTAAACAGAGAGATGGCTTCCTGAACCACCAGAGGGCAGCACGCAGTGCCCACCCCAGCGTGAAGTGGATTTTCAGCTTCCCCTTTCTCACCTGCTCCAGTTGCAGATGCAACAGTGACCTTGAAGCCCGAAGTACCACGGGTCTTTGTGACGAGCTCCCCCCACCCCATCCCACCCCTGCCATCTGCCTGAGAGCAGGCGAAGATGAGCTTCTCTGGGAAAAGAAGTTCAACACCAGGCAAGAGAGCACGGGAGTCGGGAATGCTGGCCGTGAGTAGGTGCTACTTTTCCAGGTTTATTATGCTGGGGGATTCTGGCATCTTGATAGATTCCTAAAAAAGCAATCTCTAATGGATGGTCTACAACGTATAAGGAAGAGAGCAGAAAACACGGAGAATGGTATAATTAAAATATGCCTCAAGCTAGATATATGATTTAAAGGCCATTTCTTCTCGTGTCTGATCGGACAGATTTCATAAAACCACCAGGATTCTGTATTTATGGAGAGAAAACTTGACGCTGCGTGGGTCTGCCCTTTTGTTTCCTGGGAACGGACTCATTTTATGTTCCCTGGTGCAGCTGTTTCAAACGGTGTCCACATTCAAGCTCCAGTGTGACCCAGGGACCGCTCCCCTCACTCTCAGCAAACAGCCTTGCCTCCTTCTACACTGAGACAATCAAAGCAATGCCGACACCGGATCCCTTGGTTTTCGTCCCCAGCCCCAGCGAAGGCCTGCAGCATCCTTACCCACATCCCCTTCCCATCACGGGAAAGACCGCTCTTCTGAGCGCCCCGCCCCCAGCGCCAACTTTCCCGGTGGAAACTCACATTCCACATGAGCAGCCCGTTACCTTTCCCTCGCGAGCCAGCAGCTGCTCTTGGTTTTTCCTCATCTGCAGAGAACACCTCCCTTCCTGCCATCACCATCCTTTCGGTGCCTTTGACATTGAACCAGTGGTCAACCCTGCCTGTGCTATGCCCTCCATATCTTTTGCATCTCTCTTCTCCTTCTGCCTCCTAGATGACAGGAATGCTCTCCCTGCTTTGGCCTTCCCAATCACCAGCGCCGACGATCAGTCCGTCCTCGGAAGTGTTGCCGTTTCATTTTCTAACACACCCTTCTCATCTTCTCGCTCTATGACCTACTGGCTGCCAAGTAACTTTCAAGTTAACGTCAAAACACCCTGACTTTGAGGGCCTGTCACGCCATGACTCCAACCTACCTTTTGGGGCACTTCTTTTCCCACTGCTCAAACACATCTGGTCGGACGAGATCATTTGCCGTCGGTTATACACAACCTGTTTCCCTTTTGCTTATGCTTCTCTCTGTCCCCCACACTGCATGAAATGAAATACTGCCCAGCCTTCCAGGCTCAGTCACAAGGGCAAGATGCCTTAAGTCTTCCTTTTTCCTGGGTTTCACTCTTTCCACTCCGGTCTCAATGGAATCATGTTCTTCTCTGCATTATCTGTCCCACTCCTGCAACCTGCATTTCTGTCTTGTGTCCGAGTTGTCTGAAGTTCTCCCTTTCGGTTCCCCACTGGAGCAGGTAGCAGACTCCACATCCTTTGCCTCAGGGAGGTAAGTGGCAGGATGAGAAGCAGAAGGATTCTGGCTTTTGTTCTTTCTCTAAAAGCCAGAGGCCCAAGGGGAGGGCAGAGTTTGAGAAAAGCTTAGTGGTTTAGAAACACAGTGGGGAAACAACAGATGAAAAAGAAATCCCCCCAGTTATGGGGAGGAGCAAGTTCTGTGGGTTCCTGGCAGAGGCCATGTTGGGGCAAGCCCCCAGAGAGGAAGAGCCTTTGGGTGGAAGCATCTGGGGAGCTGAGGCTATAGGCACTGACGTTTTCAGCCTTGCCCAGAAACGGCAGATGGCCATCAGGCATGAAGGGACCATGGGGACAAAATGTGGTTAGGTTGATTAGCAGTGTCCCTTCCTCAAAGCCCCTGTCAGTGCACTAGACTCTTAGAATCTTGACACCCTCCACCCCCTGAGAAGGGGTAGGGAGGGAAGAATTCAGTTATTAACTGAAATGAAAGTTCCTACTGGTGCAATGGTGTTGGGGTCCGAATTTTAAGAATATTGCAAAAAACAAAGACACCACATTTCTGAATGCCTGAACTTGTGCATTGATACTCATTCTTGATATACGGAAAACACCTAACATAACTTTTCCATTGAGGAAGAGAACAATATTTATCGAGTGCCCACTATGTGCCAGGCACTGGTCTAGATGGTAGAGATCTAGCAAAGAACAAGACTGAAGACCCCTCGTCAAAGACAGTACATTTTGGTGGGAGATCAGTGTTCAACTATAGACATATCTCTGAAGATATATACTGACAAGTGTCATAAAGAAAATCAAAGCAGATGAGAGCATGATTGTATCGGGTGGTTAGAAACAGCCTTCCTGACGTGCTGACATCTGAGCGGGGTCTGAAGGAAGGGCAGGCAGGAGTCTTGCTTGCATTTGAGAAGACACATTACCGACGCTGCAGGAAAAGCAAGAGGCTCTGGTCCTGAGAGGGGAATCAAAGCTCAGCGATCCGATCCCGGAAGAAGGGCTGGTGACATCAGACCCATGGGAGATGGCAGATCAAGCTAAAGACTTGGGACCCGCCTAGCTTTGCTTCCCCCATAGGGCGCCAAACATGGGAAGTATTTATTGACTAAAGGACGGACCGAGTATGGCTCTGTGTGCCACACTGAGAAGTAAAAGATAACATAAAAATATGAACAAATACATAGAACCCCCCAAAATGACCCATACGCCCACGGCCAAGACATCACCAAATATAAATTTTAAACATTAATACTCGTCCTTCTAGTCTTTTATTATTTATTCTTTGTTTCACATTTGAGACAATACTATGTCCTATTAAGTTTTAATATCCTTTAATTCACCAAGATTCAGTGTGCATCTCTAACCGGACCCAGTCTCTTGGGCAACGTGGTTATAAAGCAACTCACTCCTCCAAGGGCCAACGGTGAACACTGACTTTTACGAGGAAGGGGATGCTCAGACCACAAACCTTGTAGACTGAGATGGAGTGACAGCATGCTGGCCCGCATGGCCCCGGCTGGCCGCCGGCTGAGGGATGCCTGTCTCCTCCCTGACACAGGGGACGTCCTTGCCTCGCGGTGCATAGGATTTGTCATCATTACCAAGACGATGCCTGCGAAACTTTCCCCTCCACATTTGGGCTCGAGGCATTGGAACATTTCCTAGAGAGGCAGTCTGTTCCCTTTCTGTCCCTGCTTTTACCTCCAGTAGCTGCCCCCAGCTGTTCCTAATTCTCTCCCCCTGGTGAATGACTCAGCTTGATTCTGTGTCTACAACGTGTGGCTTCTTAAAGGAGCCAGACCATTTTGTAGCACAATGACACGTAGCCCAAATCAAAGAAGCAAAACCACCGACGAGCACAACCATAAATTGGAAAACATAACATCTATTTATGTTCAATGTCCAGGATTATAAGCTCTTCGGTCATGAAAGTAAACATGTGTCTGGGTAAAAACAAACAAAATCAGAGAGGACTTACTAGAAATCAGGCAGCAAGCCTAAGCACTTTCCGACGTGGCCTCCTATTCTCGCATATGCTTTGGGAGGGCTCTTTCTGGAAGAGCCATGGGGCCCGTGCTGAGGTGTGCTCTTAGAGCCGAGAGAAGGAGACAGGTGTGTTCTTGGCCAAGGGGGAAGGCCCACTGGGTGTTGTCTGAGTAATGCAGATTTTACCAGTGAACCACCGTTGTTACAGCCGAATGATGTTTTTGGCTGGTTATTAAAGCTGCTTTTCATAAGAGACTGTTAAAAACTGAGAACAAACTGAGGGTTGATGGGGCGTGGGAGGGAGGAGAGGGTGGGAGATGGGTATTGAGGAGGGCACCCTTTGGGATGAGCACTGGGTGTTGTATGGAAACCAATTTGACAATAAATTTCATATATTAAAAAAAAAAAGCTGCTTTTGCCCCTGAGCAACCAATGAATTTATTCGTCTTGCATTGCTGAAAGGAAAACAAACCTAAGGCAGGACAAAATTAACGGGAAATTTTAGGAAGAAACACAACCCACCACCACCAACAAACAACCCTGTTTTGGCTGAGATAATTAGTGCCAGATGGAGGGGGGGGGCCCAGGTGCCCAGACGGGGGGAGGGGGGGACGTGTCTAAGGACAGAAGCAGCTGTACATTAGCCAGCACAATCCGAAAGTTCATACCACTTGCAAAGCAGAGAAGCATTTCCTTTCTTCCTCTTTCTCCCCCTCCTACATCTCTACCTCCTTTCTCTTTCCCTGTAGCCATGGGGATGTTCTAGGTTGGCACTCTTCCAAACGGAAAGGCACATTGTGACCGGGCTCACACCAAAACTCAGGAGTGGGGTGGACGGAACAGAGCAAAGCGTCAAGGAAGGGAGTCATGATTTCTCATCATTTTCCCCAGACTCTAGATTTCAAAATCAGACTCTCATCCAGAGATAGGAAAAGTTGCATTTGGCTGCCTCTAGGGCTGTCCCGTAATCAGTTCACGGTGGGTTGTTGGATGCTTTGAGTTTAACCAGACCTGCACATGTCCTCAGTCTAATTCCATCTTGTGCCTCCTAATGTCATCATACGTAGCCTCTGGCAACTAAGTCATTTTCCAATTGCCGACATCCTTTGCCTTCAGCACTCATCCTGCCAGAATCTTCTACAGCTTCATGTTCTGAATCTCCCCAGGAAAGACGTGTGTGTGTGTGTGTGTGTGTGTGTGTGTGTTTCTTTAGCAAGATGGTTTCCAGAAAACAACCCTTTCCATAGGACAAATGAATCTAAAAGTCCTGTTGATTACAATCGACACAATACTGAAGAAACTCAAGGATCCTAGTGCTCCATTAAAGGAAAATAATGTCACGGAAGTCCTTTGTGCAGTATTTTTTTTTTTATAGTTTTTATCACATTTGCCACTTCACCCATTTGGTGAAGAACATTAGTTCGTTCACATCAGTACTTCGTTAATGTTTCAGTTCATTCCAGAGGCCCATACGAGGAGCTACGTGAACTCTGTAAAGACAGGGATTTTGCTCTATTATGTTCAACCCTGTATTTACAGCTCTTGGTAGAGTACCCGGCACTTGGTAAGTGTTCATTAATATTTATTGTTGAATAACTGAGATATTTTCTAATGGGAAATGGAAGTCCGCCCACCTTTTAAATTTTGTGGTGTTTTGTGTGAAACAGAAGTGTTTATCTATCTTGGAGTTAAGAAGGAAAATTCTGACCTAGTTTCACTCTTAGGAAGCAATGAGACTCTTAAAACATGTTTACCTAGCTTACTTTAAATTCGCAAACCACCACTAGGTATTTAGAAAGTCAACCCTTTCTTCCATTCCAAATAAAAATCCGATTTCAGGTCAAGCACTACTCCTTTGTCAGTTACAAGTTAAGTCCCACCAGCAGTAACGGATTGTTTCCCTACCTTATGCAGAAGATGATTCTGGACTCTGGTACAAGGGCTATACTTTACATTCGATACGCCAAGATGAAATTTTGTCAGTTCTCCTCACGTTTGGGTAAACACAGCAAAAGTGAATGTATAATTCTGAAAATACTCCCTATTGCGTTATTCTTAATCATCCCTAGCTATTTGAGCTAGTGGTCGAGGATTGAAGAAAATAGAAAATTCCAAACTCTGCTTTTCACAGTTAGAAACACACACACACACACACACACACACACACACACAGCTGATTTAATAGAACTCCCACAACTGTTGGCCAAATCCCAGATGGCCAAATCACAGCGTGGTTCTGAAGTGAGTTTTTAGAAGTCTGTCTTACTTCTAATGAAATTATATCCTAAAACCCAGGCTGCTATACCGAATCTTTTCCCACAGAGAAAAGTCTATTCCGAACGTGTTGACAGCTAAAGAGAAAGCCGGCCGTACTCCCAACAGGGAAACCGGCTGGGACGAAAGAGGTAGGGCTGAATCCTCTGACTGAAATTCAGAGGGAGACTTACGAGTTTCCTGGGTTTCCTTTGAATCTGAGCGTAGGGAGTATGCACCAACAAGAGGTAAAACTAATTTGTGATGATGTCAGATGTGCAGCTTCTAAGCTTGGCTTCCACTTCCCAACCCGGGTGTGGAATCCCAGGAAAAACAAAGCATGTGCATTAAGAGATCTCCTACGTGCTGTCGAGGAGTTGGGGGTGGAATTTCCATGTTCTTCCTGTTTTGATAGTTTACAATCAATGACCGTGCAATCCGTGTACGATCCAGTTGTGCACGTAACCCGTGCATGTGGCTGTCTGGTGAACGAGCAAATCACCGTCCCACTCATCTCAGCTAACTGCTGCTTTGTTCAACACAAACGATTTTGTCAACGGTATCAGGAGTGACTGAAACAACGGTCGTGTCTGTTCGTAATGGAACAGTACACGCAATAGCCATTTCGTTGCGTGTCGTGACTATGGCTGAGATAGAAAAAGTAAAAAACGTTCCTTTCCACGCGGCCTCATGTTTTCTTTCACCTGTTCGGAAATGTAACCCAGGCACATCTTCTAGGACTCGGCCCCACAAACAGGAAATGGGATTGAACAGCGTTTAAGCTTCTGAGAGTTCAAATGGATTTGGTTATTGACTCCTTACCAGTATTAGCCGGCTTATTAGAAATGTATTTCGTTAATCTGGCTGACAATTGAGGTTGACGGGAGAACAGCATGACCACCAAAAGCAGCTTTGGGTTTTGCCCTTAATGAGAATTTTCATCCCGGAGCAGCCTGGATTTACCAGGGCATCGTGCTTTAAGGGGATTATGCTGAAGATTAGAGCAGTGGAAGCCTCGTGGAACAGGACCGGATATTCATTTTAGGACTGCAGTCCTGTGTCCCTATGGGCCAAGATGCTCGAAGGTTTGAGGATTCTGGTCACACTCTGAGTTGCTGCGAAAGTGTAGAGCAGCTGAAGAAAAATCCTCCTAGAAAAGCCTGAATGGGGGTTGGCGCGGCAAGTCTAAACAGGACCCAACCTTTCCCGTTTTAGAAAATTCGAACGCGTCTTAGAGCTGGAAGTAGAATTGTCAGAACTCCCCCAAAAGATGAGAAGGGAGCAAAAGTGCTGGTTGATTAACTAAAGAAGATAAAATCGGGAAACAGAGCTGTGGGGCGGTGTGAGCACAGAGCAGCAAAGGCCTCCATTCTTTAGGCCAGCGGAACCGAGAGTCAGGTGGCTGAGATGTGGCCCGAGGCAGCCTCTTGGGGCTGAGGCCATTGTGCTGGTCTGGGCAGCCCTCCAGCCCCAGGCTGAACCAAGGGGCCCGGCTGCACAGGCTGAAGGAGATCACCGCCCACAAATCATTTACAATGTTTCATGATGAAGGAAAAATGGCTTTGAAGCAGAAAGGATGCCACCATGAAAGGATCTGGAATGAGACCAATAGTAAAATGACCAGGACCTCGATTTGAACCACTAACCTATGGGGCAGCGTTGGCTGTGTCATCAGTTCCTTCCTCAAGAGAAAGCCTGAGCCCGTTCACAGGAAGGAACGTGGGGCTCTTTCCTGGCCGCCAGTCAGATGACGCGTTCAGATGGCATTCATCATAAAGGGGAGGGGTGCTGCGAAGCTGTCCCCCAACACACACCATGTTTGCATATTCAAAAGGCAACATAATACCAAGCCTCAAGGTGCTTCCCATTCACTTGGAAAAGATAAGGCTAAGACACACAGGGACAGTATTTTAGAATACTTATTAAGCAATAAGTAGCCAGCTGCTGGATTCCAGAGTCTAGTTTAATCCCATTTCAGCCATTTAGAAGTCTGCACAAGAGCGTCGGCAGGTGTAATCCCAAACGGAAAAAGACACGAGCATGGCCAAATATATGGCGTGACAATATTTTCCTAAAATGGAAATGTCCTTAATGCTCTTACTGATTAAAAGATGGAGGGCAACACAAATATTCATTATCTGAGCCTTCTTATGAAAATATGATGCATTCCGGTTTTTTGTTTGTTTGTTTTGAACTGGAGAATGAGGAAGCTTGCTCTGTGCTGATCCGGAAAAATTCCTGTGTCCCTCAGTGTGCAAACAGGAAAGTAGGAACCATTCTATATTCTATATTCTATATTTCAAGCAGAGAAGGATGCAATGTAGGAAACTGGTTTAAAAAAAAAACTGCTGGAAAGGCTAGGGAGCAAAGAAAGAGGGGGCTCTTGCCTAAAGACAGAAGCTGCCACTGTCCCTTAGCTGGATCTTGTGAGTGGACACTCACTGCTGATGTTGCTGCAACTACCCCCCCAGGCTGCTGGGGTCTGTCGCGCAAGCAGTCAAGCCCAGTTATGTCCCTGCTGCTGCCTACCAGGGAGAATGGCTCATTTCTTCCTCCCGCACTGGAATCTAACACCAGTGCCTCTCCTTGTAAGAACCTAACGTGAAATCGGCCAGATGAGCGTGTCTGGAAAAGGGGACGGCGGGTACTTCGAAGGATGAACTTGGACCCAACTGTCGAAAGACACACTCTGGCCCATGCACCCTTTTGCTACTCAGATCCACACATTCCCCTGCACCCATTCAATGACTATATTGTGCTTCCACCCAAAAGAACGCAACCCTATTCCTCACGCAGAGGAATGCAGGCTCACGTTCTCCCCCCAAAAGAGGGGAACACAGAGTGGGACCATGTGAAGGGGCAGCCTCAGCCACTGTAATCAGCTCTCAGTGATGGCAGTTTCTCTTCTCATCACCATTGCACCCTGGATATTCTGCAACCTGAAGGCCAAACTGTAAAGTCAGCCACCACCAATAGTCAATGTTACACATCACAAGCAAAGAAGAAAAGACGCATAGTTGCTTCAGTTCTTGTTCTGGTAACTGGTAACAAAACTGGTTGGTTGACGGTGATAAGAGTTGAATAATAATTGATGATGGGCTTCTTCCAATGTCCATCCCATGTTCCCTTCGCCTCGAACCCAAACCTCAGTTGTTTGGGGTTCTTTACTTCACAGGATGACCTCAACCTTCATTTTTGAAAGGCCTGAGTTTCTTTCAAAAAAAATTTTTTTTTAATGTTTATTTTTGAGAGAGAGAGAGAGAGAGAGAGAGAGAGAGAGAGTGAGTGGGAGGGGGATAGAAAAAGAGGGAGACAGAATCCGAAGCAGGCTCCAGGCTCTGAGCTCTCAGCACAGAGCTTGACGTGGGACTCGAACTCACAAGCTGTGAGGTCATGACCTGAGCTGAAGTTGGACGCTCAACCAACTGAGCCACTCAGGCACCCCAGAACGGCCTGAGTTTTCAGTAGTCTGGCAGTTTGCAATATTACTCCAGTAACTCTTAGCACATCGATGGGCTAAGAAGCACCCAAGAGAATTTCCTGGGCTCCAGACATAGTCTTTCCTACCACCACTGTGTCACAGCAACCCAATTCCTCTTGGGAATTCTGACCAATCACCCCAGCCAGAACAGTAACCCTCTTCTTTGCCTGTCAATTCAGTGGTGTAGGCAACTTGAAACGGGCAGATGGCACTATCTACTTCCTGTTCACTGGAACAACTGTATGTCCCTAGAGGAAGCATTCTCTTCTTAGAATAAAGACCTATAAACCAGCTGATCCATGCTGCAAAGAAGGAAGGCAAATATTCTGAGTGATGTGCTGCATGTGAGAGTGAGGGGAAACGCTCCCATTTTCTCCCCTTGATTCCCAGATCCGTGTATCCTGACCATAAGAGACACAGCACTACTTTTTTTGCTGCTGATCCAAAGTCTAATCCACATTCTGCAAGAAAGCCACCCAAACTGCAGAGAGTTGTCTCCCAACGGTGCCATTTTTGAAACTTCAATGATCTACTCCTATACTTTATAATGGTAACTGCCTTGGGTCATGGAGCACATTTGTAAACCAGTGAGTCCTAAGGGCATGAGCCCAATTCTATGCTCTCTTTGCTGTAAAATCAGTTCTTTGGTCATAAGCAATGTTGTGTAGGACATCGTGTCATTAGATAAAGCGTTATGAAAATTAACAGACGGTGGGACTGGTAACAGCATTGCAGGCAGGGGATACACAGCATATTTAGAAACAGTGCCTATTCCGGTAAGAATAAAATCATGCCTTCCATAATGGAATGAGTTCAATGTAATAAACTTGCTACCAGGTGGCTCAGTGGTCCCCCTGGGGAAGAATGCCACATCAGGGTTCAATACTGGTCTCTGCTGTCAGCAGATAAGGCAGTCAGCAGTGATGGTAGCCAGATCCACCTTGGGAAGGGTAAGCCCATATTATTGAGCCCACATCTAGCTTCCATCCCTGCCCCAATAGCTATGGTCCACATGAGTCTACTGAATAAGCCTCAAGTGGCTAAGAAAAGGGCTGAACAACATCCACAGAATGGACCGTCTTGTCCAATTGATTACTAAGTCTCATCAGCGAATAGCCCATGGTAAGTATTCACATAGGACAGCGCCCATCAGCAAACCTCTTCCTCAGACCCCCCTGTCACCAATATGCCAATCAAACCATTAGTCACCCGTGAATTGTGTAAATCCCTACCTCTGGCCAGCTCTCCATCCAGACAAAGTAAATAGTGGATGTGTTGGCCTTGAGAGAACTTCCCTTACCACCTTCCTGACGTGAGCTATAATGTTTCGACAGCCCAAATCCACCTGGTGCCTTCAAATTACAAGGGACCGTCTGTGAACCTGGCCCAAATGTTTTCTTCCTGTGTCAACAGTCAGTTCCAGAAGGACACAGTTCAACCCCAATCTGGTAATACACTATTGACAATGGATGATGGATTGTGGCTGTGCGTATGCCCAATCTTACCGCCTGCGGGCTCAGTGTATGAGTTATCTATTGCTACGTGAGAAATTACCCTAAAACTTAGCGACATGCACTTGTTATCTCACATGATTTCTGGGAGTCAGGAACCTGGGAACAGCTTAGCTGGGAAGATCTCGCTCAGGGTCTCTTGCAAGGCTGAAGTCAAGCTGTCAGCGAGTGCTAAAGTCACCTCAACCTTAACTAGACATGCGGTAGACCAGGGGTTTTCAAATGGGAGCGATTTTGCTCCCCCAAGCATATTAGGCAATCTGTAGACATTTTCGGTTGTCATAACTGGGTAGTAGTTCTCCTGGAATCTCGTGGGTAGAGACCAGGGACGCTGCTGAACATTCTATAATTCTCAGGATAGCCTCCTACATGAAAGAATGATCGGTCTCCAAAACGTCAAGAGGGCTGAGAAACTCCACTAGTGAGCCTTCCTTCACTCTGGCCCCAACGCAAAACTGGCCGCCTTGCGTGTTACACAAAATGTTGCTATGAACAATACACTCAAAAGGTACATGCTATCTTAAAAATCAAGAGAGGTACAGGGGAGCCTGGGTGGCTCAGTCGGTTGGGCATCCGACCTCGGCTCAGGTCACGATCTCATGGCTCGTGAGTTCGAGCCCCCCATCAGACTCTGTGCTGAGAGCTCGGAGCCTGGAGCCTGCTTCGGATTCTGCGTCTCCCTCTCTCTCTGCTCCTCCCCCATTCATGCTCTGTCTCAAAAATAAACGTTAAAAATTTTTTTGCAAAAATCAAAAGAGGTACAAAACATTGTAGCTCTTTCTCAGTGGTAGGTGGTACAAACTATAGCAATTCACCTTTCACTTTGGAGAGCAAATGCCAAATTTTCCAGACTACTGGAAACGCCACTAGGAAGTAAGCCTCTGATTTTTCTGGGGGGTTATTTCCCACCGTCTGGCATACATGTGTCTTATTAAGGTATCTAAGGTATGTGCTATGTCCTAATCACCATGTCAATAACATAATATATCAGCATGCTCTTCTGGGGACCATCAGGGTGATCGAGGTGCCTGCAGATCAGCTCTTATCAGAGAGCAGATGAGTCGACATAGGCCTGAGGTAGGACAGTGAGGGTGTTTTGCTGATCCTGCTAGTTTGAAAGCAAGCTCCTGCTGGTAATCTTTGCTAATTTGGTAATGAGGAAGAAAACCATCTGCCAGATCAATGACTGCATACAACGTGCCAGGCGCGCGGCTGTGTCATCCAGTAAAGAGACTACATTGGGTCCAGTCCCCGAATAATTTTACAGGAACCCACAAGCCCTCCCCAATAACCTTCTCACTGCTGCACGTGCCACACAGATGAATTAAATCAGGGTACGACAGAACGAACCCTGTTTGTTCAAGGGTTAGATGGAAACCGTGGTCTCTGAAGTGCCCCCCCAGGGATACGGTATTGCTTTCGGTTTACTCCAATTCAGGAGCGGCAGATTCCAGGAAGCTTCTGCAAGGCCATGCCTCCTATCCTAAGACTCACTGCTCAGGTTAGGGAATCAAAATGGGGTCCTTCGAGTTGCTGGATACCTATTACAACTGTTTTCAGGAGTGGGAAAATAACCATATGCGGATCAATGGACCCACTGGAATCCTGTGAGGCAGCCACAGGCCAAAATTTCATTTATCCCCAGATAACCATAAGTGACACCCACCCCCGGTGCTCCAGAGGCATTTTGGGCCTCTGGAGGTTAGCGCTGACTCAGAACCAATGTCCAGAAATCCCCTCAAGGTCTGGCTGGCTATTCTCCCCTCGTCAGTGCACAGTCACCCAGTGAATGACTGCAGGTCTTTTGGAAAGACTTTAAAGGAAGATTTATGCTAGAAGCTTACAAAATGCTATCCAGCCCTTTCTTTGTCTACGGTTAGAGTTCTCAAACCTGATCATGCATCAGAATGAGTGGAAGGGCTTGCCGGAATGCAGACTGTGGGACCCACCGTCAGAGTGTGTGTGTCAGTAGGACTGGGTAGGGCCTGAAAACCTTGCACGTATCACAAATTCCCAAGTGATGCTGCTGCTGCTCCTTGGCCACAGTTTGAGAATCAGTGATCTCCGGATTTCTGTATCTCTGAACTGACTCAGGTCTGGGACTTGGGTGATAAACAATGACTCTCCATCGAACAACTTACATTTCTGTTCATTAGACCTGGAGATTTCCTAATTACATACATCAAGCCATTCTTAGCCGACTGCCCATCTATTTCGGTCCCAGGGCCACTGAGAACAATGAGCCAACGCTAAAGATCCCTGGGTGTTCAAATACTCTGCTTGCTGCCTCAGGCACTATGCCCATCACAATAACAGCACCCACCTTGCTTCTAGCTGTTATGGGCTGCCACTTGGCTCTGGCCCTGCAGAAGCCTGTCATCCACTGAAATCAAGAAGTTTACTGTAATGAAGACGTCTTCTCCCATTAGTGGGTCTCTTAAGAACCCCTGGACAAGAAAGAGAGCTCAACGCCTCTGCCAGGTCTGGAGAAGCTTGACAACAATAATATCAATTGAGAAAGATCTTTCCCCGTGGTTACCACTCTGTCTCCCCAAGTCCCATCCTGGAAGGACCAGAAACCGTGACTAACATGGTGGGGGGGGGGGTCATAGGGTAGAAGCAGTGAATGGGCTAAGAGAGAAGAAACTGATCACAACCCCATCCCTACTGAAGGCTTCTCACTTGCTTAAGGGACAAGAAGGGGCTTATCTGCAAAGCAAGATTTTGATGGTTACATGAAATTTAATTCCTAAAATAAGAGTATATTTTGTGACTTGAAGTGACTGGAGATCCATGCGTCTACTACTTTGATAGTGACCAGAGAACTCAGGTGTCTCCCTAAGTTTCCATCCAGGTGGTAGTAAAGAAACCTCCACGGGGTGGCTTATAAAAGACCCTGGGAAAGACAAGTAAGGTTGCTTCGTAATTGGACCCTCTACGACCCGTGTGTTCAATGTACCTGCTACAATGGCAACTGATGTGGAAACACACAGAGGTGGCTGCATCTCCATAGAGAAGGCAGAAGATAAAAGAGCAATGCTCCCAAACACAGCCAAGGCTTCCCAGATTCCCAAGGGACCTCAGAGACAGGCGGCTGCGAATGGCACCATCACGAGCAATGAGGATTCTGCCATGGCCTAGAAGCACACTCATGGGCTTCTATACCCTCCTGGCTCTCCCCCTCACCTGACTGCTCGAGGGACTCTGCTAATGTGCCCACACACTCGTGCCCACACAGGAGACTGAGTGAAATGAAAGACAGTCTCACAGGAGTATCCTGCAGGAGGCTCAGACTTTAGGTACGCCTGAGTTTCATTCCTGAATGTCCCCGAACCATTCTTTGGAAAGTGTATCACTTCCTCTCATTTTGGAAGATGATAAAAATGAGCGTTTTAAGTAAGGCATTCACATATATGGAGAAGTCTGTTTCTGTATTCTGTTCGCCTCCTTAGACGCATTAGCCTAGGCTCGCGCTGGCACCAGAAGAGCGAAAAGGCCGGTGGGGCTGGAGTGAAATATCAGAGGGGAGAAGAAAAGTAGGAGAGGTCAGAGAGGAATATTCTCAGGGGTGGGAGGAGACTCCCGTTTGGCCTTTAAACTCCGAGTGAGCCACTGCAGGCTTGTGAGCAGAGGGCGAAGTGATCGGGTAGGTGTTAACAGGATGAATCTGGCTGCTGTGTTCTGTGGAGAACAGTCTGTGGGGCGCATGAGTGGAAGCAGGAAGTTATTGAGATAATCCAGGTGAGAGATGACAGCTTCCTGGACCAGGGTACTGGTGGTGGAAGTGATGAGACGGTGAGAATCTGGGTATATTCTGAGGGTCGGGCCAGCAAGTTCCCTAATGGATTGGATGTGAAGTGTGAACAAGAGTGAGGTCAAGGTTCTTGTCTGAGTAACGGGAAGGATGGAATGACTACGGCCTAAAGTGAGACAGAGTGTGGGGGGCACAGGTTTTAGGAAAAGACCAAATTCTAGACATGTTTAACGTGAAAGATCTCTGATATTTAAGGAGAGATGTCCGATACATGAGTCTTACGTTTTCCAGAGAGATCCAGGCCAGGGACAACTTGGGGCCTTTAAGACAGACACAGTATCTAATATCTTATGATTCGATTAGATCACCAAAGGAGGGGGCAGAGACAGTGGTGAGATCTAAAGACTGGGACCTGGGGCATCCCAACATCAAGGCATCATGGAGATGGAACCAGCAAAAGAGAGCAAGAAGGAACAGCGTATATGGTCGGAAGAGAGAGTATGGGATCACCGAAGCCAAGAGAAGACAGTGGTCCAAGAAGAACAGATTGATCAGCTCAGTTGCTGACCAGAGCGGCTGCAAAGCAAGAAGACGACCAAGAACTCACCACTGGATACCTGGTGACTTGCCAAGAGCAGTTCTGGCAGAGCGGCGGGGCCGAAAGTCCTCACTGGAGAACTTTCTAGAAGATGAGCAGAAGTGTTAGAGACCGTAGACATCATTTTTCCGGGAGTTTGGCTACAAAAGGGAACAGACAAATGGGGTAGTGAGGGAGAGGACCAGCGGAATCAATGAGTAGCTTTTTTTTCTTTCTTTTAAGATGCAAGAAACGACTTTACGTCGGATTCAGGCTGGAGTGGTCCGGTAGAGAGGAGACACTGGCGATGTAATAGGGAAAGGAAGAAGTGTCAAAATAATGTATGGGCAGGCAAACGGGCACTCTCAAACACTGCAGGGAAGCTGTATACTGGTTCAAGGTTTTCAAAGGGAAATTTGGCATTATATATCAAAATTATGGATGCAGGTATCCTTGGACCCAACAACTTTATTTCCAAGATTCGATTCTGCAGACAAGCTAGTATCTGTGTGCAAAGACAGATCAACCTTATTTATTAGAACACTGTATATAATACCAAAGCCTGGAAAACCTTACATTTATATTGATAGCGCATGGTAAATCCATACCTGAAATACTATGCAGCACTAAAACTAAAGTGGACCTCTATGTTCCGTTCTGGAGTTACCTAAGTGAAAAATATCAAGGTACAAGAAAGTACTTGATTTGCTTCCACCTGTGAAAAAAAGCAGGGAATAAGGTGATTATTAACAGAAAGATAGAGTTATACATAAAACATATGTGTATGTACATAGAACATTTCTGAGAGATGAGGATTTACTTTCCATTGGATATCCTTCTCTAAGGTTTCAATTATTTTTAAGAAGTGTATTTATTATTTTTCACTAAAGATTACTACAAAGAAAGGGGCAACTGGTGGCTCAGTTGGTTAAGCGTCGGACTTCGGCTCAGGTCATGATCTCGCAGTCTGTGAGTCTGAGCCCCGCCTCGGGCTCTGTGCTGACAGCTCAGAGCCTGGAGCCTGCTTCGGATTCTGTGTCTCCCCCTCTCTCTCCCCTCCCCAGCTCATGTTCTGTCTCTCTCTGACTCTCAAAAATGAATAAATGCTAAAAAAATTTTTTTTTAATTTTAACAAGATTACTACAAAGAGAAAAATATCTTTTGCTAGAAAGAAAAAAAAGCAAATTTAACAATTCTGGCTGTGCATTATTTTTTGAACATAAAGGACATTTTCTTCTATAACATTTAAGGGAGAGATGCCATTCTCTTCTAGACTGTTCTAGAAAGTAGAGGGGGGAAAACCCCTTCTAAACTGATTTTTACTGAACCAGCAATGTCTTTATTCAATAATCTGCAACACTGGAACATAAACTTTCATTATGTACATGCAACTTAAAAGATTTTTAGTTTCAGAGTGTATTTCTGTGGGACATACAATAGGCATCCAATAAAAACATGTTGGGTTGAATCAGGTTGGTAATTAGATGAATGGCAGCCCAAAGCATGTGGGAAATGGAATTGAAATACAAAACATCATTGAAGTTCCCTTCTTTGTAAGTTTGTAGGTATGTATGTCTGTATGTGTGCTTACTACAGATTAGCATCTGTTCTTTTTATTCTCAGTTTACTGCACAGAATATAAGGGGGCTATGAACTAAACCAAATGGCCATCTTGATATAATTTAGCAAACTATTTCATCATATCATTAACAATTAAAAAGTTATCAAGTAGCGGGACACCTGGGTGGCTCAGTCAGCCCCGCTGTGGGCTCTGTGCTGACAGCTCGAAGCCTGGAGCCTGCTTCGGATTCTGTGTCTCCCTCTCTCTCTGCCCCTCCCTTACTCGAGCTCTCTCTCTCTCTCTCAAAAATAAATACTAAAAACACAAATTTTTTAAAGAGAAGAAGTTATCAAGTAGGGATGGAAAATAAAATGAGGAGAAGACCAATTTCCAGAAGCAGAAATCATTCCTGAGACTGGAGTCTGAGAACGCACCCATACCGAATTAAGAGGGTATTTTAAACATAAAGGTACTCAAATGAAAAGTCCTTAAAAATAAAGAACTGTGCCCATTAGGTACTTCTGAACAGGGAAAGTAGAAATTCATCATTTTTAGTGTCTGTCAGCATGGAATCTCTTGTTTGGTACTTTCATGAGCCACATTCATATTGAAGACCACATCGAAGCTTTTGATGGATGACAAGACCTTGAACTGCCTTCTGAAATACCGAGTAAGACTACATTCCTTCCTATGTTTTTAGTAGTAAGCATACTTATCGTAATCAACTCTTTTGAAAACCAGCACTCTGTGCTACCTAATAGCATCATATATAATAATCCTCGTTTCTCAACCTTAAGCATCAGGGATTCTCTGCTATTTATTTAAGCTTGTGTGTTTTTTCTTTCCCTGGTTTACTGAATTATTTATTAGTTACACAGGATTCATGCTCTGTGTTAAGTGCCACTTCTCTTCTGCGGCTGGAACACAAGTACATATTCAATTTCATTATCAATTTAAAGCTCACCTGAAGCTAAGGAGGTCATCATTCATTGTGATGGAATCGCTGGGATGGTCGTATATTTTCAAAAACATTAAGATTTTGTTTTTAATGTTGGGTCTATTTGCTGCTTTTTTGTTTGCTAATAGACAATGATATATAGGCTATATATGAAATCTTTACACGGTGGTGCAATTATTTGTAGGCAAGATCCACAACTTGACAGGCTTCCGAGATGAAAAAAGGTGAAATTCGGTTCGCTGGCAAAATGTTCATCTTGAATTCAAACAGGAAATGATTGATGGAGCATTCTCATACCTGTATGCAAGTCGATGCAAGGGGCTGCAGACCAGTGTTTTTCAGACTTTACGGTGCATACGAATCAGCAGGGGATACTGTTACCATGCAGAGTCGGATTCACAGGCCTGGGATGGGACCAGAGATCTTGCATTTTTAAGAAGGTCCCAGGTGATGCTGACGCTGCTATTTCCTAGACCTCACCTTGAACAGGAAGGTAGAAAGCAACGGTCACCAATCCTGGGTGCACATTATAGAGGAACCTCAGAGAAATATACATGTCCAGGTTCCAATTCACATCAACTGTGTGAGAACTTCCGGAGATGATTTTTTAACGTTTCCCAAGTGGTAAGGACTGGATGTGTTCCCCCAAATTCATATGTTAAAACCCTCATCCCTTATGTGATGGTATCTGGAGACAAGGTTTTTGGGAGGTGATTAGATTTAAATGATGTCATGAGGGCAGAGCCGTCATGATGGGACTAGTATCCTTGTAAGAACAGATACCAGAGAGCTGTGAGACACAGTGAGAAGATGGCCATCTGCAAGCCAACAAGAGGAACCCAGATAGGCTGGCACCCTGATCCCAGACTTCCAGCTCCTAGAACTGTAAGAAAATAAATCTCTGTTGTTTCAGCCACCTCGTCTATGGCATTTTGTTATGGCGGCCCAAGCCAAGGCACAGGGAGAGTCCAACATTATGCAGCCTAGGTTGACAACCATTGTTGTAAAGAATAGTGAAGTAACACAATCATAACTTTGTTGTAGGATGCTTTCACCTACTGGGGAGCTAAGACATGAGCCTATAAAAGTCATTGGTACTCAAGTGTAAGTGCGGGCCAGAGAGGTAGAGTATTAAGAGATTCAGAACAAGAGCGTACCCAGGGTGGAGATGATGAGGGAAGAAGGCCGTCACTTCTTCAAGAGTCCTGCTGAGGAAAACATTTTTAAGACTGAAGGTATAATTTACATTATACAATAAAAGGGCTGCACAGACATTAAGCATTGTTATGACTTTGATCATTGTATACACTGGGTATACTCACTACCTCAATCAAAATATAGAACACTGCCATCACCCTAGAAAGTTCATTGGAATCCTGGCCAGTAAATTCCCACCATTCACAGAGGCAAACACCATTCCGATTTCCATCACTGTAAATTAGCACGGTCTGGTTTATAATTTCGCATAAATGGAACCCACGGTATATACATTTTTGTGTCTGGCTTCCTTTACTCAACATAATCATTTTGAGATTTGTCCACATCATTACATGCATCAATATGTGTAATCTCCTTTTATGGCTGAATGATATTCCATGGCATTGATACATAACAATGTGCCTATCTTCCTAACTGTTGCTGGACCTTTCAGTTGTTTCCAGTGTAGGGCTATTAGAAATAAAGCTACTGTGAATGTTCTTCCTAACGTTTTTTTAAAAAAACATATTTCCTGGGGCGCCTGGGTGGCGCAGTCGGTTAAGCGTCCGACTTCAGCCAGGTCACAATCTCACGGTCCGTGAGTTCGAGCCCCATGTCGGGCTCTGGGCTGATGGCTCAGAGCCTGGAGCCTGTTTCCGATTCTGTGTCTCCCTCTCTCTCTGCCCCTCCCCCGTTCATGCTCTGTCTCTCTCTGTCCCAAAAATAAATAAACGTTGAAAAAAAAATTTTTTTTAAAAAAACATATTTCCATTTCTCTAGGGTAAATACCTAGAGGTGATCTTTCCAGGCTATGGGATAAATGTACATTTAACGTTATAAATGAATGGCCAAACGGTTCCCCAAAACGAATGTATAATTTTATGCGCCCACCAGCAACGTGCATGAGTTCTGGTTGCTCCATTTACTCACCTTAGTGTTGTCAGCATTTTCTAAAATCTGCTCACCTGTGTGACAAGATCAAGACTTTTGAGAAGCAATTTAGCAAAGTAGTTAAGAGAATGGAGCCCTTGGGGTGCCTGGGTGGCTCAGTCCTTTAAGCATCCTACTCCTGATTGGGGTTCAGGTAATGATCTCTTGGTTCATGAGTTCGAGCCCCATGTCCAGCTCTGCTGACAGTGTGGAGCCTGCTTGGGATTACCCGCCCCCCCCCCACCCTTCCCCTGCGTGCATGCACTCTCTTTCTCTCTCTCTCAAAATTAAATAAATAAAATTTTTTTTTAAAAAGAAAAAAGATTAAAAAAAAAGCATTGAGTACTTGGAGGATAATCTAGAAATACAAAGAAAGAGATGTAATAACCCTTTGAACAAGCAATCCCACTTCTAGGAATCTGCCAACATTTTTATCTGCTCAACTGTAAGAGATAAAGGCACAAGTTTATTCCCTGCAGCACTGTTTGCAATAATAAAAGGTTAGAAAGAATGCAAATATCCAGTAACAGGGAACTAGTTGAAATAAACCACAGTATACCAACACAATGGAGTTCTAAGAAGTTGTAAAGAAAGAATGAGGAAGGATTGTATGTACTGATATAAAGAGATCTCCAGAACATATATCATTAAGTGGAAAATACTTTTAAAAAGCAAGGGTATGTGTACAAAGAAGGGAAGGATTAAATTAAAGCTATATATCAACACACACACACACACACACACACATATGCAAAAAAAACCTGTAGTAGAATGGACATATAAATAAGGAACTAATAAAATATGGTCATGTGTAGAAGGACAGAAAAACAAAGTAGAGGGAGTAGGGGTAGAAATAGACTTTTTAAAAATGTTTATTTTTTTTTTTTATTTTTTTTTCAACATTTATTTATTTTTGGGACAGAGAGAGACAGAGCATGAACGGGGGAGGGGCAGAGAGAGAGGGAGACACAGAATCGGAAACAGGCTCCAGGCTCTGAGCCATCAGCCCAGAGCCCGACGCGGGGCTCGAACTCACCGACCGCGAGATCGTGACCTGGCTGAAGTCGGACGCTTAACCGACTGCGCCACCCAGGCACCCCTATTTATTTATTTTTGAGAGACAGAGCACAAGCAGGGGAGGGGCAG
This sequence comes from Felis catus, assembly GCF_018350175.1. NCBI lineage: Eukaryota > Metazoa > Chordata > Mammalia > Carnivora > Felidae > Felis > Felis catus. The sequence continues at coordinate 120,654,641 of NC_058369.1, read as the reverse complement.
AGAGACAGAGGGAGATACAGAATCCAAAACAGGCTCCAGGCTCTGAGCACTCAGCACAGAGCCCAACACGGGACTCGAATCTATGAACCTGGAGGTCATGACCTGAGCCAAAGTTGAACGCTTAACTGACTAAGCCACCCAGGCGCCCCGAAATAGGACTTCTTTGTGAATATTTTTCCATAGAGTTTTGATTTTGAATTATATAAATGCATTACCATTAAAAAATTACAACTAAGGCATTCAATTGAAATAAGTTTGCTGTATTTTATTAAACTCTAAAAAAATTCACAACCAAAAAAATCCTAGAACTAAAAAGCAAACCTGAACATGTATCAAATTAGTACCATAATCACACAGAAAAATTGTGGAAACACACTGATCTCATGAAAATCTAGGAGTTCATAATGCTACTTGAAAAGAGACAAGCAGAAATCAGTGGTCATCACTGAGGCTGTTATTAACCAATTTTTCCCTTTGAGAATTGGCCAAGGAAGAAGCACTTCTCCTGCTTCCCCGGTTTGAAATGTTTTTCAGGGCAACCAAATAGATCTAATGTAATTAGAGAGAGCTCTTCTTCACTAAGGAGTAGTGGCTAATAAATGTAGGAGAAATGACACCATTAGCTATATTCTGGAAAATGTTACGTATCCAAAAAATGACTCTAGGGATGACGAGGACACCACGGTCAAAGATACATGTGTAAAGTACGAACAACAATTTTCATAAAACATGAGCTCAAGTCCTAGCTCTGTCACTAACTAGCTGTGTGACTGTGCCAGTTATTTAAACTCTCTCTGCTTCCACTTTCCTCGTGGGGTTGTTGCAGGATTACATTATTGAACTTGTGCAGGGCTTAGAACTGTGCCTGGCACACAATAAACACTCTGTAAATGCCAGTCGGTAATGGCTATGATTCTGGCAGGTGTTTGTAGCCACCTGTTTCAGATGGAAAACCACTCTGGAATTTTAGTTAAGCTGGTACTTATATCCTATTACTTAGGGGAATCACAAGAGTCATGTACTGATCATCAATGAGTTTCTGACACCCAAGGATACTAGAGGAATTAGCCTGAGGATTTCACTATTGGAATTTTCACCAAATGGCTAGGTTTCCAGGAAACATCCCATTAGCATTAGCACAGTGGCTAACCAATATTTTTGAAGCATCAACAGCTTTTTAAGCCCAGAACTGTCAATACGCCAAATGGTACTTACAACTATGGGTTTCTACCACTCGTATCCTGATGGAAACAAATGTCTAATAATTTCCTAGTTTGACAACATGGGGGCAAAGCAAACAAGTTTTCCAGGACTGTGAGAGACGGGAGACAACTTCGGTATATGTTATCCTGCCTACCGTGGAGTCATATTAAACCAGTCGGATACCGTGAGTTGTCGAGATCAGTCAAGCTCAACATAGGACATCACATTGAAAGAACTTCACCTTTAACACATTCTAGTAATATTGAATAATGGTCCATGGGTTCCTTAATGTTTCAAGCTGGAGGAGATTTTAGTGATCATTTTAATCCAGTGTTTCTCACTGTAGGTTAATAGTCCTACCTGCCAACCCCCATTTCTTTGTTTTCTGTAGGATTTCCCAAAGCCTTGAACATGCGATCTTGCACCATGACTCTCCAAGACGGAGACGTGGTTTATGGTCCATGCTGACTGCAGAACTCCTTTTTTCCCCCCTCATAATCCTTTAACTTCACAAAGGCTACTACTGATGATACAACCTTCCGGGCAAACGCTGATGTGTTATAACCACACTTCATAAAGCATGACACCCACAGTGGTCAAGTGATTCACCGTGTGAGCTAACTGATGGCCCAGAATCTAGGCCTGTCCATACAGCTATTCGGGAAGAACCTGAGGCTGAAGACGGAGTGCTCTGAGCCCAGGCAGCCCGGGGTAGAGCAAGGAAACAATGAAAAGACAGAAACAGAACTTACCAGGAAAGATAGAAGAACGGTCACCTGGAATGTGCCGTCCTCCTCTTCACTTTTTGGCTCAACTGAACATTTATTAGAGACTCACAATTTAAGAAAAGGCCCCATTTGGGGCACCTGGGTGGCTCAGTCAGTGAAGTGTCTGACTTCTGCTCAGGTCATGCTCTCACGGTTGGTGAGTTCAAGCCCTGCGTCGGGCTCCGTACTGATGGGTCAAAGCCTGGAGCCTGCTTCAGATTCTGTGTCTCCCTCTGTCTCTGTTCCTCCCCCACTCATGCTCTCTCTCTCTCTCAAAAATAAATAAACATTAAAAAAAAAAATTTAAGAAAAGGCCCCGTTGAACATTGCAGAGAACACCGAAAAGCCATACAAAAGACATGGTTCTGCCCTGGAGGGCCACAGATTCTCACAGAGAAGACTTGCATGAGGTTGAAATGTTAGCAAGAATCTTGTTTTCCTAACTCTGGTAGTTACTAAGCACTTTCCCATACATTTCCCCAAACGCGTACATTGCGCAAGTATGATCTGTCCCTTCATATAGATGAGAAAATGAACCACTGATCAGAAAGACTGACGTGGCTCAAGGTCAGAGACCCAGCCGGTGGACTCCGTCTTCTGCTCACCCCGTACACATCACATGGGTAGTTTATGACAAATGTTTGGCTTTTTTATGACATCTGCAAACGCTTTAGGGGTTTTTACACTGTATACGGTAAATTATTTGACTATCCAAGATTATTTCCATCACCCAGATTGATTTTTTTTAAAGAGGTTTAGAAGCAAAAACGTTTGTCACAAGGAAGGAGGAAGGACATGTCAGGACAATGGGAAAAGCAAGACTGAATATGGTATCATGTGCATTTTTAGGAAGATTTTTAACTGCAAAAACAAAGGCTCACTGTAGAACACTGTGATCATAAAGCAGAGTGCGAAAAAAAAATGTCCTCTTACCAGCCAAAGAAAGCGGCGTTCAGCAACCCCTCACTCCCCAAAATTTTAAGGTCACACACACTATAAAACTTGACAATGTACAGTAAGCTTTTGGAAATTCTGTAGTTCTACATATCTTTCAGTGGTAACCACCACTTTTTCAACCCACAGTGTATTATAGCAGACAATGAAAAGGATGCTCAGAACGTTCACATTAGCAATGTTATCAATTATATTTCAGAAATCAAATAGGGAGGCACGGGAGTTGGAGGAGTGTCCTATGTATCCATTAGCTTTCTGTCAACAGAAATATGTGATCCTGCCTACAGCAAGGCTCCAGTACTGTGGCTGGAACCTTTGTTCTTGCATCTCACTCCAGCATATGGTGCTACTAAGCATAATCAAAGTGCAAAGCTTTATAGAAAATTACAGAGACTCCAAAAAGGGGATGGGTACTCCCTTCCTCTAATTTCCTTTACTGCCATGTTCCGGGTCTTGAGTAAGAAACATCTGGTCTTTTGATGAAATCTGCAAACACTTTGAGGGTATTTACACTGTATATAGTCAATTATTTGACTGTCCAAGATTATTTCCATTGCTGAGATTGACAGACTGTTTCTTGCCAGGATAGAGCCACAGTTTTCAGCGGCATGGCTATGAAGTTGCCTCCCTTATTTTGACCCGATACGTGACATTAGAATAAGGAGACACCTGCAGCTCAGGGACAGATGGGGGGCGGGGGCTTGACATGTGTGCATCCAGGCTTTGAAAATAAATCACTGATAACTGACAGGATGGGTTACTAATCCTTGAAGTTGATACTCTTCAAAAGAAGTGCCCCCCCACCGCCCACAAATATTTGTAAGCCGTTATTTATAACTATTCAGATCAAGTTGTGAGAAAAATAGTACTTTTTTTCTGAACTGAATTCCCTTCAAATGTGTCCATCAACTTACTGAAGAGAAGGGGAGAGAATTTCTGAATTATACGTTGAAAACAAAACTCAGGTTTTGTGAAAATCAATGACTTCACCCTCTCGCCAATGTTCTGTGAAGACTGGAGCCCAAAGAAAACGGGCTCCAGGCAAGTTTGCAATTTGGAAGAACTTGGACCCAGGAAGGCTTTGTGTGTTGTTTCTCATGGTTACTGATTATATTGTGCTTAAGCCTTAAGCAGATCGTTTTTAATAATGTAGTTATTAAGGGAAAAAAAGAGAGAGAGGGATGGATGTCTAAAGCACCATTCAAAAACTTTAATCAAGTACAGGCAAGTCTCCTTTCAGCTGGTGGGCACTGGCATGCTGGGCTGGTTGCTCGTGGCATCCTTCTGTCCTGACTGGGGCTGTGCCAAACCTGTCTGGCTGGTGCTCCTACTGTACCAGCTGCGAAGTGTTTGAATATCACCCTGAACTGGCTTCATTCGTTGTACTTACAGGCGTGTATCAACAGGGAGCCTAGCAAGGTCCAACTATAAAAACCTGAGGTCAGAAGCCAACGGCTTAGACTGTGGTCTGCACTCTATTATTATAGTGCTAGATCATTCCAGAAGTTAGCTAACTTCTCTAGTTCTTAGCACGCTCTCCTCCAAACTGGGATATATTCATATCCCATTCACCTGACTGCCTCAGGAGACTTACGTTGCGGTCAAAACCAGATATTAGGTTTGTTTTTTACAATTTTGTTTTCAAAGTATTTTAAAAAAAATTTTTTTTTCCGTTTATTTATTTTTTGGGGGGACAGAGAGAGACAGAGCACGAACGGGGGAGGGGCAGAGAGAGAGGGAGACACAGAATCGGAAACAGGCTCCAGGCTCTGAGCCATCAGCCCAGAGCCTGACGCGGGGCTCGAACTCACGGACCGCGAGATCGTGACCTGGCTGAAGTCGGACGCTTAACCGACTGCGCCACCCAGGCACCCCTCAAAGTATTTTTTAACTAATTTCAAAGCAACACATGATGATCGTACATCATTCAGGAAATGCCAAAAAAAACCCCAGAATATAAACAATTATTCGTTTTCTTACCACGTAGAGACAACAGCTATTAATACTAAAATTTTTTTTCTTCTAGATTTTTTGTGAAAACTCTCTGATAAGTCAACAACAGCTGCTGAGTACCACAAAAATGAAGCAAAATAAGGCTGCTGTCTTCCCAGCTGGGTGGGGACACAAATTGCTAAATAAATGTTATTACTGTAGTGTGAAGAAACCCAAATAAGAGAATATTGGAAAGCTGTACCATAAAATACAATTATAAGTCTGGTTCCTCGAGATGACACATATTTTGGTATTTAGGAATTAAGAGACACTTTCATACCTAAAGCATTTCCTTAGGCTACTGACTCCATTCTATCCAAGGGAGGACATCATTGGATTAGCGCTCTAAAATTTCAGTTACACAAAAACAAACTCTATCCTGCAGCCATAAACGGTATGTGGATTTGCCTTATTTCTTAAGTTATTACACTCAGCCAACAACCGCCTTTCCTTTTTTAACTTGCCAGAAGTGCCTACAGTTGACTGAAGTTCTTGTAGCAAAGCAATCTGTTTATGCATGTCAGTTTCAAACACTCTGGCATCTTTGAACTGATGGATGAGGATTTTCCTTGAACGTAAAATCTAGTGTGCTGGAAGCAGTCACTTGCAAATGGCCTTACACATACAGTTTTACGTGGGCTGGTATTTTCTACAAAGGCTTCAGTTCTTTATTATTTTCCTCGCAAAAGGTAATTGCCATTCCAGCAAATGGTGCTCATCGTACTCATCTATGAAGGCACCACCTTCCCGGGTTATCACCTACATACATTTAACTCTCCAGCCGTGCTGAGCTCTCAGAAGGGAGAGAAAGAGGTCTCCCTCATCTTTCTACCCCTGGGTTCCTAGCAGAGGAGACACGGAAATGTCTGAAAAAGCCCGTAAGAATTCTCCTTCAGTGACAATACCTAAGAAAATACGTGGGAATGTGCTAACTAAAGATCCCTAGGCCCTATTCTGGAGGTTCTGAATCAGCCTCTGCGGGTGGGCCTAGGATCCTGTATTTTTACTAAGCCCCTCAGTTTCCTCCTCTGTAGAATGGGTTAACAAGTTCCTACCTCGAAAGGTAGCTGTGGAAATAAATAAGCTACGTTACACCGCCGCGTGGCACTCAGCCAGCACTATATGAGTGCCGGTCATCGTTACTGATGTTGTTATAATACAACCAGCCATTCATAAGCAGGTATCTTAGAAATACCGTCTATTGGTTTTCTCAAACTTAAGTGTGCACAAAAATCACCTGGGGGCTCTGCCCTGGAGATGCTGATTTAGTAAAGCCGATACCTAGTCAGGAATCTGCCTTCCTATTTGCTTAAGGTTGGGGGCCGTGGAGAACCCAGCAGATATACTGTAACCGATTGGTCCTCTTCTTCACATTCCTAATCCCCAAGGTAAAGAAACTTGCCTCTCAGACTGGAGCTAAAATGAGGCTCACTCAGACAGAGAAAGAGAGTTGGGAGGCTGTTTGATAAAATGCAAAAAACCACTCCAAGGGGTGCCTGGATGGCCCTGCAGGTTAAGTGTGGGACTCTTGGTTTTGGCTCAGGTCCTGATCTCACATGATCTCTCATGGGATGGAGCCCCCAGTAGGGCCCTGTGCTGATAGCATGGAGTCAGCTTGGGATTCTCTCTCTTCCTCCCTCCCTCTCTGCCCCTCACTTTCTCTGAGCGCACGCTCACTTTCTCTCTCTCTCTCTCAATAAATAAATAAATAAAAGAATCACTGGGGATTCTTGGTTTCCTACTTCATCCATGTCAGGGGCCCTGCTGCCTGTCTCGGGCTGGCTGAGCCGGGGTGAGGCAACAGCTGTCTTCTCTGCAGGCTGCCTTGAGCAAGCTCTGGGAGACTGCTCCAGCAGAACTTGGCCAGTCTATCTCTCCCCGCAGCAGGGAGCTCGGCCACAGCTCTCCTCCCCCTAACCCTTCCCATCCCAGAACAGCCTGGGTCAACTGGCACCAGGTCCAGGGGCTACTGAAGACACGGCCTGGAATCCTTTTTGCCTCTACAGCTGAAGGTCAAGGGAACCACAGATTGCTTGGGAAGAAAGCACTGCACATCCCTGGCAAGCCCAAGAAGATCCCAGGCCTGGGCAAGAACGCCCAAGAACGCTTACACCATACATACATGTCATGGAGCCAGCCCAGACTTGCTTATGCTTCTGACCCCTGCAAACACCCAGCGGTGCGCCTGAGATTTAAAGGGCAAGCTCTCCAAAAGCGAAATGACAAAGCTCTTGTTTCTCTCATGAACAGCGTTCCCTTCTGTTCCTTCTGTGGATTATCCACAGCAATCCCTTCTGCGATTATCCAAATTCTACATTTAAGCATAATCAATACTTGAATCCCCCGGAACATGATCAAGCCTGGATCCATCCATAAACAAAGGCATTACATAGTTAAGAGATAGGCATTTCAACGCAGACAACAATGTCCTTGCTTTTGCTAAAAAGTATTGCTTTTTATAGAAAACTGGGTATAGGTTATGTTGCAATAAAGTAGAATTTACATTTTAGAAAACACTTTCCTTCAAACTCCTGTTATTTTTCTCCTTTTTCTTTCTAAATCCAAGTATATGTACTTTTTCCCTCCCCAAAAGCTACATATGGATGGGCCTGTCTCTAATATTCGAGAAGCCCAGGGTTAGAGTGTGAGAGGAGATCCCTGGTCCCCGGCTCCTCCTCTCAGCTCTGGCTCCTGCATTACCCAGTCTCTCAGTGGCCTCCCAGGCATGCCACGGGAAATCCCAGCTCACACCTCCAGATTCTTTTTGCACAGCTGTCTTTTGGCCTTCACTTGGCCCGAGGCATATACCCACTTGTGGCATCATCAGCCCCCGAGAGGACAGATGGATAAAAGGTCTTCACAGCCTTAGGCAGTTGAGTAGGAAATTCCAGGGTCCCAGGAACCCTGAGCAGGAGTGGGGATATGGGTTGTGGGTGGGCACATACCTTTGGAAGCCTGGAATCCTGCTCTTCTGGAGAGGGACACAACCAGAGGAGGACTGGAACAAAGCCCTCTAAAGTACGGGATCCAAGGGGGGCAAGGGGCCCAGGGGGCCCCTACCTTACAGGACTATCAAGAGTTATGTATACATTGTATCTATACCTATGTATATTTCATGTAAGTGAACACCTTGGTCTGGATGTTCTATCAACTGCACGCCTGCATTCCACACAAACCCACTGTCACAGATTTCAAGGTTCTAGAAGGCAGGAACGAGACAGATAACATTTTCTCTGTAGAGCACCTGCTTTATTTAGCAGAGATGCCTCTTGATGCTGCAGTACAAATAAGATGAAGTCAGTTTCTTACGTAGAAGTCCTTACCTACAGAAGTGCTTAAAAAGGAGTAAGGGAATATTTATTTGGAAGTCCTTGTATGAGTGAAGTTGTGTGACACTGTTTAAAAAAAAAAAAAAACAGATGTCAAAAAAATCTCATCAACAAAGACAGAAGATCTGGAGGTTCCTAAGGGCCTCTCTCGCATGATCTGCAGGCTCCCAGCACTTTCCTCCTCTGGAAACCTTCCTCAAGCTCTCAGTCCAGGCCAGGTGACCTCTCAGGATTCCTATAGCTACCCCCCCCCAACTCCCACAATGCTTCTCACTCGGTGCTATACCCGCTCCTTGCCCATCAGCCTCCCCACTGAGCTGTCGCACCCTGGGATTTGGCACTTGGTAGAGTCTCACTAAATTCTTCCTGCCTGATCAACCAGCATTCAAAGCAAATGCAGTTTTGGAGTTGCTATGATAGCTCTTCACTACCAGGGGCTCTAGGTACTGCCGAATTCAAGTAAAACACTGTTTTAACTCCTGGAAGAGAGAGATGGTCTAAAAATAAATCAAACACCTGAACCGTGTAGCATTGCAGAAATGGAGACCAAGGGGGGGGGGGTGCATAGGAACATGGCATAAATGTACTCTGAAGGATTTAAATGTCATTCATTTTTAAAGTTGACCTCAAGTTACATGCCTCTAGAAAGGGAAACATTTGTTAAAAAGACAGTAACCACGCTTTTTCAGAAAGCATTAATCTGCTCTGAGCCCCCATATGTGTTACCACTTCATCTGTAGATTTCAAAGTCTTACTGAAACTGACTGAGGGCACAAGCAACACCTATCAAAAGCTGTGTATACTTATTTGAAGTATGGCACACTATATCTATTTTAAGCAAGGTTAACTACAGGTGGCAGATGGATTACTTCAAGAAAATGGAACGTTATGGAAAAGCAATTGTCTTTTGACATAAACCACGTACGATATTATTTCTACCTGCAGTCCAGCACTACCGGAAGGAGTGTTAAACGCCGGGCAATAACACCAAAGACACTGAGAAATACTGAACATCTGCAGCGATCTGATGACTTTGTAAATCTTCCTTAGAGGCACCTATAAAGGAAAGACACTTCAAGTGGAGTGACCAATTAGTCCAACTATAGAAGTCCTCTGATGGGACGCTGCCTGCCCTCATTCTCCAAGTTTTCTGCAGATGCAGGAGGAGAGGAAGCTTATGCAAAGGGATGGGGTCTGATCTCTGCCTCTCCCTCTTCTGTGTTACACCTCTCTCAGCTTCCAACCTCTTCTCTGCTCTGATGGCTGTGTGTGCAGTCCTCACACCATAGACTCAAAGCAAATGCTGTCATGGCTCCATCCCAGCTAGGTCCAGTGGTTCCCTTTGAAAGCCAGTAGCTTCTTACCATGCTATCCTCTGAAACAACAGGATAACCTCGGTTGCCAGCAAAGACTTCTGAAAGTCCTCCTAACAGCTTCTGGGGCCCAACACAGGAAGTCATATGCTACACTGTGCCAGCCTGGGTTTCACCCGCTAGGGCCGCCATACCTTCCTAAAGAGGCCTAGAGTCAAGACCTAAAAAGGTTTCAGAAGTTTCTCACAACCAGAACTAAAAACCAATCTATGGTTTATCTTGTTAAGACAGGAACTTGGTTTCCCACATTCATCTTTTATTTGAAAACTCAAAGCACAGCGCAAACTTGGTCTGTTCATTGTGCCCCGAAGGGGCATTTCATACTGACCACCCGCTAGCTCTCCTCCACCCATCTCCCTGGACCCTGCTTCCCCAGAAGTCTTTGCTGACCATGCAGCCAGTGATCTCTTTCCTTAAATTCAGAACTTGTCTCTATCAATTGCCTACACGAGGCTAAATGAGGCACTCAGTCACTGCCAAACACCGGCATTACTAAAAATCACCTTGCACCTCAATGGCTTTCTCTTACTACTGCCTTCTATTATTACTCAACCTTTCTATGCCCTCCCTACTAGTCAGCCTCTTGAGGTGAGGATATGTCTCCTTTAATTTTTCACGCAGTAGGTCCTTAAAATCACATTTTCTGAACATTTGGGGCAGGGAGGGGGAGAGAAGAGGCCTTTATTTTTAGCAAGGCAGTTTGCATGAACAAATACTAAAACAGCTATTCCTTGCCCACCCTCATTCTCAGCAGGGGCTGCCCTCAAAGGAGCTAGTGACAAATGCTCCATTCTATATTGATAAGTGCTAAGATTCCCCGCCCTCCCCCCGCCCCCCATCCCGCCACTAAGCCAGGCCTAAGAACTTCTGGGGTCTAAAGATTTTGAAGATCACTAGAAGTCCCAGGCATCAAGGGGTTGGGCCCCACCCCCGCAGGCAGCAGTTACCAGAGGGTCAATGAAGGTTTTATACATATATATATGCACACGTGCAGAGCCTACCCCAAGGCCTGTACGACTGGAGGAGGATTAATGGGACTAAATCACCAAAATCTGACAGAAACACTTCCACAGCGGTAGAACCAGTTCTGAGACTCTCCAGGCTCTTACCTACAGCAGGGCCAAGCGAATACTCGGTTCAGATCCCTAAAGGAGGCGATGCCTCTCCTGGGCTACCTGGACAGCCACGTCAAAAATCCAAACACCCAACATTCAGAAGGGGCTGACCTGGCCTCTTCTAGCCCACCGACAGCTCTTTGTAGCCAACGGGGTGCTGCCCTAAACGTCTTACAGAATGTTTGCGCAGTCCGTGCTGCCTGAACTTCCCGCAGGGTGGCACCTGGAAGAGCAAGGGACTTAAAAACGAGTAAGAGCATCCGTGCTCCCAATGCTCCGAAATGCCTGGTGTACTCATCTAAAATAAAAAGGTCTCTGTCTGCAAATTCCGTTTGTTGGCCCGGTAATCCACCCCCGCCCCCAGCCCTGCGTCCAGGGCCGACCCGTACAGCTGTTTTTAATCCCTACTTTTCTCACTCGGCGTCCCCGGCTTGGGCTGACCAGACGCGGAGCCACTTAGCGTTTCCTCCTCCCCCTGTCGGGGTCTGTCCTCCCTCCGCCGTCTCCTCTTTCTCCGCCTGCATCCCCGGGGGGCAGAGTGTGGGAAGAACGAATTTCCGCCCGGTTTGCCCGCCACTCGCCGACTTGGGTCCCTTCCGGACGCAGCCTGCGCACCCCCGGCTCCTCCCCCGGCTGTTCCACCGAGGCCGCGCTCCTGGTCCGGGACCGAGAGCCAGGAGGCGCGAGCTGCGGGGGCCGAGCCGCCGGGGCACAGCAGCCAAGCCGCGCCCCGAGGAGCTCTTGGAAGGGCTCCCGCCTGCAGCTGGGGAATCCGCTCGGCGGGGAGAATCCGTGCCAGGGAATCCAGCTCTCCGGACTCAGCTGCAAACAAAAAGCTCAGGTCTGACTCCCTCCCTCCCTCCGCCCCCCGACGCACACCCGGAGAAACAGTTTTGTGCAGAAATGCAACAAGTAGCACCCGGAGCTCCCGGAGCGCCCCGCGCCGCCTGACTTGGCTGGGGGAACCCGCCTGCAGAGACCCGGGCCAGCCACCGGACAAAGGGCGAAGGAGGGGCTGGACCGCGCTGCGGAGTCCGAAAGAGGCCATTTAGCGACTCTGGCCAGGCCAAGGGGAATGCAGAGGAGACATAGAGCAGGCGGGCCAAGAGGACGATCCGGCCGCAGCACGCAGGACGGGCAGCGATGGAGGCTGCCCGCGCCGTGCGCTTCCTACTCGTGGTGTACGGCTGCCTCGCGCTCCCGCCGCGGGCCCAGCCCGTGTGCCCAGAGCGGTGCGACTGCCAGCACCCCCAGCACCTCCTGTGCACCAATAGGGGGCTCCGCGCAGTGCCCAAGACCAGCTCGCTGCCGAGCCCCCAGGACGTGCTCACCTACAGCCTCGGCGGCAACTTCATAACCAACATCACGGCCTTCGACTTCCACCGCCTGGGGCAGCTCAGACGGCTGGACCTGCAGTACAACCAGATCCGCGCTCTGCACCCCAAGACCTTCGAGAAGCTCTCGCGGCTGGAGGAGCTCTACCTGGGGAACAACCTCCTGCAGGCGCTCGTCCCGGGCACTCTGGCCCCGCTGCGCAAGCTGCGCATCCTCTACGCCAACGGGAACGAGATCGGCCGCCTAAGCCGCGGCTCCTTCGAGGGCCTGGAGAGTCTGGTCAAGCTGAGGCTGGACGGGAACGCCCTGGGGGCGCTGCCGGACGCGGTCTTCGCCCCCTTGGGCAACTTGCTTTACCTACATCTGGAGTCCAACCGGATCCGCTTTCTGGGCAAGAACGCCTTTGCCCAGTTGGGCAAACTGCGCTTCCTCAACCTCTCTGCCAACGAGCTGCAGCCCTCCCTGCGCCATGCAGCCACCTTCGCACCGCTGCGCTCCCTCTCCACCCTCATCCTCTCGGCCAACAGCCTCCAGCACCTCGGGCCGCGCGTCTTCCAGCACCTGCCTCGTCTCGGCCTACTCTCCCTCAGGGGCAACCAGCTCTCACACCTCGCGCCGGAGGCCTTTTGGGGGTTGGAGGCCCTACGCGAGCTGCGCCTGGAGGGGAATCGGCTGAGCCAACTGCCCGTGGAGCTGCTGGAGCCTCTGCACAGCCTGGAGGCGCTGGACCTTAGCGGGAACGCGCTGTCAGCTCTGCACCCCACTACCTTTGGCCACCTGGGCCGGCTGCGCGAGCTCAGCCTGCGCGACAACGCGCTCAGCGCTCTCTCCGGGGACATCTTCGCTGCCAGCCCGGCCCTCTACCGGCTGGATCTAGACGGCAATGGCTGGACCTGTGACTGCCGTCTGCGGGGCCTGAAGCGCTGGATGGGCGACTGGCACTCACAAGGCCGTCTTCTCACAGTCTTCGTGCAGTGTCGCCACCCCCCGGCCTTGCGGGGCAAGTACCTGGATTACCTGGATGACCAGCAGCTGCAGAACGGGTCTTGTGCGAGTCCCTCGTCCTCAGTTTCCCCGACCGCGGAAGGGCTTTGGAGGCCCTTGCCCACAGCCGCCGGGGAGGAGGTGGCGCCCCCTGCAGGTGGCCTCGCGGAGGAGCTGCCGCCGCAGCCGCAGCCGCAGCCGCAGCCACAGCAGCGCGGGCGATTTCTGCCTGGGGTGGTCTGGGATGGGGCAGCCAGGGAGCTTTTGGGCAACCGCAGCGCTCTGAGGCTGAGCCGACGGGGCCCGGGCCTCCAGCAGCCGGGCCCCTCCGCCGCTGCTGCCGCGGACCCGGCGCCACACCCTCTGGACCTGCTTCAGAAGCCCGAACGGGGACCTCCGACTCCTGCAGATGCTGCCCATGCGGAGCCCACCCCGACAGCCGCACCCGTCTCTGCGCCATCGTCCGCTGGCGACCCCTGGCAGCGGGCGGCAAAGCAGCGTCTGGCAGCGCAGCAGCAGGAGAGCACCGCCCAGTCCGACGGCGGGGTCGGCCTGCCGCCGCTGGTGTCTGACCCGTGCGACTTCAACAAGTTCATCCTGTGCAACCTGACGGTGGAGGCGGTGGGCGCCGACAGCGCCTCGGTGCGCTGGGCGGTGCGCCAGCACCGCAGCCCCCCGCCGCTGGGCGGCGCGCGCTTTCGTCTGCTCTTCGACCGCTTTGGCCAGCAGCCTAAGTTCCACCGCTTTGTCTACCTGCCAGAGCGCAGCGACTCGGCCACATTGCGCGAGCTGCGCGGAGACACACCCTACCTGGTGTGCGTCGAGGGAGTCCTCGGGGGTCGGGTCTGCCCGGTGGCCCCCCGTGACCATTGCGCTGGGCTGGTCACCCTGCCAGAGCCTGGGAGCCAGAGCAGCGTAGATTACCAGCTGCTGACCTTGGTCTTGCTGGCAGTCAACGCACTGCTGGTGCTCCTGGCCTTGGCGGCCTGGGCGTCACGCTGGCTGCGGAGGAAGCTGCGGGCTAGGCGGAAGGGTGGGGCCCCTGTGCATGTTAGACACATGTATTCCACCCGACGTCCCCTGCGCTCTATGGGCACCGGGGTGTCCGCCGACTTCTCTGGATTCCAGTCCCACCGTCCGCGCACCACCGTGTGTGCTCTCAGCGAGGCGGACCTCATCGAGTTCCCCTGCGACCGCTTCATGGACAGCGGCGGCGGCGGCACAGGTGGCAGCTTGAGACGGGAAGATCATCTTCTGCAGCGATTTGCTGACTAGATCCAGAGCCTCCGAGGTTGTGGAAACCTTCTCTTTGGCCTTGAGGAGCCACTTTCCATGGAACCCCTCAACCCGCCTCAAGGGGAGATCTCATTTTATCAGAGTTTCTCCTTTCCCCCTTTTGTGCATTTGCCAGACGAGTCAAAGGGAAAGCCGATTCGGCAACCCCTCGCCACCCCCAGTTCCCAGTACCCGCTCATGAAGTGAATGGGTGGTACTTGGTCAAGGCCAAGAGTAGGGGACAAATGGATGATGGAGCTCAGACGGGGGGAAGCCTTCTTCTACAGGGAGACCTTGGCACAGCTGTGGCAATGGCCTTTGTAGCACTGTGATACAAGAGCCTGTCCCCCTTTGGGGTAGAAAAGGGTGCTTTTGCCCCCAGTGTGGCCAGAAAGAGATTTGGGTGCATGCTCTTTGTTCAATGTGAAACGAGAGTTTTGTTCTATTTAAGGAAAAAAGGAACTTATTTAGTATTACAAAGGAGGCTTGGCAACGTGACTGCACTGGTCTGGCGGTCTCGGCCAAGAAGGTGATGTTGTAAACAGGTGGTAAAGTTTAACACACTCACCAAGGAGCTCTTTCATGTTGGTTAATAGAACATTCAGGATAATTTAATGTTTAAATAATCAGAGACGCTATTTTTTTTTCTTTCAGGAATGTGAAGATCTCTGCCATGTAACAAACTGACAATAAACTCAAGGACTGTTTTAGTTGAGCTGAGTGGTTCAACTAGTATTTTCTTTTTAACATTAACACCGCAAGAACATTCGCTGACCTTGGGGTTAACTAAGGTGACCTACTTTCTCAGGAGAAGGCTGCGCGCAAGACTTCTCTGTCAGGGTTGCTCCTGTGGCTTTTTAATTTTGTTTTTCTGAACCTGTATATGCAGAAGGAAATTTCAGTGCCAGAACTTGATAAAAGAATGTTAACTAACGCGTGCGTAACCAATGACCCCGCAGGGAAGGGCAGCCTTCTAGTCCACTTAACCGCATCTCTGACAATGTGTCCAGATTGGAATGAATACGATGTGGTACTTCTCGTGTTTTTATCAGTGACACGCAGTTGAGGGTGCCCGCCTTCTCTGGGGTTGCGCAGTTAAGTGATAAAGGTAATTTCCTAATAGCAAGGAAGCAAAAGGTGATGGTCAGTTGATAGTGTGACGTTCAATCACAGCAATGTCTTACTCTATATAAAATAGAGAGGAAGAAATTGTCGGGAAAAATGTGAAAAAGTATACATCAGTGGTTGTCTGTTTCTACTAAAGCCAGAAGGTTGTTAGGAGTACTTAAACCTCACTGTGAAATAATTATATATTTTGCGAGTTAATCCCTCCACTACCCAGTGTTGTACCACGTTATTAAATCTTATTGTTTAGTTACTAATTGCAGTATTTCTTTTAAAATGTTGTTTTGCTTTAAATTTAGGATTAGGCTCCTTTATTTGCTCCTCCGTCGTTTTCAACTACTTGGGACACTTTGGTCCCCTGATATTTATGAAGTACATGTTTATCGCTAACCGTAGTGCTTTGGTTTACATGAGCAGTTTTGTGTGTGGTCTAAAAAAGCGGTCCCAGAGAAGATCTGCACGGTTATACTGTCCATGGTTATGGATTTATTGGCAGTGGGGTGCCGTGGAGGCGACTACAATGGTGCTAAGGCTAACAGCGAATCTTCTACTTAGGGCCTTACGCCCCTGATGGTCCTGATGACTCAGGGAATCTGTCCTAGACCGGGGGTCCTTCCCCAGGGCTCTCCTTTTATGTTTGGTCCATTGAGCCAAACCTGCCCTTGGCCCAGCAGCTGAGCAGGGACCCAGGCATCTAAATGAACTGATCTGTGTTCATGTTCAGATGAGTGAATGTCCAGACCACTTAAAGTACAGCTGCTTCTCTGATAGTCGTATCTGTGGGGCCCAAACTTGACCAACCACAGGAAAGAGGCTGTCATTCTTACTCTGCTGCCGAGGCTTGTGACCGATCCCGAGCCTATTAGTACGCAGGAGAGGAGTCATTCACTCTGTTTTGCAACCTCCGGGCTATTTTGCACCCCTGGTGCCCCTAGTTTTGTTCATTTGTACAGTGATGGCATCTTTTAGCTGTTCCTTTGCACAGCAGTGAAATACTGAGCCCCACTGAAAGTCTGGAAAAGACCCCTGGACCTTCCCACCACCCACCCTTTCGTAGCAGAACATCACTGAAAATACTTCACGGAAAAACAGTAAAAGCTATGTGAAAACAGTTCGACTGGAAAGTCTTTCGGTGGGAAATGAATAAATGTTATATGTTGTTATGTTCAGTTATGTCAATAAACCCACTTGCTAATGGAGATGTTTTATGGTCGGAGTTTCCAAATATTTTATACGCTTTCATAATGATCCGCTGTGGTTTTCTACAGCAGTTGTGATCGATGACAATGAAACATGAGCTTGAAGTCTATCTGTCCTCGTTCAGTGGTTTTTAATTGCCATTTCTACGGTAGCGTACAACCTCTATTTTTCAGGAATAGATAGGTGACTTGGTGCCCAGAGAAACAATAAGATGACTGTAAAAGCAATGGTGAGCTGTGATATGAAAACGCTGTTAATACACCAGTGACAGCAAGATGATTGGGTCTCAGCAGGCCTCAGCTGTTTAAAGGAATTGGAATTAAAAGTCAAGCCCTTTGACTCCCATGGTCAATGATAAGAAGGAGCTATCTTGAACTGGAGGTCATTTTTGTCATTACAAAGTTTATGAAAAGGTAAGCTTCCTAAAGAAAAAAGACGAAACTTCGCATGAGGTAGGAGTGTTCATTTAAAGAGCCACTGAAGCCGTCTGGAATGTGGTTGGACCCTCAGCCCAACCTGTAAGCGTATTACTTTCATAAGGCAGATCATTGTGCCATACACTGCCCGGTGATAAGTGGCACGAGATCAAAGCCCTCTCCCCTAATTTGCAAAGGCCTGGTTTTTACCGGAAGTACAGCAATGTGGGCAGCTATCCTATAGTAAGAAACCATTAAAAGAGATAACTGGTATTGCTTGGTATTGGTACTTAGCCACTTCCCAATCTTCCTCTGAAACTTGGAAACAAATGACGATGAAGCATTCTAATGCCAGAAATTTACTAAAGTCGACACCATGACCCAGGATGGAAACAGATTTCAACTCACTGTTGTACCTTCACCGTCCCAGAGAATTATAGCATCATTGAAGTTCAGTATGATTTTAGAAAGCGTTGAAAGCATTTCAGTCACCTGGGACTGCATTTGTTCTACTAACGTCATCTCTTTGTGCCTCCGTTTCTGCGTCAGTGAAAATGGGTCCTGAGTCCAGAGTCCTGACTTCACTTTGCCACTTTGAGGAATAAGTGAGTAAAAAAAGCATTGGACAGCACCAGTTCTAAGGCGGATGTTCAAAAATATTAGATGGATTATTAGTAGCAGCATTTTATGCCCGGGCAACCAAGCGTTGTACGATACATTGTAGGAATGTCACTGCCGGACAAGGCATTTCTGCTTAAGCCCCAACCGATCAGAAACTGTAGATGATGAAATTCCGTGACCCTACCCTTTGTTCTGGTTCGTCGAGGCTCTTCTGTAATTTAATATGGAAGGACAGCTCTTGAAATACTTTTCATTATTTCATTATTTTTTTCTTTCTCATTATTAAAAAAAAAAGGTGAATATACTAGTATTTGAGCAAACTTTTGTATATTTATTAAACTCTTGGCATAAGTTCATTCATCTTTTAGACCGGAGCTACGGATGTGTAAATGGCGTTGCTTCTCATTAACTGAATGACAGCATCTCCCAGTGTCCTTTTACTTAGTTTACTTAAAAGAATACTTTGCATGAACAAATGCTCCCACCCCCCCCCCCCTTAGGGATTTCAGGTCACTTCATCCTTATCATGTGGCAAATACTACTCATCTTACATGGGAGACTGAGGGATTTGGAGATTATACTTACATTATTGTTGAAATCATTAGGGGGGAAATACAGCTTCCTGTTAACCTGGTTGCTTTGTCTTGGGGCAGAATAGCTAAATATCTCATTACATCCATTTGAGGGATTTTAAGCTACAGGTGGTCACTCCTTACTGGCACAGAAATGTGGCTTTATAATCTGGCTGTGACATGGCATCAGGTGCCAGACGGAAATAAATTGTCATGCGCCAGCATTTCCAACAACAGCGTCTTGTGACTCTAAATCCGTAACATTTTTTTTTTTCCAAATTGACCAAAGCTTCATAGTGCTAGCTCCTTCCCCTACTCGGTCCTCAAAACCAACTACCACTGTGAGTAGGATGTGTTTCCTTCTAACAGTCAATTCTTACTCACACAAGTTGTGTTGTATAAGGTCACAGCAAACCTGGAAGGAACAAATACGGAACCCTTGCTCTGGGGGAAATTCACGTTTGGGTTCCTGTAAGCATCTGGTCACGTTTTCCTCAACTTCTCAATACAGAACCTTATTTGAGGCTCATTTCAGTTTAAAAACGCCTGGGTGGCTCTGTCGGTTAAGCGTCCGACTCTTGGTTTTGGCTCAGGTCATGATCCCCCCATTTGTGGGATCGAGCCCCGCATTAGGCTCTGCGCTGACAGCACGGAGGAACCTGCTTGGGATTCGACCTCCCTGTCTTCTCTGCCCCTACCCTGCTCCTGCTCTCAGGTGCTCTCTCACTCAAATAAATACACTTTAAACATATAAAGACACCTTATTTAATATATATGGTTGATTCGTGAACATTGAATTCACGGCCAACAGCCCTGTAATTCATGCCTGAATGAAGTTTACCTAACACACATGCTTTCTTAGACACATCACTGCCGTCCTTCACTGAGGAACTCTAGACAGCATTTCAGCGCTATGTTTGGGGGCCCTTTTAAACAGCAAAATCACACACACACACACACAAAGTAAGAAAGTGTGAGAAATGTGGCACTAAACAGACTGTGAAAAGCACACTTGTTTACAGTGGGAAAGCTGAAACACGCAGGTGAAACATTGCCTCATTCAGCCTCAGCAGGGGGAATGCCTGGGTAACTCAAATTTTCCATGGCGCTGCCCGTGTCCCCAAATGGCCACGAACATACTGCAGAGTATTGATTCTGGGCTCACAAATTAACGTTGGCCGAGTAGGAGCTTTCACAAATAGACAATCTGCAAATAATAGAGATCAACCGTGCTCTTTATCTGCCCAGATCCACCTCCTGGGACCCCACCCCCTTTCTCAGTGCCATAAATTACCCACTTTATCCCTGGGGCAACGTTTGGTCCTTTCAGTTGGTGACCACACCTAACATTCCATTTGTATTGTTGGCTACGGTAGCTTTGCCTGGTTAAAGGTGAAGGTGTGCCGAAGTTTGTTTTGTTTTGTTTTGTTTTTAACAATTTTAGTTTGAGATTTTCTGGCTATTCAGAGTGGTGTTCGCTCCCATGCTACATAGGTACAGTTTCTATTTCTTCCTTGGGAGAACATACCATATATTAAAAATAAACCTATGTAGGTGTCTTACCTCTGCCCACTTACTACTCCTGCTTTCTCAGGAAGGGCTCCACAACGAAGAAATGGCTAAGTCTATCTGTAAGCTCAGTATCTCCCTGGGCTGAGTATAACCCCTGACCCCCATCTGCTCTGGGCTCACTTCAGGAGACGTCAGCCTCTCTTCCCTTCTTTTACTGTGAAAGACTCTCTGATACTCTTAGACTCTACGGCATTCTTCCGTGTGCTAAAGAAAAACATGGCTTGCTCTGAGAATATGGTTTAGTTCTTGGAAGTTCTTATTTATGTACTCTTACTGCCTTCACATGCCTCATTGAGTCATATTATCTTCCTATTTTTATTTCGACTGCTGAATACACACACAAACATAGCTTTTTTGTTTTTGCCTTATGCTCAATTCTACTCAGGTATTCCTCCTTGTATCGTGTTGTGTCGCTCATTATTATCTTCTCCCTTATTTGGTTCTATAAACAAAACTTACAATTTTATGTAAGGCCAACAGATACTTGAAAAGATGCTCAACATCACTCATCATCAGAGTGATACGCAAAGCAAAACTACAATGAGGTGTCACTTCACAACTGTCAGACGGTTAAAATTCAAAACCCAAGAAACTAGTGTTGGTGAGGATGTGGAGAAAAAGAAACCCTCTTGCATTGTTCTTAGAAATGCAAAGTGGTGCAGCCAGTGTGGAAAACGGTATGCAGTTTCCTCAAAAAGTTAAAAATAGAACTACCCTACAATCCAGTAACCACACTACTGGGTATTTACCCCGAAAATACGAAAACACTAATTCGAAGCGAGGCATGCACGCCCATGTTTATTGCAACATTATCTACAAAAGCGAAATCATGGAAGCAGCCCAAGTGTCCATCACAGACGAATGGATAAAGAAGCTGTGGTTTATACATTCAACGGACTATTACTCAGCCATAAAGATGAATGAAATCTTGCCATTTGCAACAACATGGATGAAACTAGAGGGTATAATGCTAAGTGAAGTAAGTCAGAGAAAGACAAATACCATATGATTTGATTCACATGTGGAATTTAAGAAATGAAACAATGAGCAAAGGGGGGAAAAGGAGGAAAGAGAGCAGGGGGGATGGTTGAAATAGGGGATGGAGATTAACGAGTACATTTGTCATGATGGAAAAAAAAAGAAACCCAAAGTGGGATAACTAAAAAATATGTCTTAAATAACTTTTATTTTCAACTTAAAAAAGGTTGCCAGACTCTTTCAAAAGATTTCTGTGTACCCTTTAACAGGCTTTACTAATTTTACTAATTAGTAATTAGTAACTTACTAATTACTAATTTTTACTAATATTTTGCCCCATTTGCTTTATTTTTGTCTCTCTCAACTATTTGAGAGTAAACTGCAGCCATCATGTTTCTTTGCCCCTAAATATTTCACTTATACCTCCTAAGAACAAGGACATTCTCTTAAATAAACCTAGTGCAATTATCAAGGAAAAATTTTAGCACCAACAAAATGCTATTTTCCAATCCACAATCCATATTTAAAATATATCAACTGTCCCATGGGCCACCTGGGTGGTTCAGGCGGTTAAAGCGTCCGACTTCAACTCAGGTTGTGATCTCCCGGTTGGTGAGTTCGAGCCTGGCGTCGGGCTCTGTGCTGACAGCTCAGAGCCTGGAGCCTGCTTTGGATTCTGTGCCTCCCTCTGTTTTTCTTTGACACTTTAAAAATCTTTGTAATTCAGCTTAGATGACTTTTATTGACCTATCTTTATATTTACTGACATTTTCCCAACTGGTTCCATCTGCTAATTATCCCTTTTAAGAATTTCTCGTCTCTAATATGGTTTTTTTTCCCTAGCATTTCTTCCATTTCTTTTTAAAAACATGTATAACTCTCTGTTGATATTCTATATCTGTTCATGCATGATGTGTAGCTTTCCACTACATCTTTTATTTTTTTTATTTATTTATTTTTTAATTTTTTTTTCAACATTTATTTATTTTTGGGACAGAGAGAGACAGAGCATGAATGGGGGAGGGGCAGAGAGAGAGGGAGACACAGAATCGGAAACAGGCTCCAGGCTCCGAGCCATCAGCCCAGAGCCCGACGCGGGGCTCGAACCCACGGACCGCGAGATCGTGACCTGGCTGAAGTCGGACGCTTTACCGACTGTGCCACCCAGGCGCCCCTCCACTAGATCTTTTAATATATTAGCATTCATTGAATTAAAGTCCCTTTCTAATAGTTACATCTTCATCATCTCTGAGTCTAGTTTTATTGATTGCTTTATCTTTAAACAATAGGTTGTTTCTTTTGTGTGCCTCTTTGTCTTGTAAGGTTTGTAGGTCATACATTGATGTGCCAAATAGTATGTTTAACCTTAACGTTTGAAATTATTTCTTTTCAGAAGCATTTATTATGCATAGTAAGTAAGAAGTTCTCTTGACTCAACAGACTTGTTTTTGGAGCTTTTGCACACATAGACAGATGTTCTCAAGTTAAATTTGTGTAATAGTTTATGCTAATGCATGTGCAAATGAGCACCCATTCGCTTTTTACTTAACTCTTTTCTCTTCAACATGGTGTAAAACACAGGGACCCCTATCCAAATAAAATTAATGAGAGACTTCGTTTGTAATGAACAGCTCTGTGAATCAGATTACATTTAGGTGACATCTGAAAGAGTTCAAGTGAAGCAGGTTACAGAACTGTGTACTTTTTTTTTTAATGTTTATTTCTTTTTCTTTTTTTTTTTTTAATTTTTTTTTCTTAACATTTATTTATTTTTGACACAGAGAGAGACAGAGCATGAACGGGGGAGGGTCAGAGAGAGGGAGACACAGAATTGAAACAGGCTCCAGGCTCTGAGCTTGCAGCACAGAGCCCAATGCGGGGCTCGAACTCACAGACCGCGAGATCATGACCTGAGCCGAAGTCGGCCGCTTAACCGACTGAGCCACCCAGGCGCCCCTATTTATTTATTTTTCAAGAGAGAGAGAGAGAGAGAAACAGAGCGCAAGTAGGGGAGGGGCAGAGAGAGAGGGAGACACAGAATCCAAAGCAGGCCCCAGGCTCTGAGCTGTCAGCACAGAGCCTGACCAGGCGCTCAAACTCACCAACTGTGAGATCATGACCTGAGCCAAAGTCGGACGCCTAACCCACGGAGCCACCCAAGCTCCCCAGAAACGTACACTTTTTAAAGTCCTGTGAGGGCCGCCTGGGTGGCGCAGTCGGTTAAGCCTCCGACTTCAGCCAGGTCACGATCTCGCGGTCCGTGAGTTCGAGCCCCGCGTCAGGCTCTGGGCTGATGGCTCGGAGCCTGGAGCCTGTTTCCGATTCTGTGTCTCCCTCTCTCTCTGCCCCTCCCCCGTTCATGCTCTGTCTCTCTCTGTCCCAAAAATAAATAAAAACGTTGAAGAAAAAAAAAAATTAAAGTCCTGTGATTGGGGCTCTTAGCGTCAGCGTGAGAACATCACCAATCATGGTAGTATGAATTCTCAATCAGACAGCTTTCTCTACACTGCATTTGCTTAGGAAGGAACCCTCTCTTGTAAAAGGCGATGACCTTCTATTGTTCATGTTGAACTGGAAACAAATGCTCAATCTTCAACCAAACTGGTGGAAGAGGAGCACAAGGAATTATCTACAGTAGGATTTGTGTTTTGTAGAACGATGCCTTGCTCCTGGGAAAGACTGTGCAAACCCAAAACTGTATAATAATCACCAGGTCTCACAATTTTGGAGACAAAAAATAGCTCATGGCCACCGAGAAGATAAAAATACTTAATGTTCATATTGCCTACATCAAAGGTATTATTAACTGGCAACATGGAACAACTTAGAGGAGGGAGATGCTGTATTGGAGACTATATTTTTATATATATATATAATTTCATTTATGTAAAGACTTAAAGTGGCATGACATGAAATGAGTATGTAAGACCCAAGTATTGAGTATTTGGGGACACAGGGTGTTTAATTTAGTTAATTTAACAGATTCTTACAAGCACGTATTTTGTGTCAGGCACTACTTTAGGAGCACTCCTCACACGAAGTCTTCAGTCCTCATAATAACCCTCTGAAGTAGGTCCTGTTACTATCCCCCCATTAGAGCCAAGGAAACTGAGGCACAGAGAAGCTGTGATCTTTGACCCAGATTCCCAAATGGGGAGGTGTTAGAGTGGGTGCCGGCTCCAGAGCCCTTGCCGACCATCCTGACTGCCCCCCACCCCCGGCCTCGTGTGCACACACATGACGACTGGTAAAAACATCAGGGGCTTGTGCTTGTGAATATTTCTCTTTTTTCCCCCGATACCACACTTTAAAAATCATCTCGAAGTAGTTTGGCCTTTATTTTTGGCCTGTTTTTCTCAACCTGTGTTGGGGGCATACATCAAGGGCAATATCCATTCATCTTTAAATATTTGATTCATCTTTAAATATCATGTTTAAATATTTGCCACTGGCAGTCCGTCCCACAGACACAAACGCTTCACTCTGTCTTGGGTCACTGTGGTGTGCTCCGGGGTCAGTCCTTTCCACTGGTTTACAAGCTCCCTTAGGACAAGAATCTCCGCTGGTATTTCTCCTTGTGTTTCCACAGGGCCCGGCTAGCTTACGGTTGAGTCCCTGGCTACCTGCTTATTGGTGAATGCTGCGAGACAGCTGTTCAACCTTTTCCCACCCAGACACGCACGCTAGACTCTGTTCACATAAGCGATATGAACCTGTGTATTGGGGCAATTCATTTAATATAATTCCACTCCAATATCCATTTACAAAACAACAGTGGGAAACTGATGTAAGAAGGAGGTATGACATGACTCCACTTTTTCTATCTCTGTTCTAGGAATACGCTTCTCAAAAAGTGAACGTTTGGGAAAGTCAACGTATTTTTCCCCTCAGGTCCTCTTTATAGATTTCATGTTGCTGAGAATAAATCTAGGATTATGTATCATTTATGACGGTAGTCCTATCACCTAGCATAGGGCATTTCACATAGTAGGTTCTCAATAAATGCTAGTAGACTTTTTTAAACTTTTTTTTTTTAACGTTTGTTTATTTTGAGAGAGAGAGAGGGAGAGAGACGGGGGGGGCGGGGGCAGAGAGAAAGGGAGACACAGAATCCAAAGGAGGCTCCAGACTCTAAGCTGTCAGCACAGAGCCCGACGCCAGGCTCGAACCCATGAATTCTGAGATCATGACCTGAGCCGAAGTCGGACACTTAACCGACTGAGCCACCTAGGCGCCCCATAGATTTTTTTTTTTTAATTAAGCATTAGTACTATTAGGAAGAGCATTACAATAGGAAGAATTTTTCATCACAGATCTTTTGGGTCCACCAAGACTTGAGTTTTTACTTTCTAGGACATGGAACAGAATATTGTTGTATAGACGCTGGTAACTTTATTTTCCACCTCGTCTCCATTCTTTAGTAACTTCTTCCCCCACCGAGCCGTGACCAAGATTTTTTTTTTTTAAACCCCAGGCACAGCAATAATTTATGAATTTCTTTCTGTACCAGAAAGACACAATAAGACAAGTGTTTTGGAGAGATAAGAAACATCTCAGCGACACTGTGAGGCATGAATTGAAGTATAGGCAACTAGACCCACCAGGTAAATGATTATCTGCCGTTGCCAGAGTAGGCAGTCTCAATGGCTGATGAAGCCGCTGACCTTGGCGTATTTATCATCATTACCCCAGGGGACAGAAACCAATACATCTATTCTTGTGAATATCCATCCATAAAAGGAGGCCCAATCCAGTGGAAAAGAATTTGTGTTTATAGGTGGTGTGTGTGTGTGTGTGTGTGTGTGTGTGTGTGTGTATGAGAGAGAGAGAGAGGCAGAGACAGAGAAAGAGAGAGAGAGAGCAAGAATGTTTCATTTCTTACATTTTCTTTCCACTTTTAACTTCTTTCTATTTATACTGAGAAGGGAAGATGACCTCAGTCTCTCATCTGCGAGCTCAGATTTGTAACAGCACCCTGATCTGCAAGACTTCAAGGGGCATAGTTTTTCCTTATAAGGGAGCTGAATAAGGCTGAAAAACAAAGACAATCTGTCTTATCATCTCTCAGGCTATGATTGCTGTCAGATTAGGGGAGGCCAGAGGTGAGGGATGTGACCTTGGATGATGCGCCTGCTGTCTTCTGCCCAACCCCCCACCCCAGCATGGTGCTAACTGCTCTCTGGACTGGAGTTTCCAGGCAAATTTTGGGACCTGAGTTCACAGACAGCATCAAGCCTGCTTAGATGATAGTGAAGCAGAGCCCCCGTGGAAGCTGTTGTGGGGAGGGCGATGCAAGAGGGAGGGGCCAACGGCTCTGTCCACAGCAATCCTGGGACAAGGTTAAGAAGATGAGAGAGGCTTTGTTTCCAGAAAGAAGTGGTTGCCATTTAGTTTGCTCAGGCTGCTGGGGCAGAGTAGCAGGAATTGGCTCAAGCAGAAATGTAGGTCTCACAGTCCAAGGTCAAGGTGTCAGCAGGGTTGGTTCCTTTTGAGGGCTGTGAGGGAGAGTCAGCTCCATGCCTCTCTCCTAGCTTCTTGTGGTTTTCTGGCCATCTTTGACATTCCTTGGTTTATCGACCCATCGGCCCCAACTCTGCCTTCATGTTTTTGCGGTGCTCTCCCTGTGCACCCATGTGTGTCCAGATTTCCCCCTTTTATGAGGACACCAGTTATCCTGGAGCAGGGACCCACTTTACTCTGTGATGACCCCATGTAACCATAATTCCATCTGCAATGGCCTTATTTCCAAACAATGCCACATTCCGAGGTACTGGGATTTAGGACTTCGACATCTGAGTTTGTACAATGGGGAGACAACACAGTTCAGCCCATAATGGAATTCAGAATCCAGTTGATTCAGTTGGGGGAATCTTCTTATTAATTCAAGGAAACAGGAAAGGACATGAAACCAAGAGAAGAAATGGTAGAACAGCTCATTTTTTTCTAGCAAAGAATCAAGGCATGGGAAAGTGAAGCCTGGGGGGCAAGGTGGTAGGATTTCTTCATCGTGTGTGGGGACGGTCATCTTTTTGAGGACACTGGCAGTATCTGAGTTGAAATCTGATCTATGGGTCAAAGAGGACCTAAGTCCCCAAAGCTTTTGCAAACTCCCGGTGGTATGGGAAATTTAGCTGCCCAGAAAAAACCACCCAAAGTCCTTGGCCTAATGCCTTCAGAAATACAGGTGGGCTTACCGGAGGGGCCTTTCTCCTTTTCTATTTTCTCAAATATGGTGGGAACTATCAGAGAAGGAGCCGCTCCTGCAGAAGCATCCCTCCATTTCAGCCACTGAGCTGCCTAATTGTCTGCAATAGGTCAAAGCACGTTATCTATTTCCCTGACAAATGCCAAGGTAGGATGAAATTCAGTTAAGACTGGGTGCCAAGCGCTTTGTTAGATACTGGCATATGTTATCTCAGTCCTCACAGAAGCCCATATTATTATTCCCATTTTCTGGATGCAGCAGTCAAGGCTCAGAGTTCAGTGACTTTTCCCCGGGGGCTCACAGGAATCCTGCATGACCCCATGTGTATGCCCTGTGTATTCTTTTCACTCTGCCTTGCTGCTTCCCTAAGTATTTGAGGGTACATCTTTGGAGACTGTGAATTTTTTTTAAAGATACTAAATATCACATGGAGGTAAGAATTCATTTTACTCCTTTGAGCCTCTGGTGTAAAATGGGGAGACTGGCTTCAGAGGATCTCTGTGCATCCGTGTAGCCCTAACATGCGTCTAAAGTTGTGATTTTATTTTCCTGTTGTGGACGTAAGAAGAAGAGGATGTAGACTGTCCATCTGGGGTTTTTGTTGTTGTTGTTTGTTTGGTTTTTTTAAAGATGGAATTTTAACATCTCCTTGTGGAATTTCCTGGTTCTCAACCAAGTATGTAGATCCCATCCCTCGGAAGCCTGTCTATTTTTGACTGCAGTGGGATTACAATCGGGTTATTTGGGGGGGGCAATCTCTTTGGAGCCTCACATTTTTGTTTTCTCTTCTTCAAGTACCCCTGTGCTTCTGCTGCTCCCTTAGAACTGACTGCATGAAGCCTGGTTTGCACGAAGCAGTGGCCAAGCTCCCTGGGCCAGGGACACACGCCCGCCGTTCCAGGCTGAGATCGACTTCCGCTCTGGGCACATCTCCTGTGGGCCCGCGAACAGGCTTTGACTGATTTAGCTCAGAACACTCGCTTGTTTGTGGATATGGTAATGACGCCAGTAAAATTCAATTACCGTATCCCAGAGGACCGCAGCAAGCGATAATAAATTAGGGAACATGAGCTTTGGAGTATCTGAACTGAAATTATAATGGGGCTATTGAAAAACAAACAAACAAAAATCGCAAGCATTCATTTAATAATAGATGCTGCCGTTTTCCCCACCAAAAATTAGTTCATCAACGAACCCTTTGTTCTTGTCATAAAAGAACGTGCCTTAGACACAGCCAAGGACATTCTATCTTAATTACTTGGTATTGTTGTCGCCCCCCAGAGCCCACCTGGCTTCAGGGTAACTGGTACATGGGGAGGAAGTAGCTGCCTGCCAGGGTCCCCCAAGGCCGCGGCACTAATCCATGCTGGGCCCACAGATGCTCGCAGCCGCCCATGGCCTTGGGTTTCAGGTTGCCATCCAGGGCTGAGGTTTGAATGGAGGTTGTAATCTCAGAAGGTCCAGCTAGCACTTAACCACTGACATCCATCAAGTATGTCAAGGCTCGCATTGTCTCATTAATTTGAACCAGCTTTCCTGCTATCAGATCCTTTTTCATGTCTAACCTTTCCACCCTGCCTTTCCTCCTTTGCGCACAGTTTATAGCCTCTCCCGTTTGGGCCTTCCGTCTGTGAGTTGTGTGCTACAAGGCCACTCTTGGGGGGGGAAGAGGTGCCTTTGCGCTCCTCCGTGCCACAAACAGGACTTGGGTGTCTCTTCTCCCACGTGAAGGTCAAGCACAGGGATGGAGAAAGAACATTCGCGGCAGTCTGGATGTGTCTGCAGACTCTATTCTGCAGATAATCTTAGAGCTAAAATTGCTATCTTGCCTCGCTTTGTTTCCTTTCTCATCCAGATTCCAACCTTCAAGTGTATAATGCAGAATTGTTGAAATGATGAGCAAACGAGATGGGAAGAAGATAACCAAGGTGCTAAAAAAGTACTCCGAATTAGCAGCAGGTCATTTCCCACCTGTAGAAAATACCTTTGGGGGCAGTTCTGAGACCAAGCCCCTTGGTTGGAGAACTGTTCCTCCCTCCCCACCACCACGGAAGGCCCGTGGACATCGGTCATGCTTACTTTACATGACTCCATGAGGCCGGCTGAGTCAGGACCCAAGCTGGACACAACAGAATCTTGCTCTAGGACCTGGAACGTGTGGGAACTCGGAAAGGCTAGAGCCCTGGAGTTTGGGGCCTTCATTTTCAGCCATGTGTACAGAAAGCAGGAAAGCGAGGGGGTGGAGTGAGTTTTGCCACGAATCAGAGATGTTGAGAGAAGCAGACCATAGTCATGCAGTCCTTTGATAAAGGATGACCCTCCCTATGGCCTCTCCCCAACTCCTTCCTGACCATGTTCTCTCTGTAAGACCTTGTACCTAACGCTGCCTCTTAAGCCTCAACCCTTCATTATCTCTCAGTCTAATTAGCCTCGTGGCCAATGCCTGTTACATGTTCCTCTCAGGGCCTTGACATTTTTTTTTTCCCCAATATACCCACAGAGTATAAAATTTTAATACATTATTTGATCAGAGACAAGAGAACTAGCAATCTGTGGCACACTATCTGAGGACTTGTCAAAATCAAGGGTGATTCTTTCCATCACAAAGAGACGGAAGTTTCAGGACATCAAGAGACAAAAAAGCAGCCAAAGGATTTTGCTGTCCCTTTATTTCCCGTGAAATACAACCCGAAGCGGTGTTCATATTTTCCCCACACTGCTTCCTGTCCTCTGCCAAAGGAGGGACTTGATCCAATGTCCCAGCTGTTCTGGGGCCTGCGCTGGGATGGCCGGGTTGGAAGGGGGGGGGACACACAGGTTTTACTCTCATGCCAGCTACGCCTGGGGCCTCTGTGTGGGCAATCAAGGGACCTTCCCTCGGGCAGAAGCCTGTGGAAACATCCAGTCTGACGCCTCTCGTTTGGCACAATGAAGGGCAAATAT
Organism: Felis catus; assembly: GCF_018350175.1. Classification (NCBI taxonomy): domain Eukaryota; kingdom Metazoa; phylum Chordata; class Mammalia; order Carnivora; family Felidae; genus Felis; species Felis catus. Next base: position 120,624,682 of record NC_058369.1, on the reverse strand, counting down.
CTCTCCATTATCTACTGGAAAATGAATGAGCAAACACAATCTCTAAATCAAGGGAGACTTAAACAGGAGATCATATTTCCTATTCCCTAGGTGTTAGTAATATTCTGCAAAAAGGTCATGGGTCTTGGTAACTATGTTAAGAACTATGGTCACAGTTTATTAACCTCTTATGTTCTTCGGAGGAAAAAAAAATCAGAATATAAGGTGTTTGGGCCAATATAACACAAACCTAGGCATGCCAAGCTCTGTGTGGGGGGTTTACAGGTACCTTATTTAAATGTCACAGTAGTTCTATAGTATGACCACATCACTATGAATTGTCTAAGAAGTTTGAGTGGGTGCCTCAAAGGCCACACAACCGGTAAGTAGAAAAGCTTTTAAGTGAAAAATCTGGTAAAAAAAAAAAAAAATGTCACATAGCTGGAATGTGGTCTCGAATTTACCTTACCCTTAAACCCATCCTTATTCCATTGCACTCTAATGCAATATTTCCCAAACTTGTCTGGTAAGACTCCTCAGTGTGAGTGCTTGTTAAAACTCCACTCTCTCTCTCTCTCTCTCTCTGCCCCTCCTCCCCCACTCACTCTCTGTCTCTCTCCTTCAAAAAATAAACATTAATTTTTTTTTTTTTTTTAAAGGAGTGCCTGGGTGGCTCAGTCAGTTGAGCATCTGACCTTGGCTCAGGTCGTGATCTCGTGGTTCATGGGTTCGAGCCCCGAGTCGGGCTCTGTGCTGACAACTCAGAGCCTGGGGCCTCTCCCTCTCCCTTTACCCCTCCCTCACTCACGCTCTGTCTCTCTCTCTCTCCTTCAAAAATAAATAAACATTTAAAAAAACAATTAAAAAAGAAAAAAAAAATCTCCACTCCTGGGTCCAATCCTGCTGCAGATCTAATAAGCCAGAGTCTCCTAGAAATGGGGACAGGAATTCACCCTAGGTGAATCTGACCTAGCAAGTTAGGTAAACACTGCTAAAATGCCTTAATTTCTTTTTAACCTAGTAATTCTTGGCAAGGTGGGTCAAAAAATGTCTTCTCTTTTTAATAAGCTTTTTATTTTGGAATAACTTTAGATATGCCTGGAAGTCGTAAAGATGATGAAGAGAGAGCCCATATACTTCCTCCCATCTATTTCCACCTAATGTGAAGATCTTACACAACCATGGTCCATTTGTCAAAACTAAGAAACTAACACTGACAAATTACTGTTGACTGTGTTAGGAATCACTTGGCTTGGACACGGAAGGAAAGGAAAGACAGGCCAGCCCAGAGTCCCCTTTTTTTTTTTCCTATTCCTCAGTGAGCTGAAGGCACACAGCGTTGGTAGAAGGTGCGTGATTAAGAAGCAAGTTGAGATTAGCTCTTTGCTGTATCTATTGCAAGAATGAAGACACTTCTCAGCAGACTGTTGACCTTCCAGAAAATGTCAACAGCACTCTGAAGGGACCCATGATTACTGTGAAGGGCCCCCGAAGAACCCTGTGGAGGGTTCCTCAGTAGAAGTCAGTCTCCTCGGAAAGAAAAAGAAGAGGGTGTGAGTTGACAAATCGTGGGAAATGGAAAAGAACTGTCTACTGTTCTCACTATCTGTGGTCACCTACAGGCCATGGTCAAGGACTCTACATTGGGCTTCCTTTACCAGATGAGGTCTGTGTATGCTCGTCTCCCTGTTAACGTCATTACTCAGGAGAATGGCTCTCTTGTTGAAATCCAGAATTTCTTGGGTAAAAATCGGGGCGTCTGGGTGCCTCAGTTTGTTAAGCATCAGACCTTGGCTCAGGTCATGATCTCAGGGTTTGTGAGTCTGAGCCTCTCGTGGGGCTCTCTGCTGTCAGCACAAAGCCTGCTTGGGATCCTCTGTCCTGGCTCTCTCTCTCTGCCCCTCCCCCACTCACATTTGCAGTGCTCTCTTTTTCTCCCTCAAAAATAAACATTAGGGGCGCCTGGGTGGCGCAGTCGGTTAAGCGTCCGATTTCAGCCAGGTCACGATCTCGCGGTCCGGGAGTTCGAGCCCCGCGTCAGGCTCTGGGCTGATGGCTCGGAGCCTGGAGCCTGTTTCCGATTCTGTGTCTCCCTCTCTCTCTGCCCCTCCCCTGTTCATGCTCTGTCTCTCTCTGTCCCAAAAATAAATAAAAAACGTTGAAAAGTTCTGTAGGTTCTGGGTGGCTCAGTCGGTTGATCGTCTGACTTCAGCTCCGGTCGTGATCTCGCGGTTTGTGGGTTCAAGCCCTGTGTTGGGCTCTGTGATGACAGTTCAGAGCCTGGAGGCTGCTTCGGATTCTGTGTCTCCCTCTCTCTCTGCCCGTCCCCCGTTCATCCTCTGTCTCTCTCTGTCCCAAAAATAAATAAATGTTGAAAAAAAAATTAAAAAAAAATAAAATAAAATAAACATTACAAAAATACATCCAGAGACCTCGGCTGAGGCCAGGTGTTGTTTGTTCAGCATCTCAAGCCCAGACAGATGAGTTAATTCTTGAAGGAAATGACATTGAAACCGTAGCAAACTCAGCTGCTTTGATTCAGCAAGCCACAACAGTAAAAAACAAGGAAAATTTGGGGATGGTTTGTATGTTTCTGAAAAAGGAACAGTTCAGCAGACTGATGGATCAGATCTAAGTTGACCAGCTACAGAAATAACAAGATGCCAGATGAGTTTTCAGACTTATTTGTGATATTTTACAGATGCAATAAAAGCTGTATTGATTTGGAGCTTTTTCTTAAACCAATAAAAAAAAAAAAGGAAGAAGAAGCAAACTGAGTTTATTTCCCACAGGATTTACACTCTTCTGGTAAGAACAAAATACATATGCATGCACAGGCTATGAAATGCAAATTATGTAAGTTCGGTGATTTCATAGATGAGTTAAATACACTTCATTTTTATTTTATTTATTATTTTATGTTCTGGAGTTCTTTTTTTTCCTAATGCTTATTTATTTATTTTTGAGAGACAGACAGAGAGAGAGAGAGAGATGCAAGGGGAGGGACAGAGAGAGAGGGAGACAGGGAATCCCAAGCAGGCTCTGCACTGTCAGCATGGAGGCTGATATGGGACTTGAACCCACGAACCGTGAGATCAAGCCCTGAGCTGAAATCAGGAGTCAGAGGCTTAGCCGACTGAGCCACCCAGGTGCCCCGAGTTAAATACGCTTCTATTTGCCTTTAGAACTGGCATTGCAAAATTCACACTAACAATTAAAAATTTTGTTTCCTTTGCTTGGCAAGGCATTACAGAGCAAATAAAAAATACCGTGACTCGTTGAGGGAGAGACTGGGGAAGACGGGGAAAAAAAAAACTTTATGCTTCAGTTCCATAACTGTACTTTGCCCCTACTTTTTGGACCAGGGGCTCCACATTTTCATTTTGCACTGGGTCCCACAAATTATGTAGCCAGTCCAGCTGATCCCTAGTCAGGGGGCATTGTCCTAACTCAACGATCACCACCATCAGAAAATGGTAGTGGTTGTGGCAGCCAGACAGACAAGTAGAAAGACGTGTCAGGAGAAGGGGACTTTCTGTCATCCTTGGCAATAACAGCAACGGAGGGGGTTTAGTCTCCCACATGCACCAGCCCAGGTGGCTATTGGCACCTCAGGGTGATTCCTGATATTTTAGCACTCCTAGATATGACCCGGGGCAGTGGGATCCTGGTTGGACGTACCCAGTGGCCTCGGGCTCTCTGATGCAGAGTGTGCAATGGCAAATGCCACATCAAGAAGCAGTTAAACCCTTGACCTGCCCCAGGCCCGTGGCTTTTGCATGTGACACTCTGTATAACACTGCTTAATTATTTTTGTGCTCCAGTGGGCAGTTCTTCCTTTTTAGCTCGACTATTAAATCAAAGAAATATCCTCCGCATCTCCAAAGCCTGCTAACTCATTAAACACAGAATGGGGTGTTTCTGTGAAAAGGCAGCGCGGTGGGTTTGGGACAGCAGCTTTAATTTATATCTGAAAACAAATTAGGCTAATGGAGCAGAACAGCTACAAATGCTGTACAACCAACCTGCACCAGGAAACAGAACGTGGCTCTTTGGCGAATTAAAGGACACGATGGCTCTCTCTTCCACTGTGAAATTTTTTTGCGATGTGTCTTTTAGGATCAGGTGCTTCTTTTAAAATAAGAAGCGGGGGTGGGGTGGGGTGGGGCGGCGCCTGGGTGGCTCAGTCGGTTGAGTATCCAATATCGGCTCGGGTCATGATCTCACGGTTTGTGGGTTCGAGCCCCGCGTCGGGCTCTGTGCTGACAGCTCAGAGCCTGGAGCCTGCTTCGGATTCCGTGTCCCCTTCTCTCTCTGCCCCTCCCCTACTCACGCTCTGTCTCTCAAAAATGAATAAATGTTGAAAAATAAAATAAAATAAGAAGGATCTCCAGCTGGTGATGTGAGGTCTGTCCTCCCCGGTGGAGTGAAGCCACGCTGCTGGGACACATGGAAAGAGACTCCAGCCACGAGCATGAGGAATGACGCTTCATGTGTCAAGGTGACCACTGGCAGCCCTGGGCATGGGCTTGTCCTGTGTCACCCAGCGGTAAGACTCGCGATCAAGCACCAAGCGCAGTTAGTAGGAGGCCCACTCAAACATGCACCGCCCAGAGCTCTTCCCTCTGTGGAAATCAGAACAGGGGGTTCCTCTCCCTTCCCCTCCCCAACAGGCCTCTCACTTGGCTTCTCCCAACCCCCAGTTCTCTACACCTCTTGTTCCCATACTCCATCTTCAGCTGTCCTCTTTATTGTTTTTTCCTTCCCCTGCACCCATGTGATTTCTGCCAAGGTGGGGACTTTCTCTACCTTGTTCCCGGCTGTGTCCCGGTCCCTTACATGTTGCCCAGTACGTGCTAAGGGCTGGATCATTATTTGTTGAATGAACTGTCAAGTGCAACAGTCAAGCCTACTTCTCTCCATGCCACATCCTTAAAAAACCCCTGCGCACAGATATATGATGCACACCTCCCCAAATTTGCACGTGTGGTCCCTCCCTCCCCTTTCTACCTGTGCCCCCCTCTTCTCTCTCTGTCTGCCTCCTCCTGGAGCCTCTACAACTCCGTAATGCCTTCCCGCAGTGCACACTCGATACTGAGCCGCGCTGAACGGGGCTTCTATAGTCCGCAGCCTCCCCCCAAGAAATGCTAAGCAACACCAGATAGTGCCACTTGTGTCTTTTCCCCTATCCTGGTGCTTTCGATGTTTGAGGAATGTATACGTAAATGAGCTATCCAAAGACACACAGCTAGTTAGTGGCAGGGACCAGGCTACTGCCCAGATATCCTGGTCTTCCATACATGGCTCTTTGTTATTTCCATCAGAGAATGCCTCCGAGAAGCCCTTCTCACCAACTTCCCCCAAACCCACCGTGTAGTTTCCGCACGTCTACAAGTGTCAGCTTCCTGGTACCCAGCCTGTATGGTGTCTTCCAAAAACAAACGCTTCCTTAATTTGTCGTTGTCCTAATTCCTCACATTGAATCGCAACGTCATCCGACTGATTAATTTTCACAAAGTGTTAAAGCACAGAGAGATCGGGGGCATGAAGAGTTGGCTGGAATTTACAGATGTTTTGAAGTTACTTACACCGAAGGAGTAACATCCTGGGCACATTTGCAAGGTTTTTGGAGTCCGTTCCGTGAACACATTTTCTTTTTCATGAAAAATCTCAAACACACATAAAAATAACAGGACCAGTACGTTAGCAGGAATAATACAAGCCTCGTAGATTCATCATTCAGCTTAACAATTATTAATGACTTGCAACATTTCCTTTTTCTTTATTATTCTTTGTTGAATTATTTTAAAGCATATTCCAGAGACGGCATATCGTTTTATCCTTCTTCAAAATGCCCCCCCTTTTTTTTAACATAACCACCCCTACCAAATTAACAATAATAATTACTTAAAATGCGATAAAATTTTCACGGAGGTGTTTGGAGGGGGTGGGTAGAGCTTCTCTGTACTAAGTGTATAACAGAACAGAAATAAACCCCACTGAAGGAAGAGGCCTGCGTGTATCCATTTTACCTTCTCAGAAATTGTAGATGGAAGTCTGAAACGGCCCAGACTTCTTTTCCTGGATGAGTGGAGCTTCACTGGAACTTTCTTAAGAATCTAGAATTTTCTCCTCTTAGGGTCTCAGCAAATGCTGGCTTAGGAGAGCTGCATTCTCTCTGGGGCCCATCCCCAGGCCATGCTTACACCGTCCAGGCCCTTTAAAGCCGGCCTCTCTGTTCACCACCTACCGGCAGTCTAAACACTCTTTCATTTTCTTGGCCCTTCCATTTCATAAGCATAGTGACCAGGCAACAATAAAGAGAAGGTATTCGGATTAGTTAAGTGAATTAATATTCAAGTTTAAACTTTCAAAAATCCTGCTATCACCTATACGGGATCCACAGGGCTGGGGAGAGAGAGCTAAAGAGACCCCAGGATGGGAACCGCCTGGCAGAGCCTTTCTTGCCTCACCAGAAAGAACTTGACCATGGGCAGGTCCTCCCCAGAAGATTCTCCGGCCGCTTCCAAGGGCCAACGCCCCGTCGCCGCTCACACCCTCCCAGATTTGGCAGGACCCAATTCCTCCCCCTCTTTCCCTCCTTCCTCCCACCCACCCCTGAAGCTCATTTCCCTTCCTTCTAGAACACAGCTTGTTTTCTCTGGTTGCTAAGCAGCCTGGTGCTCTCTGGCAGTGCTTGCTGTCGCCTGTCCACTCCCGCCCTATTCCGATTATTCACATTAACCCTCTGTGACATAGATTAAAAACCTGGCGTTGGGTGACAGTCCGAAGGATCACATCAGGGGGCCAATGACAATCTACGTTTTGCGTTCCCTAGCACTGTATCCTCTCTGGGGTCGAGGAAGTGTGATGGCCGAGGGTTCCGAGCCCACACACAGCTGACTTTGAGTTCGGATCCTGGCCCTCAGTAATGGAGTGACGTAGTAACTTCTGGGAAGTTACTCACTCTTTCCAACTAAGCCATGGTCTTCTCGTCTGTGAAAGGGAATAACATAATGGTTGCTGCATTTGCCTCCTCTAAAGGTTAAATTACTTAAAGCGCGTCGAGGGCTCAGTATAGTGTCTGTTATGTAGTGAGAACTCACAATATATTAGCTGATACTGATGCAATTTGCACAGCACTGCCATGTCCCGCGTCTGCTTTCACAACAGTGTTAGTTACCTCGTGGAGGTAACCATTAATACTTCCATTTGGGGCGTGGAAAACACAGGACAGAGAGGTAAAGCAACTTGCTCAAAGACAAACAGCTAAACCAGTATTGGAGTGGGACTAGTTTTGTGTTTTATGTTGTCACTGGGTCCCAGACCTATCTGAGGCTTAAGATCAATCCCACCCGGACCCTTCTTTGGGGAAGGGAATTTATTTGGAAGCAATCAACCCCATAGGCTTTGTTTCCAACTTCGAAACAGTATAGTATTTGAAGTATAGTATTTGATCAATACAGTAAATCCTCCCCAAGATGAAAATATGCGTGCATCCATTTCCATAGCTGGTATAATGAGAGTGAACAGATGATTTGGGCTTCGAGTCAGACCACGAGGGCTGGAAAGGGAAGATTTGGCCTTGAAGTACACGGTACTGACTCACATCTGCAATTCATACTACGCATAGAGCTTAGGGAAGCCAAGCTTCATAAAAGAAGCTATTCCTGAAAAAGCAGATAATGTTAAGTCTTATCTCTCAGCCCCTAATTCTAATTACGCTACTTCCTCTTGTTAAAGGTGGTGAATCCAGCCAGCTTCCAAGGACTCGGGAGGCTCAGATGTGATGCCTGCAACTCCTTCCCTTAGTTGTGTTTCGCAGCCCGAGGCTGCACTTGACCGCAGCCTGGTCCTGGTCTCTCAGGGGGACCTAGTGAGAGCCCCCAAGCCTTGGCTTTCTCCTCTTCTGGAAGATCAGCTCGAAGACCGCACAACACTAACGTGGCATTTGAATAACACTTTTCCAATTTTTGTTACACCCTCGACCATTATTTAGTCGACATTTTCTTTGAGTGCCTTCCTTTTATGATTAAAAACTTTTTTCAATCGTTGTGTGAGCCAGGAGAGGATGGGCTTTGCTGAAATAATAAACCCTGGTATCTCAATGGCTTTAGCACAGCAAAGGTTTATTTTTCATTTGCGTGACATCCAACGTGAGTCCGACGACTGCGCAGGACCGCTTTCCTTGAAGGGGAGTCTTAGCCAATGGCCCTGACATCCAGGCTCCCTCCATTTTGTAATGCCACCGCCTCAAGACGTGGTGAAGGCATTCAGGACATGCTACCCCACCATGTGCCGCTTTGGTATATTGATTTTGAGTTGAAGGCCTTTGAAAAACAGCAAATGCGGGGAGAGACAAGGCTTACTCTGAATTCTCTTTATTTGCCTAACGACCTAGGTTCCAGAAGGACTCAATTATCCTAACCCTCCTTCCCGAGAGCCAGGAAAGCTCGATTCTAATCGCAGGAGAGGAGACTGGATGCGAACACCACACCCAGGCAAACTGGGTCACAAACGATCACGTCTCCCATCAGTTCTTCCAAAGGCCCATTCATCTTTCCTAAAAATCATTGACTCTCCCCTGAGTTGCCCTTCCCCCGCTTCCCCTGTTAAGATGACACATGAACTCTCATTGAGGCGGGGGTATTCATGTTTTTTCTTGTGATGCCCCGTGCACATACTATTTTAAATGAACACATGTGTATGCCTTTACTTCCGTTCATCTGCCTGCTGTCAGTTTACTTTGTAGACTCAGCTATTGAACCAAGGAGGGCGGAGGGAACGTCTTTCCTCCCCGACTGTGGCATCCAGGGTCACGGAGGCAGGAGAGAGAGAGAGAGAGGCAGGAGGCCTGCACACTGGCTTAGGAGTTCTGAGCCCAGAAGGGAGGTCAGTTGTTTCTGCTCGCGTTTTGCTGGTGATGAGCTGTCCCGCGGCCCCGCCTAACTGCAAAGGGGCGTGGAAGTGGGCGTGAGGCACGTAAGGTATTTGCTTAGCACAACGCCCCGCCAGTGGGACGGAAATGGAAAGCTGGTGTTATCGCTTGCTGTGAATAAGAGATGGTCATAAATAGAGGTAACGAGAACAACGTGTTACATTCTACGAGGGTATTTTTGTCTGCTGAACACTCTGATTCTTACTTACATTGATTTACTTGCGCAAGAGATGTTGGGGGTGCAGGGGGGAGACAGCGAGAGATACAGGCATATTCGCACCACACGGAGAGCCCTCCCTGATTTCCGAAGGAATCAGAAAGATTGCAGGATCACTGAAGCGGGAATAACTTTCTCATTATAGGAGTGCAGGTTGTGCTTAACACCTTGCCGTGCGCTGTCTAAAATCATCTCTCTTTCCACCCAAAAACTCCCAGTGGACACCAGGCGTCCACCTGCCATGCTCTGGGACACGCTGCCCTCATTGGACTGGGTCAACATCACTCTCCAAGGCAGGAATAAATATGAGCTGTGCGGTGTGCCTGGTGCGAAGAGCACAGAGATGATGATTACCCCCACCCCCACCCCCACCCCGAAGATCTCAGAGAAAGGAGAGACCGAGAAATAAACCGACAGTTCCAATCCAACGCACACAACGCATTTGGGAACCCCGAGGTGCTATTGCAGTAATCCTTGAACGACCACTGATTTTCCCAGAAAAATTCTGTCACGTCCTCGTTGGTTTGTGTTCACTGTTTGATTTTGCTTCCTTTTAATTTTTCTTTCGGTGATGTCGATGGTATTCTATTTAAGGTAAAACCCACGGGTAGAAGGGGAAAAAAACCCCAGCTAATGTTTCCTAGGTACTTTGAATCTAGTGCGTCTTGAGGCGTGAGACGTACTCAGGGGGCCACGTTGATAAGAAACATAAGGCCGTTTCAGGATGTGGGGAAGCCGGATTGCAAGTTGTGGAGAAGGCTCATAACAATCAATACAATCAATACAGCCGTTACCGACTCAACTCACTGAATGGAGGGGACAGGCGGCAAGCCCTGGGTCCAGCCCAAGGTCCTGGTGCTCCGTGGCATGTAGCACCGAGTGCCTTGTGAGCAAGTTTTCTTCTTGGGAAACTCAGAGAATTGGACGAAATGTGCAGTTCCTGAACTCTGAATGTTCATAGATGCAAAGGGAGCTCTCTCATCAAGCCTGCCCACAGGGGACAGATGACCTCGGAGTTCCTGGACTCTATGTTTAGCCTCAGCCATCCCCTCATTTGTTATTCTAGCGCATTTGGGGGAAAACAGTATTAACCTCATCACTGCTGCTTCCATTTACTTCATACTTACTGTGTGCCAGGGGCTTTAGCAGTATTAATTAACTTAATCTTTTAAAAATGAGTACCGTGGGGCACCTGGGTGGCTCAGTCGGTTAAGCGTCCGACTTCGGCTCAGGTCATGATCTCATAGTCTGTGAGTTCGAGCCCCGCGTCGGGCTCTGTGCTGACAGCTCAGAGCCTGGAGCCTGTTTCAGATTCTGTGTCTCCCTCTCTCTCTGCCCCTCCCCTATTCATGCTCTGTCTCTCTCTGTCTCAAAAATAAATAAACGTTAAAAAAAATTTTTAAAAAAGGAATAACTGACACACACACAAAAAAATGAGTACCGTTATCATGCCCATTTTAGAGATGGGAAAACTGAGGCACAGGGGGGTTCAACGTGTTCTTCGGTATCTGGTATCTAGAAAGACGCAGGCAGGTGTTCAGTCCCAAGCAGTCTGGGTCCAGATCTTGCAGTCACTACTTTGCAGCGTCTCTAGGCAAGGGAGTTACAAGTGCAAATAATAAGATGAGGAATGTCATAGTGAGTCCTACAAAGCAAGTAGTTTTTTGAAGATTAAAAAACATGAGACAATGACAGACGTTGCACATGTACTGGAGTGGAGTTCTTTTAGAGAAGAAACAGCATGGATCACACGGTGTGGGAGAAGGGGAAATGCCTCATATTGTTATGGACCTACCAGGCTTTAGGTACATGAACACCTTTGCTCCTCCCAGCAGCCTCAGGAGGTAGGGTCATTACCACCCCCCAGCCCAGGTCATACAGCTGGTAAGTGGTGGACACAAGGTCCCCCAAAGACCCAAGTGCCTTAGGGAGGAGCTGGTGCCCCAGACCACTGCCTGGACACCAGCAAGGGCAGGGATAGGGAATCCACATGTGTCGGTCGAGGAACCATGGGTCTGAGTGTGGTGATGGGGCAGCTGGTGACACCTTTGCTGGGGACATGAAGGGCGTCCTGAGTTCAGACGTCTTAGAGCCAATGCCTTGGGGTAAACGGGTCTCCTGTTTGGACAGGACGCTGTGCTGGCAGGCGTAAGAAAGAGAGATGCAGCCGCCTTAACATAGTCCAATCAACCTGACGGGTCTGTTTCCGGCAAAGACACCCTGTGCATAGGGGACGCCTAGCGACAAGAAGAGTGTCTGGTCTTAAGTGCTGCAGGACTAGATTATACCCTTGTTTTGTGAAAAATCATCTACAAGCCACAGTCGCTCTGGACCAGGGTTCCTCAACCTGAATTGTTCCCCCAGTATCCCTAAAATTTCTTCCAAGTCTCAGAACCTAAAAAAAAAAAAAAAAAAGGATTTGCATACAGTACTTTATGTATGGAGTTGCTCAGCACAGCAGAGAGGAGGAGACACAGAATCCTAAGCGGGCTCCAGGCTTCATTTCATTTTTAAATGCTTATTTATTTTGAGAGAGAGAGAGAGAGAGAGACAGAGGGAGAGAGAGCACAGCAGAGAGAGAGAGAGAGAGAGAGAAGAGAGAATCCCAAGCAGGCTGCATACTACCGCGCAGAGCCAGACGTTGGGGGGGTCTGGGGTGGGGAGGGTTGAGGGAGGAAGGGGCTGGATGCCAAGACCCTGGGATCATGACCAGAACCAAATCAAGAGTCCGTGGCTTAACCGACGGAGCCACCCACACGCCCCTCATCCAATTTTTGATATTTCGGGGAGTGTATGGCTATGGTGAACAGAGCTTGGAAAGCGTACTCAGCGCACTTTACAATACGATTTTACTTTGTTATTTCACCTCCTAACGGGCGGAGTTCATGTCTTGCACCATACTGCCCCCTAGCGGGCACTTTGTTTCGTAGCACACAGAAGAAAGGCTCTAATAAAATGGCTTTTTAAGACCGAAGTCAAGCGGGGGACTTGCTGGGGAGGTGGGTGGGGTTCATAGGACAACTGCAGCTTCTGGCTTAGCCGAATGGTGACCCTCCGGCTTCGCCACGCCCCCCCCGAGAGCGGCGCCCCACTCCTCCCCGAGCCCCACCCGTCTTCCTGCAACCCCACTCCCGCACATCCCGGCACCCATGACCCCTGGGTCTTTCCTGCCAGCAGACTAGGCCTCTTCTTTGAGGAGGGAATTCAAAGCTGTTTCCATTTGGAATAGAAAGAGCATCCTGTCCCTAGAAACATCCGACAAGAAGCGTTTTATGAATGCCCAGAAGAGAGCTGCCACGTGAAGACTAGAAATGATTCAGCGGAAAAAATATGGATGATTTGTTGGTGCTGTTTCCGAGTTGGCCTCAAAAACTTCCCAGGAATGTCTTTCCTCCCAAGTGGAGAGTGTGCTACTTTGCAGGTGCCCGTCTGTTCTTCTCACCCAGCTCCGGACCGTTTAGTTAACGGGATGTGACAGGCCGCCCTGTAAGTGCATGTACGTGTCGCCTCAAGAGCTTTGGTAAGCCGAGTGAAATTTCAGGGAACTAGAGGCGACTCAAATGGCTTTCAGTCAATAGGTGACATTGTGTGATTAGTAATCCTATAAAGCTTTTAAAAAAACAATTTTTTTTAACGTTTATTATTGAGAGGCAGAGCATGAGCAGGGGAGGGGCGGGGGGGGGGGGGGGAGACACAGAATCGAAGCAGACTCCAGGCTCCGAGCTGTCAGCACAGAGCCCTACACGGGGCTGGACGCGGGGCTGGACGTGGGGCGCGAACTCACCGCAAGATCATGACCTGAGACTAGTCGGAAGCTTAACCAACCGAGCCACCCAGGTGCCCCGCTTCAACTTCTTTACTTCTTGTCACTTGACTCGGTTTGACCCCAAGACCCCAAGGTGACAGGAGCCTGAGCCCCAATAGTCTGGTGATAGATACTACCTAAAAGGAAGGATGATCTCTGTGGAGGTAGATGTGAACTTGACAGTATGAGCAAGAAGGAATTGGTTGATGCAACAAATGGTGAACTCAGTCTGGGCCAACAAGTTCCGCCTGGCAGGTGAATTACCCATCCTCGGATCCACGAATCTCATCTGCACTTACGGCTTTATAGACATGGCCCCCAAGATGACTGGAGGGGGCTACTGTGTGACAAAGAAGACAGAGGCTGCTGGAAACTTCCATGACCGGCAGTTGAATTGTTCAGGAATGTTTAATCCCTGCAATGGAGGAGCTGGATGAGGCAAAATAATACATGACTGGTCATCAGGGGTTAATAGAATCGGTTGATTCATGTTAGCCAAATGTCAAAAAAATGATAGCAGTAAAGTCTAGATGCTGTCTCTAGCCATACGGTGCCCGTGGCAATGTTACCCTTTTGGCTTATTATCGGCTATCTTATCGAAGCCGCTAAGTGTGCGAGAACTCTCCTCAGAGAAGAGACGTGTATTCAGAAGGTCGCTTCTTTTATTTACTTATTTATTTTAGTTTATTTATTTATTTTGAAAGAGAGAGCAAGCAGGGGAAGGGCAGAGAGAGAGGCAGCAGCAAGTGCCATGCTGTCAGCACAGAGCCCGACACGGGGCTCGAACCCACAAACCTTGAGATCATGACCTGAGCCGAAGTCAGACGCCCAACCGATTGAGTCACTCAGGCGCCCCTTTGGAACCTCTTTTTTCATGTCTGTAAAACAAGGGTAATCAAAGAAGATGAAGTTTATAGTGCACAGGGCCAAGTGCCTGGCGTAGAGCAAACACACAATGAGCCTTCGCCTGATGGAGGAATTTATTGTAGAGTTTGATCTTGAAAGTTATTTGTGCGTCTCTCTGAATTTGCCTCACCCCCACCTCCCTTCACTGTTGACTGCAGGAGACGTTGCCTATCAGTGAAAAATCCATTCCCTAGTTAATGTTCTCCGGCTTGCCTTTTATACTGTCTGTCGGATCCAATCCATCACGCATGTAATCATATTATACATTGCCTTCTCTATGAATAAGAAATGAGAGGACGGTATTTTGTTTGCTGCAGTTCCCCCATCATGAGAGACTAGATACAGGACGAAAGTTTTAGCTCCATGGCTGCAGGGAGGGTACAGATAATAAATCATTTCATATTTCCGGGATGGAAGACAGTCTCCTTGGGGATTCTGTGGCTGTGGAAGCTGTGGTCTCTTCGCGATCGGCGTTTTGGATGCCAGTCTGCGCTGACCAATGGGGAATGAATGGAGACCTTAGGGTACAGCCATATCCTCCAGGGTGGGGTGGGGAGCCTTCCAGACTCGGAGTGTGGGAGTGGCTTAGCTGAAGTCCCTGCGGGCGTTAAACTCTCTCATAGGCATCAGTTAGGTGTTAGGACCCCAAAAAACTCCTCAGCGCTGCAGAAGATTTTACAGTCTTTGGATGCTAAGAACAGCTACTTAACTTCTTAACATTCTAGCTTCCTTAGGCGTAAAATGGGGAATAAAAGCTCCCTTACCTGTTTCACCGGATCACGTGGAGAACAAATGTAATAATGAAAGTGAAAATGCCTTGTACATTCGGGGAGAGCGATGAAATATTACTATGAAAGTCAATAGCATTAGTTACTATTATGTGCATAATTTCACAGACAACCTACATTTCAGCAATGGCTTCTACATACTTCTTGCATTTGCATCCTGGTGCTGCTTTATTGTATAGATAGGCTATGGAAATGAATTCTAAATGCTAAATACTGGATTCTCTCAAATTGGAGTAATACAGAGAAGGCGATTCATATACATAGTTTTGTTTTCAGCGTGGTTGTCTGGAACAGGTCGCTAAAACATTTCTCAGATCGGTGAAATAGCGCCACCGTGTGGCATAAGGACGTAATGCCCTTCACTACTCATTTGTCTTTGAATTTTCATAAATACGGCTTAGGAAATAAATATCGGAAAGCCTATTTCTTGTTTAAATAAAAGCAATTTTTATATATTTACCTGTAAGATGCATAGAATTCACGGAAATTTAAGGAAATTCAATGCAACCCCCCTCAGCTGCATTTGTGAACTACTCGGTAGAGAAAGTTATCCACTCGTTCTTGGCACGAACATACTCGAATGTTTGTGAGTGATGACAAACCTAATATCCGCCACAATTCTGCCTTTGTGATGATGATAACTATGGAAATATACCTTTCCCAGGATATCTCCCTCAATTCAATTAAAAATTATATATAATGTGTATATTTCACAAAAATACTTTTTATTAGGGGGTCTATATGGTAATACATATTTAACAAAAAATATAAGAATAAAAAAGTTGTGATGTGTTTACAATTAAGACGCATTCACCTATGCTTGAATTAAGCAACTTAAGGCTGAAGCACTTTTGAAAATGATGTGATACCCCTGGATTGGACTGATAGTAAATGGAAAAACCTGAGTAAGGTTGTATTTGTCAGGGAGAATACCACAGGGAGGATTGGCTAATTTTTTCAGTGGCGTATGAATGACAATAACAATAACTCACTAAATACTTAGCAAGGCATTGTTAAATTTGGTAAGTATGGAGGAGTTCAATCATGACCCTTTAGAAAATTTTAATGGAATTTAAAAAGAAAAAAACCTAGCCAATGTAAGCAGAAACATCTTCAAGCTAGAAGCGGAGCATTTGCCTGAAGTTCTGGGTATTCGGTCGTTAAATGCTCTGGGTGGCTGATGCCCTCTGGTGGCCATTAAGGGAATTTACAAATTTAACCCTGAAAAAAAAATTTTTTTTTAAATTCAAGAATGTACTTTTATTTTGCTGTTTCTCAGGCCCCAATACCATTTTGAGCTTGTTCATAGGCTTCCCTATTAATCTCGGACCAGCTGCTTTGTCAAACATGGAGGTTATTCCTATCCCTGTGACAAATTCTTACCTCTTAACAATGTGGCAAAAATACATTTCTGCTCTATCCTGCCCAAGTTCTTTTTTTTTTTCCTAGTGGCTATTTCTATTATCTTCTTTTTTTAATTTTAATTTTAATTTTTTAAAATTTACATCCAAATTAGTTAGCATACAGTGCAACAATGATTTCAGGAGTAGATTCCTTAATGCCCCTTACCCATTTAGCCCATCCTCCCTCCCACAACCCCTCCAGTAACCCTCTGTTTGTTCTCCATATTTAAGAGTCTCTTCTGTTTTGTCACCCTCCCTGTTTTTATATTATTTTTGTTGCCCTTCCCTTATGTTCATCTGTTTTGTCTCTTAAAGTCCTCATATGAGTGAAGTCATATGATTTTTGTCTTTCTCTGACTGACTCTTTTCACTTAGCATAATACCCTCCAGTTCCATCCACGTCTTTGCAAATGGCAAGATTTCATTCTTTTTGATTGCCGAGAAATACTCCATTGTGTATATATATATATATATATATATATATATATATATATATATACCACATCTTCTTTATCCATTCATCCATCGATGGACATTTGGGCTCTTTCCATACTTTGACTATTGTTGATAGTGCTGCTATAAACATGGGGGTGCATGTGTCCCTTCGAAACAGCACACCTGTATCACGTGGATAAATGCCTAGTAGTGCAATTGCTGGGTTGTAGGGTAGTTCTATTTTTAGTTTTTTGAGGAACCTCCGTACTGTTTTCCAGAGTGGCTACACCAGCTTGCATCCCCACCCAACAATGCAAAAGAGATTCTCTTTCTCTGCATCCTCGCCAACATCTGTTGTTGCCTGAGTTGTTAATGTTAGCCATCCTGACAGGTATGAGGTGGTATCTTATTGTGGTTTTGATTTGTATTTCCCTGATGATGAGTGACGTTGAGCATATTTTCATGTGTCAGTTGGCCGTCTGGATGTCTTCTTTGGAGAAGTGTCTATTCATGTCTTTTGCCCATTTATTCACTGGATTATTTGTTTTTTGGGTGTTGAGTTTAATACATTCTTTGTAGATTTTGGATACTAACCCTTTATCTGATATGTCATTTGCAAATATCTTCTCCCATTCTGTCACTTGCCTTTTAGTTTTGCTGATTGTTTCCTTCACTGTGCAGAAGCTTTTTATTTTGATGAGGTCCCAGTAGTTCATTTTTGCTTTTGTTTTCCTTGCCTCCGGAGATGTGTTGAGTAAGAAGTTGCTGCGGCCAAGGTCAAAGAGGCTTTTGCCTGCTTTCTCCTCGAGGATTTTGATGGCTTCCTGTCTTACATTGAGAACTTTCATCCATTTTGAGTTTATTTTTGTGTATGGTGTAAGAAAGTGGTCCAGGTTCATTCTTCTGCATGTCGCTGTCCGGTTTTCCCAGCACCATTTGCTGAAGAGACTGTCTTTATTCCATTGGATATTCTTTCCTGCTTTGTCAAAGATGAGTTGGCCATACGTTTGTGGGTCCATTTCTGGGTTCTCTATTCTGTTCCATTGATCTGAGTGTCTGTTCTTATGCCAGGACCATACTGTCTTGATGATTACAGCTTTGTAGTATAGCTTGAAGTCTGGGATTGTGATGCCTCCTGCTTTGGTTTTCTTTTTCAAGATTATTCGGGGTCTTTTCTGGTTCCATACAAATTTTAGGATTATTTGTCCTAGCTCTGTGAAGAATGCTGGTGTTACTTTGATAGGGATTGCATTGAATATGTAGATTGCTTTGGGTAGTATCGACATTTTAACAATATTTGTTCTTCCTATCCAGGAGTATGGAATCTTTTTCCATTTTTTTGTGTCTTCTTCAATTTCTTTCATAAGCTTTCAATGGCTTCCAGTGTGTAGATTTCTCACCTCTTTGGTTAGATTTATTCCTAGGTTTTTTATGGGTTTTTGTGCAACTGTGAATGGGATCGATTCCTTGATTTCTCTGTTGCTTCATTGTTGGTGTATACGAATGCAACTGATTTGTGTGCATTGATTTTATATCCTGCAACTTTGCTGAATTCATGAATCAATTCTAGCAGTTTTTTGGTGGAATCTTTTGGGTTTTCCATATAGAGTATCATGTCATCCACAAAGAGTGAAAGTTTGACCTCCTCCTGGCTGATTTGGATGCCTTTTATGTCTTTGTGTTGTCTGATTGCAGAGGCTAAGACTTCCAATGCTATGTTGAATAACAGTGGCAAGAGTGGACATCCCTGTCTTGTTCCTGACCTTAGGGGGAAAGCTCTCAGTTTTGCCCCATTGAGGATGATATTAGCGTTGGGTCATTCATATATGGCTTTTATGATCTTGAGGTATGTTCCTTCTATCCCTACTTCCTTGAGGGTTTTTATCAAGAAAGGATGCTGTATTTTGTCAAACGCTTTCTCTGCATCTATTGAGAGGATCATATGGTTCTTGTCCTTTCTTTTATTGATGTGATGAATCACATTAATTGTTTTGCAGATATTGAATCAGCCCTGCATCCCAGGTATAATCCCACTTGGTCGTGTCTCTTGTAAACAGCATATAGATGGACCTTGTTTTCTTATCCATTCTGTTACCCTATGTCTTTTGATTGGAGCATTGAGTCCACTGACGTTTAGAGTGAGTACTGAAAGATACGAATTTATTTCCATTATGATGCTTGTAGAGTTGGAGTTTCTGGTGGTGTTCTCTGGTCCTTTCTAATCTTTGTTGCTTTTGATATATATATATATATATATATATATATATATATTTTTTTTTTTTTTTTTTTTTCATCTTTTCTCCCCTCAGAGAGTCCCCCCTTAAAATTTCTTGCAGGGCTGGTTTAGTGGTCACAAACTCCTTTAATTTTTCTTTGTCTGGAAAACTTTTTATCTCTCCTTCTATTTTGAATGACAGCCTTGCTGGATAAAGAATTCTTGGCTGCATATTTTTCTGATTCAGCACACTGAATATATCCCACCACTCCTTTCTGGTCTGCCAAGTTTCTGTGGATAGGTCTGCTGCAAACCTGATCTGTCTTCCCTTGTAGGTGAAGGACTTTTTTCCCCTTGCTGCTTTCATGATTCTCTCCTTGCCTGAGTATTTTGTGAATTTGACCATGCTATGCCTTGTTGATGGTTGGTTTTTGTTGAATCTAATGGCGGTCCTCTGTGCTTTCTGGATTTTGATGTCTGTGTCTTTCCCCAGGTTAGGAAAGTTTTCTGCTATGATTTGCTCACATAACCCTTCTACCCCTGTTGCTCTCTGTTCCTCCTCTGGGACCCCTATGATTCTGATGTTGTTCCTTTTTAACGAGTCGCTGATTTCTCTAATTCTTAAATCGTGCTCTTTTGTCTTAATCTCTCTCTTTTTTTCCACTTTGTTATTCTCTATGTCCTCTATATCTCTGATTCTCTGTTCTGTCTCACCCATCTTTGCCGCCATTGCATCCATCCGTGATTGCAGCTCAGTTATAGCATGTTAAATTTCATTCTGGCTATTTTTTACATCTTTTATCTCTGCAGAAAGGG